>NC_081413.1:215039455-215639455 GCF_030272615.1 Cryptomeria japonica
ATCACTGTTGTATACATAAAAGTAAGTGAATTTTTTGTTTTTGCATGATTTCAAATGATTGAATTATTGTTTTTATTAGTTTTTTGTTTTTGCATGGTTTCAAATCATTAAATTGTGATTGTTTAATAGTTTGATTCCAAAAAAAGTGATAAGATGCATACTTATGGTTATATATTTATTTTTGAACTTTTCTTTACATATATATGTAATATGATTCTATTTAGGTCAACCGATCTCAACCATGGGAAAGAACAAGTGAGGAACGATGGAACAATGAGAGGCTCAAAAGGAAAGACAAAGGCAGCGTATGAAAAACTTGTGTGACATAAGAACAATGGGAGAAGAAGGTATGTCAACCTCAACATCTCAATTCGATTTACCAAACGAATATAATGCACCTAATGCAATTAAAGAAGAAACATTTGATAATTTACCGTTTGAACCTAATGCAATTGAAGAAGATACCACATTGAATAATCAATTAAATGATGAACATATTACACCTTCTCTACTTGATGAATTGAATGTATATAATGCACCGATGTTAACACCTCTTAGAATCATTCGTAGGAAACCAAAGTATCTAATTGACATTGATGAAAATATATTGAAGTCAATGCCCAATAAAATGAATGAACGAACTTGTAGGAGAATGGTCAAAAGAACATGGAAAAACTATTTTAAAAACTTAAATCAAACCGCAAGATGTCAATTAATTGTTCAAATTATTACAAATTTGAATTTTAGAGAGACAATGAAAATTCTAGGCCTAAGATCATATGAAAGTAACAATGAAAGAACTATTGTCAGAAATATATTTGATGCATATCAATCTATTGGTTCAACATCACGTAGTAAAGATTCTAATGCTACTCGACGTGTCATTACATCAACCATAATGAGCAAGAAAATAAAAAAAGATCATTTGATAAGCAAAACAAGTAAGTCATTAAACGTTAGTAGAACAACATTAAGTAAAGCATTAAAGAGGTGAGAACAAATAGAGGAACCTAACAATAATTCTCTTTGGGCATTCTCGGGTAGACTACCACGCAAAGACAAGGTTGTTGTAGATGCACTAAAAACATTAATTGAAATTTTTTGGCATGACAGCACAAGAGTATCGCCCAACCAAAGAGATGTTGTTAGAAGGCGAATTGGGTCTAAAAATCGTGAGCCACATGCGAAACACTAGTTGGATATGACTCAAACTAAATTTTATGAAAGATTCCTTCGAAAGTTTCCTCAAATAAAAATTTCTCAAAGATTTTTTGAAATGGCAAAACCTTTTTATATTAAGATTAATCATGTACGCACCATGTGTTGTTGTAGGATGCATATTGAATTTTCCATGCATTATGATATTTTTCATCATATTTGTTATACTTTGCACACTAACGATGTTTTGCAGGAATGTAATATACAAGCACCTCCTAAGTCGGCAAGAGAATTTATTTCAAGTGTGTTATGTAATAGACATAATGGTTGCATTTATTATAAGATGCCTTGTTTGGAAGGTTCTTGTGCTATATGTGGTGGTTTGCAACATTTACCAAGATGCATACATTTGGAGAGCACACATTAAATTGGTACGAAACTAGTTTCTTTCAGAAAATACAAGACAATCACATATGGAGTTAAAGATGGAAAAGATTTGAAGAGATGTGAGCTAGTGAAAAATGATATATGTGTAGCTCAATTTATGAAAATGTTTCAAGAGAAACTAGTTTATGAGTACATAATGCATACACATAGAGCTCGATGGTTAGATGAGCAATTCAAGTTGTGTAAGGACACATTTCCTCTTGGCACCATTGTCTCTATCGTTGATTTCGCTGAAAATTATACACTACAACCTCAAAATGAAGTGCAATCCATGTATTATCACTCTACACAAGTTTTTATTTTTGTACACATAGCATTCATGCATGCAGATGATAGCACAGAGGAGGATAGAAAGGTTGTAAGAGAGTATCACTTCTACATAAGTGATGATCGTACTCATTCATTGGAGTTTGTACAAGGATGCTTTAAAGTTTTCTATGATAGTTTAAGGGAAAGGAACATATGATACAATAGACACTTAATATGGTCAGATAATTGCATCGCACAATTCAAGAATGCAAGGATGTTTTATTGGCTGACAAGGATGCATGTGACAAGCGATGTATAAATTTTTTGGAATTTCACTGAGGCTGGACATGGTAAGGGAGAGCACGATGGTGCAGGAGCATGTGTGAAAAGAGCCCTAGTCAGGGAAGAATTGAAGTACGAAGGTGGTGTTGAGTTGGTAGATACCGAAACAATTGTGTGATGGTGTAAGTCTATGATGGGTCCAGGTAATCCAGGTACGTCATTGGTTCGTAGATATTTTTGGTTGATTACTGAATCTAACAGTGAAAAGTATCTAGATTGTTGTATAGTTGCAGGATCGAGTGACATGCACTCATTTATGAGTTCAAATTCAAGTTCACTGGTAATTTATACGAGACAGATGGTATGTTCTTGCTCTTCATGCATGTATTGTTTGTGGGAAGAATGTGAATCAGAAGAGTGGGTTGACAAATGGTCTTGTAGACTGTTGGTTCCCATTTATTCATATCAAATTCCCAAAGCACTACAATTGAGCCAGATGGAGACATCAGTGGATTTTGACCATGTATCCGACCTAGTGGATTCAGGTGATTTTTTGAGTTAATTTTTTTGCAAGTATTATTTTTGGTTCATTTTGTTGTACATCATACTTTATTTTTGGTATTAATTAACACTTTATAAAATGCAAGTCATGTGTATGCAATTTTTGCAGAAGAGAACAATGAAGAAGGAACAAATTACTATTTGTGTCGTTGTGTTGAGCCTAAAATAAAATTGACAACCACAATCATTGACGGAGAGGGTATTGAGTACCCAATAGGGTCTGTTGTCGTGATAGGAACATAGCTTCGGAGATACCTTATCAAGAATTCTGATGTTTGGTTGTTCGAGGACTTTGAAACACACAGACATATTCTTCATTTCTCTAACCTTGTTGTTGCAACAAATATTCATTTGATGAAGTATCGTGGTAGACCTCATAACAAGATTTTATGGAAAGTTCGTGAATCAGACCACGAGGCAATACTTGACACAATACGGGTTAGAGCCAATCCTGAAGGCTCACTTGATTGATTCTACGGTTCATAGTAGAATGATTTTGAGAATTTTGTATAAATTGTCGACGAATTGTTCTATATTTGTTTTTTGTATATATAAATGCCCATGAGCTGATTTTTACATGTTTAGGGGCATAATTTTGTATATTTAAGTGGCAATGAGCTGATTTGTACATATGTACATGCCAAATTTTGTATATTAAAATGGCAATGAGCTGAATCACACATATTGTAATGCCAAATTTTGTATAAAAGCCCATGAGATGATTTGTATATTAAAATGGCGATGAGCTGAATCACATATATTGTAATGCCAAATTTTGTATAAAATCCCATGAGATTATTTGTAAGACAATTTTTTGTATAATCAAATATCCAAGAGTTGATTTGACCATATTTAGAGGCAAATTTTTGAATAATATGTGACAATGTTTTGTGACTATTTTGTGTGTCAATGTTTTGTGACTATGTTTTGAGTATATGTGATGTGTCCCTGGTCAATCATAAGCATTCTTGATTCTTGTATAATCATGGATAATTATTTGAGTCATTATCGGGTCATAGGGGTCATAGATTGAGACTAGATACAATTTGAGCAAAAATTGTCATTGTTGTCAAAAAAGTTGTCAAGCAACTTCTACATTGCATCGGTAGGGTATGACTCTCGACGTTCTGGTGCTTTGGGTTGCACAACAGGGGCATGTCTAGTGTAAACTTGCCCACCCGAACGCACTCGTGATGTCGGTTTGTGCACACAAGGAACAAAATCAATTCTAGCCGATCTTGCAACTTTTCCTTGCAAGCAACTGGCGGTTTTTTGAGCAAGCGAAAAAATGCTAGTAATTGAAAATGGCTTCGATTCATCGAAAACCAAGATAGGCCATTGTAGAGGAGCCTCACATGACCCCACGGGATAAAACAGATTGACCGTATGTGTCGTGGATTGGAAGAAACAATCCGTCAAATTTTGACAATTTTTTGGACTCAGGGCACTTGAGAGATCGCACCGGTAGGGTATGACTCTCGACGTTCTAGTGCTTTGGGATGCACGACAGGGGCATGCCTAGCGTAAACCTACCCACCCAGATGCACTCGCGACGTCGGTTTGTGCACACGAGGAACATAATCAATTCTAGCCAATCTTGCAACTTTCCCTTGCAAGCAACTGGCGGTTTTTTGAGCAGGCGAAAAAATGCTACTAATTGAAAATGGCTTCGATTCGTCGAAAACCGAGATAGACCATTGTAGAGGAGCCTCATGCGACCCCACGAGATCAAACAGATCGATCGTATGTGTCGTGGATTGGAAGAAACAGTCCGTCAAATTTTGAGAATATTTTGGACTCAGGGCACTTGAGAGATCGCATCGGTAGGGTATGACTCTTGACATTCTGGTGCTTTGGGATGCACGACAGAGGCATGCCTAGCATAAACATGCCCACCCGGCCACGCTCACGACATCGGTTTGTGCACACGAGGAACAAAATCAATTCTAGCCAATCTTGCAACTTTTCCTTGCAAGCAACTGATGATTTTTTGAGCAGGCGAAAAAATGCTACTAATTGAAAATGGCTCTGATTCGTCAAAAACTGAGATAGGCCATTGTAGAGGAGCCTCACACGACCTCACGAGATCAAACAGATCAACCGTATGTGTTGTGGATTGGAAGAAACAGTCCGTCAAATTTTGACAATTTTTTGGACTCAGGGCACTTGAGAGATCGCACCGGTAGGGTATGACTCTTGACGTTCTGGTGCTTTGGGATGCACAACAGGGGCATGCCTAGCGTAAACCTGCCCACTCGAACGCACTCGTGATGTCGGTTTGTGCACACGAGGAACAAAATCAATTCTAGCCAATCTTGCAACTTTTTCTTGCAAGCAAATGACGATTTTTTGAGCAGGCAAAAAAATGCTACTAATTGAAAATGGCTCTGAGTCATCGAAAACCGAGATAGGTCATTGTAGAGGAGCCTCACGCGACCCCACGGGATCAAACAGATCGACTATATGTGTCGTGGATTGGAAGAAACAGTCTGTCAAATTTTGACAATTTTTTGGACTCGAGGCACTTGAGAGATCGCACTAGTAGGGTATGACTCTCGACGTTCTGGTGCTTTGGGATGCACGACAGGGGCATGCCTAGCATAAACCTGCCCACCTGGACGCGCTCGTGACGTTGGTTTTTGCACACGAGGAACAAAATTTGACCATTGCGAGCGTGAGGGTGCTCTCGCACCAAACACATTGTTGTTTAAATTCATATTGTCAATTTTTGAATTTTATATTCATATTGTTAATTACGTATGCAAATATTCATTTAAATTTATAAAAGGGTAGCCACTGGATACAATGAATACACAATAATGAACTGAATACAAGGAGTTTTGTAGGGTTAATTCAACATTTTAGAAATTTTATCAAATCATATTCCACGATTGCAATGCTTTATATCATATATTTTTGTTGTTTATATTCATATTGTTGATTACATATGCAAATATTCATTTAAATTTATAAAAGGACAACCATAAAATACAACGATTACAAAATAATGAACTCATTACACATTTATTGGATCGAATATCGATATTTATATATATAAAAAAAGGCATGTCTACCAAGTCAATACAAGTATTACAAAAATGTGTCATATGCCATGTCCAAATCGATATACAATAAAAATGTAGAATATATCTACATGTATTGGTCATTCTATGACCAAAACTAACACTATATGATCCTAAACTTTTGGTGGATCATCAAAATCAAGCCTCTTCGGCGTAGTACGCGGCTCTGTAGATGGCTGCAAAACCACAATTCAAAAGCCAAGTTAGAATTGTTTTGTAGAAAATAGTTCACAATTAACATCATAACTATGCATTTAACTTTAATTCCTTTGCAATTGAAATGTAGATTACCTCATCGACTGATCCAGGAGCTAATGTCTTCGCTCTCCTCTCCTTGTCACTCTTAGGAGTTTTCTTGAAGACATACTTAAATTGATCCATGTTATGATCGTACCGCAAAGGAGTCTATTGTAGATTAAATGTACAATTAATACAATGTACTAACATAAATATATCAAAAACACTTAAGAGCTATAATATAGAGAACAATGACGTACCTGTGCCTGAGATGCTTCTCCAATGGACTGAGGATGGCTCACCATCGATGTAGAAACTGACGCTATTACCTATACAAAAAATGTACAAAGATTAAATACAATTAATATAATGATAAGTATTAAAGGTTGAAAACAATTAATTTTACATATCAAACAAAAGTGTACCGGATCCGGAGATGCTTCTCTAGTGCAAGGATGAGGGTTCGCCATTGACGAAATAGGTATGGATATTTCTTGTATGAAAAAATTATAAGATTATAATATATCACAAGTTCACATGTACGCGTGCATATAATCATGAAATCAAAAAAATAAAGTAGAGATACATACGTCTGCCTTCTCTTGATCCGCGGGCGAATCAGGTGCATTCAACATATCCACAAAGCTCAATGGCCATTGTACATGTAAAATAGACAAAAAACACTAATCAATCTACAAACCCCAACTAATACTTGATTTCAACATTTTCAAACAATTGTACAACTAAAAATGTGTTCAATTACCTTCTTCACACGTTTTGGCGTCTTCGAGGAATTCTTTTTCTTAGGACGAGCCCTAGACGCGGAGGGGGTACCCTTAAAACACAAAATTAACATGAGATATTAGTACCGACAAATTAAACATAATTTTAAAAATCTAAAATGAAATGACTTGCATATTCCATCAAAACAATACATAAAAAGAGTTGTACAAAATATCATACTGTATAGCCTTGTAGGCCAAAATCGATCACTGAGAGCAAGATGTCATCAATCTGGGACATTTCGTCCCCTGTCAACACCTACAAACTAGAAATTGGACCAAGCATTAAAGATAGCTAGTATATCTTGTATTTTTTTGAATTCAAAGTGTACTATTCTATTTTAACATGTTACAAAATTTATACCTCAGGCGTCGAAGTTGCAGCTGTGGTAACTGGGGGAGGTGTATGGGATACCGCTGCTACATCCTGAAATGCATATTATTTGTCTCAATTTAAATCGATGTATAAATGAAAATTCATTTATGTAATTACAAAATTAAAGTGACTGATAAATAAAATGTTATGAATTCAAATCAACACACTTGTGTCTGTGGCTCATGGGAAGACACCATGTCCATCAACTCATCTGTCAGCGCGACATCCTCAACCGTGTGAGCCTGACATCTACAACCATAAATCGTGCATAGATGATATGAGTATCCATCTGCACCGGCTGCATCATCTATCCCCGAGCATATCCCCGAGCAACTGACACACATATGCTCGATGGGCTCTCTGTCGCCCTCTAATGGGTCATCATCCAATACAATAGGGTGTGTTAATGATGTCCCATGCTGGATGATGGCACCAGTCAATGTTGTGGCCGCTTGAAGAGTCTATAGCTCCATCGACTCTTTCAGCTCTAATGGGACAGCTTGATGCACCTTGGGTTTGGGTGCTAGGGGGCAGCGACTCTCCGCGGCTAATTGCCTACGGGCTCTAGGTCTATCTTGGGCAGAGCCACCACCTCTACCATGAAACTCTCTCATGTCAAAATAATTTGGGTGCACATTGAGCACAAACTCACAATATATTTTTCTCAATATATTTATGAAATAATTATTACAAGGTGGATCATCAAAGACCATCCACCACCTCTGCCAAAAAAGATTCTTCATCTACACATTGGTACACCAATGTATGGGAAACCTCTTTGCATTAGGAGGTAATGACTGACTAGTTTTGGGGTCAACAAAAAGGGCACATATTTGTTGTTTAGAAATATTTTTGTTTTTAACTCCATCGTATGATAGCCCATTGGCATAGAATTGACGACACCTATCCCTAAAGCTTCCTTATTTGGTAATTTATGTGGGAACAACTATGGCACCACTAGTTAATGTTTCTAGGCTGGTGGTGAGGGATTGATGATGGTCAAGTTCAGAAGTTTTCAATTTTACAATCAGTCTATTGATTTTAGATGTATTTTGTCCTAACTGATTAATTAATTTTGCCTGTGTTTCGGCTGTGCGGTCAAAAGGAGGAATTGGGGGTTGTTCTTGTGTATTTTCAGGAGGTGCATTTGGTTGTTCTTGTGGGTTTTCAGGAGGTGCATTTGGTTGTTCTTGTTCTGGATTAGAAGAATCTGGTTTTTGAAACAAAAAATGAAAAAACCTAATCAAAATTAATGAAATTAAATTCAAAATGTAAAACAAATTGCATAAACCAGAAAGAAAGACAAAAATAAACAAAAACTAACCTTGATCCATAGCCTGGAGGACAAATTTAGCACCCCGTTCACGGTTTAGGTTAGAAAATGGGAAAAAAAACAAAGTAAAAAATGTGCTTTATGGGTAAATGAGACCCAGTTTTTTTTAAAAACTTTTTTTACCAGGAACCGCGTACGCGGTTTTATTTGGATTATTAGCGCGTACGCGCTCATTTTCCTATAAGCAGTGTGTACGCACTAATTTTCCTAGGCGTAGCGCGTATGCGCTAATTTTCCTAGGCGTAGCGCGTACGCGCTCAGTTTCCTAAAAGCAGCGTGTACGCGCTACCTTTTCTAGGCTCGGGAAGAACAAACCTAAGCGCGTACGTGGGAATTTAAAATTTTAAAACCGCATACGTGCTACCTGTTTTTCCAAGTTTTTTTGGGGTGGTGTCCACTTTTCTGACCACCATCTTTGTGCACATACCCACTAGACATGTTGTAGGAGGTGGTTAGTAATAGGTAATGATGGGATATTGAATGATTAAGACAATGGGATAAGAGAAGTTGTCGGTTAGTATTCATGTGCTTGTATGTCATTGAAATAAGGATTATATCCAAGTCATGTGTGATGCACTAAGACATGGAGAGAATAATGATTATGCCTAAAAAAGGATATTTAGTATGCATTATGTTTTGGAAGTAGAAGGGACTAGGAACATTTGGAATTGGTGCTTTAAAATGACTCTAAAGGAAATAATTAGTAATTGGATTTAATGGAATGTAGTTATGATGACTTAATTAAATGGATGGTCTCTTATGTTATTGTAAAATGTAAATGTTAGGATTTGGATGTAGATTGAAATGAAGATGTAGAATGTGATAAAATTCTATGATGTTAATTATGTTCATGTACTTAGTGTTATATTAGGTAATGGCATTGAGATACCCTAGGGAATGTTAATTGTTGAGTTGATATTTATTACACTTGCGTATTGAGTTCATACGATTATGTTAAAGTTGATCTTGTGTATATTTTTTATATGTTTGATCAATTGCATATGTTTACTTCAGTTTGTTGGTTAGTTTGTTAATTTCTCTAGGGTATTTTGGCGGGCATTACATCTGGTATCAGAGCCCATGTTGCAAATATTGGGATCTCTAGTTAAGGTTGTTGCTCTTAGTCTTGTGTGGTGTTCTCTTGACTTAAGTTATTCATTGAAGATTTGTGTTGGAAAAGGTCATTGGAACCTTGGAGATCTTAGATGTCTATGCTTTGTGTTATCTCCCCAATCCTTTCTAGAAATCATAATTATGTGCAATATGTGTATTCATTTCTTATGTATACCTCCTGAATGTGAGTGATGTTTATCTGATTCTATGCGGTCTTGCTTGCTTTGCAATTTCTAGTGCTTACCTGAATGTTAAGGGTTGTTTTCCCTATATAATGATTATGTTATAGAATGAGATAAAATTGTGTGTATTCTCTTAACTAATGTTATGTTTATAGGAGTAGCTTGTTACGTTGACTTCCTTATGAATAGTAAGAGGAAGTGTTTGTATTATGCATATAGAAATGATTTAGTGTAGGTCATGATGTCTAATTGAAGAACTTGTATGAGATGCATCTATATATAAGTAAATAGTAGCTTAATGATACCCTTCTCTTTCCTTTATTCTCCTATGTAAAATGTAAGGAAGTTAACTAGTGATGTATGGGTACCAAATAGAACTATTGGGTGTTTGTATATGGGTGTAATCCTGCATGTAAGAAAATATACTTTGAATAAATCATATCTTCCAATAAGGACTGATATTTCTAGTTGCATTTGTAATATTAGGAGACCTCATGGAAGGTTGAATTTGCATTTCTTAAAGAATGATGTAAGTAGCTACATTGAACGAAAAAAATATGGCATGTCTAGGAAATTCAAATTGTTCATGCATAAATGTTGTGTGCATATATTGATTGTTTGTCAATTCTCTTCTTCCTCCTCTCTCTATTTGGGTATAAGATTCAAAGTGCTTAGGAGTTTATTGATATTAAATAGAATCATTGAATAATCATTGATGAATATGATTTTGCATACATTAAAAGAGAAGCTTGGATGAAATAAATTTACATTGAAGATTAATATTTATGTATTGCACCCATGATTTTCATTTAAAAGAAGAGTTAGTTAGGTAGAATATCTCTTGCATAAATAATGTAGAAAGTTTTACGAGATAGTAGGTTAAAAGATCATGTTATAGTACATGTGTTGAATGAAGTAAATTTGGTGCATTGCATGTATAGTATAGAAAATTTGAAGTTATACCATTGTGTCTATTTGGTTTGGTAAGATAAAATCCTTAGCTTCGTGAAAGATTGGTGTGGTGATAATGGAATGTTCAGCTTGATCAAATGGATAGATTAAGGAAAGATGCTATCTCCTTACCCTATTCGAATTTTTAGAAAGTGCTTGCTCAATGAAATCTAGTAAGATGGATTGAAAATGAATTGATTGAGGTTGTAATGTGTTCCTAAATGACAATTTTCCTTGAATTACTAGGAATAATTAGTTTAAGAATGATTAGAGTTAAGGATTGATAGGAGACGAGTTTGAATATAATAATGTATGTATGAATGTATTTGAATTTGTGTGACATTAAATGTAAATGAAAATAAGGCGGTTGCAAGTAAGGCTATGATATCCAATTTTATGCTTAATATAGACAAAATGACTGGTTGATGGTATGTTAGGAAATGATCATAGGTGTTACAAGTGGGTGTGATTGGAAACTGATATTAAATTTTGCATTAAAGTAATGATACTTACCTCTTATAAGTAATTTTCTTGTGTAAATATATGATTTACTAAATTATGAATGACTTCATGAAGGACATTCTAATCATCTGTATGCTATTAGATGTGCATTGAGAGAAATGGTGCATGTTATAATATATCATCAAGAGAATAATTGAGGTTCTGATATCTATTTTTATTATAATTTGGTAAATGTGATTGTAGACACCTAAAATTTTAAATGTCTAATTAAATAAATATTTTATTTATTTAATTTTTTAAGCCTAATTCTTCTATTAATTAAATAAATCTTTATTTATTTAATTCATTCATTTATCCTTTTCTAGTCTTTTTCCTCATTTAAATAAATACTGTTATTTATTTAAATTGTCATTTTCCTAAATTAAATAAATATTTTATTTATTTAATTGATCCCATTTCCTCTATTAATTAATTAAATATTTCTTTATTTAATTAATTCATTAGCCTTTTCTACCCATGACACATGTCATTCATCTCTTAATTCCTACACTACCTACCCTCTCATTATTTTATTATTTCCTTTACCTACCCTCTAATCCTAGCCGACCATTTATATTTTACACCTCTCAATCTTATCCCTTCATTTCTTATAGTGTTCTCTGTCTAAGGAGGTGCTTCTCTCATTATCAATCCTCCTGGATTAGCATTTGAACTTTCATATACAATCAAGCCTACTTGCAACCACATTTTTGTTATTTGTTGAGCTCTTGTGCACACATAAAATCTGAGAGCAAATATATCAAGCAACAACAATGGAGATAGGAAGAATGGAGATCCAAACACTATTAGACATGTGATGGTATAATCTTTGTGATTTTGTTGATTTGCATTATCTTAGGTAATCTTCATATGTTATGGTGGATCTTTGTTGTTGTTAGGCTAGGGTTTCATGGTTGAATCTATTTTAGTTTTTCAATATTGTTGTTTCCATTTTACCATATATAGTGATCATTTTATAGTTAGGATATCTTGAATATTAGCCATGATATGAGTAGTATTTCATGTGTGTGTATGAGACACTTTATCTCTCCCTTGCATATGTCTTTTTCCATAACGGATATTTGCCTAGAATTTTGTAAAAGATTGCATTGCATTAAAGATGATAAAAGGAATATGGATATATAAATAAATTTATGGTCTTAAATGTCTGGCGTGCATGCACTCTCTAACACATCCAGGGCATTGAACCCTTGGGTGTTTTGTAGTGGTTACTCCCTTTGGTGTGACTGATATTGGCCACCTCGTGATGTGGACTTGGATGAGTTGGTTATTTTTCCTTGAGTTATTTTGTGAATTATGTGAAGCAACGTTGGAGTTAATTTGATTTTTTTTAGATTTCTTTATTCTTCTTTCATCTATTTTGTGCTATATGGTGGCACTTGTCTTACTTTATTTCCTATTGATTACATCGACAATTTTTCATGATTTAACGTTGAATTTGATGATCTTTCTTTTTGGGCTTTCTCTTTTTTTTGGTCTATAGTGGTCATTCTGAATGTTGAGTATTGTGGGCCCTTGTTTTGTGTTAAGTGTTGTCTCTATCATGTTCATTTTGAACCTCTAACAGTGTGTGCAAGGAAGGACACCGCAGAGAAGTGCACCAGACTTAGCGAACAATTATATAATGTTGATATTAGTTGAGTAAATGAAATATGTTTATAAGATGAAATGTACTGGTAACTTTCTAGATTTTACGAAATGTTAGATAGAAGTGCCATCTCTTCTTGAAAACTTGTAAGTCTTCTTCCTTCTAGTTGACCAATATCCCATATTGAGATTTTATTTTTTGAATGAATTGTATAGGCTCTTATATTAAATGTTGCAACTCTTGTTGGTGCAAGTAATAGAAGGGGAGAACAACATGGGATTGCTACATTTTGAAGAGCTTGACTAATGGAACCAATTAAATATGACTTTCCCATTCTTATTGTTCCTTGTATTATATTCATGAATAATGGCTCTCCATTTTGATTTGTATGGTAATGTGTCATAATTATGTTGATTGATTTTATTGGTTTAGCATTGAGGTTTTTGTAGTTGATGGATTATGGTACATTGTCATGTGTGAGACATCCATGATCTCTCATGTTTCTTATGAAATTAATTGCACTAACTGTGTACTCTTCACCTTGATATTTATGAGACCAATTTTTATGTGTATCAATGTCTCTTCTACCTAACATATCTATTTCAAAAAATTGTATATTTTGAGCATGATGCAATCCAGATATAATCTCTCATTCATGCTCTATGGTATTTATTTGAATAGGTTCATCATCTTCAATTTCAGAATCCTTGGTATTTTCAATATTTTCTATAGTTGTTGTTTGTTCCACATGCTGAGGATTGTAGTTGAATGATTCCCACTTTTCTATTATGGAGTCATTATCATGACCAATATCTCTTTCTATGTCACAGAATGGTTTGTACAATAATAAATCTGATAGACTAAAGTCAATCCATTTATCTAACTCACATGGAGGAAGGGATACAAACCTGGGGAAAACTTTGACAATAGATGCGTTTTGTCTTGGATCCCATTTATTGTCTCTTCTTCGTTTAGGATTATATATCCATGATTTGGATACATCAATCAATGAGACATCTTCCATAGAAGGAGGCCTTTTTTATATCCATCAATGAGATATATCATGTGTTCTTCTTTGTTCTCTTAAGTATGTATAGCTACAGGTTTGAATACTTCATGTGAAACATTTAGATTAAAAAATAGTATACTGCTCTCTACTAATGGAAGTTCTAACAACATGTGATATGTTTCTTGAGCTCCAATGTTTCTTTCTATAGCTTTCTTTGTTAGAAGTATTTTATATGCTTGTGCAACAAAATCATCAGGATTTTCCATGTTTGATAGGTGCATCAACATTTGGTTGTATGATTCTAAGCTCTTCTTTGTTTTTGTTGCATACTTTGATTACTACATGTTTGGAAAGAATAGGTTGCCAATCTATATTTGCTCTCCACATTGCAGTACGTAGCGATTATGTATATTCACTCTTTGATCATTTCTTGGTGGTTCAATTTTTTTTTCTCCAGTTTCTATGTCTTCATATAATCTAGATCCCCCGGATTCAATGGCCAAGGGGAATTATACCTATAATGAATATGAAATCATATATTTTATTAATTCGCATAATTTATATATATTTAAACATTATATTAATATTTTTACTAATGAAATACTTACCTCCAAACCATTTTTCTTCCTTTTCGTCTAGGCATGCACCCTCCCTACAAACTATGTGTCATTTTACATAGTTTAGTATCTCTTCATAGTCATGTTCAATATCTATCTCTGTAAGTTGTGTTGTATTTTTTAGACATGGATGTTGAAGGAAACTTTTGAATGACTATAATAGGAAATACAAATGAATGTGTTAGTTATATTATGAAATATAAGAAGTTTATGTGATATATTAGATATATATGTTTGAATTTTTGTGTACATGCATGCATATTTTGCTGATGTGGATCTTGTCTAGGATTACATGCATGAACAATGGAATGAAAATAATTTTTAATATTTTTCATTGCCCCTCATTTAACCAATCAATGTTGTCCATATTTGGTGCTTCATTCATTCAGATGAACCAATGCACATGTGGTGACCCCCTGTGTTGCCACTCATATCTAATCCAATTATCTTTTATATTCATTCCTTTTTCTAGAATTTATTTTGTAAATATTGAATTTCTTATGTGCATGTAGTGTGCGACTATATGAGGATAATCTATGACATTTTGTTTTTGCCAAATTTGAGCTTCTCATAGATTACTTGGCGGTGTTCCTAACATTAATGGATGTAAATCAGGTCAATACATATCTGCAACACTCAATGTGAATAATATTGTAGGAGAGCCTATTTGATGAAGCATGTATGTCAATTCCGCACAATATTTGGTCCAATATAATCTTGTACCCCTTGATTTGGCTCCAAACTGCATTAGTTTATCAACTAGATGGGATTGCGACATATTTTCCATATGCTGACGTAACTCATTAATGGTGATTGATGTGTCTTGAAAACTTCTTTTCACAAATATAGCTGATGAATTTTGTGCATGATGTCTCATTATCATATTCATCGTAAAATGTATGAATCTCATATGTCGACCAAAATGATGGTCCCTATATCACAATAGATGTTTCACAAATTCATGTAGATGCACTCGAATATAGTTGTTACATGTTTCTAAAAATTCAACTTAACGCTGCCCTCAAATTTGCAGTCCCATCATAGTAGTTTGATAACAAAAATATATATATTTTTATGTGTTTTAAGATAACAATTATCTCAGTAGCCACAACTATTGACATTGTCCAGGTGTTGTGAAATTCAAGAAATAATACTCAATTCCTTTAGCACTCATTCTGATTACTTTTGGCACAACCTTAAGGTTGTAGCATGCATTGGCATTAGGTTTTTATACCTTGGTACTTGTAAGGACATACCATATTTAGTGGATGTTAACATCATTTTATAAGGGACACATTTGGGGTTTATTTTGCAATTTACGTCAGAGGTATAACTATAGCACCTAATTGAAGCAATTCATATTTTTTCATAATAACCCTCTTGTTTATAATGGTTATTGTATTTGGTTGGATAAATTCATCATTGTATTGTTGATCAACATTTATTTTAATGGGGTTTGGCATCTACATTTGGTTTTGTTTGTTATTTCAATTTGCATAGTTTCTGAAAATTGTCTATTTCCTAAGGTTGTCTGATTGGGTACATTAAACCTTTGTTGTGGCTAATCTAAGGTAAGGGTTTTGTGTTGGATACTATTGCTTTCTTTTAGAAGCTTCAAAATATAAACGTAAGTTTTCAACTTTAGACTCTAAACAGGGTAGTTGTAATGTCCACAAAAATGCATCAACAAACAATAGGGCAACCAACATTAATATCTTCTATTATGCTTACTTGAAAATTAAGCCTAACCAAAGTGACATGAATAAAAAGGTACTATCCAACCAACTTATATAAACACTTGTTCCTATCCCTACCAATTGAATGAGGAAGTTGATGCCTCTGAATTCATTCCAATTAGATTACAGAACATGTTGTACTTTATAATGGAAACATGATTTAATTCAACTACAAGGATTGAACTTTAAGTTTGCATTTTGAAACCCTTATAATATAATCTGGGAGGTGACTTGCATATTAGTATAAAACTTCAACCACCACCTATAAGTTATTGGTTTGGAGAACATTGAAACCCTTATTAAGGATTCAAAGCAATCATTCAGTTTGGAAAGCACAATATGCTATGACATTAGATTTGGTTCAATTTTATGTTTAGAAGTAAGAAAGTTGAAACCATAGGACCTTGGAACTTTGTGGGCCTTAAACAATATACATGTCAGAAACCAAACCCCCCTAAGAAAACAAACAATACAATCCAACATCAATGCAGTTTGATCGGTTTGTCAATAACCAACACTGCCAATTTTACGCTCAATCCAGCATCAATGTACTCTAACATGTTACAATGTTTTTTTGAGGTGTCTTTATTGTGTTCTATGTCACACTACAAGACTATTGGTGACTTTTCCTAGGTCCTTACTGTATTAATAAAATAAAATTATATCTAGTATAGAAAAAAATCAAATATTTGGTTAAACTTTCAATAATTTTTTTTTTATATTTCTGTAATTTTAAATTTCTTTTCTCTCTTAATTTTTCAATGATTTATATTTTGCAAGATATTACTAACTCTCATATTAGAATTTTATAAGATCTAGAAGATAAATAATATGTTATACTTTCATTTCTCACAATTTTTTAAGGGAGAGAGCATAAGTTGCAATTCTAAACATTTATATTGAACCCCTAAAAAGTAAGAGATATTTGTTGTATTGAAAACCTACATGAAAATATAATAATGAAATTACATGCAATACGATTACCCAACAAAAATACAAAACCCAACATAGCATAATATGATAAAATATTGAATTCGAAAATGTGTTTATCTCAAATAGTCAAAAAAACAAAACTGGAAAGACATAAATATTATTATGTGTAACTTGATGATTATTATTATGTGAAGTCATTATAGATCCCTTCAAAATGACCTACTTAATCTCACAATTTGCTTGTTGCACCCTGCCCTTTTCTCTCACATGCTTAACATAAATGGTGTTATTAATTTTAATAACAACAAGAAAAATAATAAAATAATAGAGCTTGTAATACTCTATTATTTTATACAAATTGAAAGCTTTTAATAGATTTGAAAAAGAGGCTTTAATTTTTATTTTTTAAGCAAATGCTTGTGGCAGGCATAAAGCTAAACTTCACAATGTAGGGGCCGCCAACACATAAAAAAAAATCAGCAGCAAAGAGGAATGGAACTAAATTGGCCGCTAACAATTTCTAAGCTCAATCACAAGTTTCTAAATGGGTTTATTGAAAAACAAACGTTTTAAAAGATGTGAGGAAATTTAAGTGTCTGGTATAAAGCCGATTTCCGCAGGCTCTATCAGCAGTCCTCCTACGTATGTCATGATTGAAATGTTGGCAGGTGTAAAGTAAAATTTTACAATCTTTGTTGACATTTATTTATGGAAGGGCGTGTCTATTCTGGTTTCAAAATGACAGTACAGAGTGACTAACACGTGTTAATCGTGCGTTTTACACCGTCGATTTTGTAATTAATAGCTGCGATTGACTAACTTGTCGCTAACACGGTGTACAAAAGATTCATTTTAGAACCAGAATAAACGCAACCCTTATAAAACAGGGTATGAACATTAATTACAATAAAAAAAGAACGTATTATTGTCATATGTCATAATTGCTAATGCACTGTTAGTCACAAAGGCGAAATATGGAAGTACAGAGCAGCGCTCTGCTCTTGTTCACAGAATGGTTCAAGGAGACGTCATTTCATGGAATGCATTGATTTTGCAAGATATTCACGGTATGGTTTTCTGCAAAAGGCATTAGAACGGCTGTTAAGAAAAGTAGATTGACTGGTGGATGTCAGAGCACGATAAGCACAAAACAGATTTAATAACAAGGCTTTAGAAACTTGCAAGCAAATGTAAATGGCAGGTGTAAAGCCTTAATTCTTCTCTGTCGGCATGAACACTCACTCCCAAGCGTAAATCCTTACTCAACGACCTCTGCCAGTGTTCTCCCTAGCCCGTGATCTTTGACAGAATGTCTAGAGATGCCATCTTTATAGAATGCGTGTATTGCAAGATATGCACAAAGCGGATTGCAGGTTCTATGTCGACATGGGAACTTTGAAGCAATGAATAGACAGCGGTTGTAACATAAATTATTGCAGAGTGTTGTCAGACGTTTTAGTTGTAAGTACCCTGTGTCCAAATGGAAGCTTTCAAAACAGTGTATAGACATCCATCAACTCCGAGAAGACAGTGTAATGATCATCGATTGAAGCACATCAGAAGAAAATTTGAAATATTTTTATATATTTTTTTAGTTTTTCTATATGTTAGTAATTGTCAATTTTGAAGGCCTTTGGGATATTTTCAGCTCTTGAAAGTTTGGCCTGTTTTTTCGAACGTTGCCGTAGGCAAGTTCATGCAGGGCTTCGCTCCTAACTCTTGGAGACCTTTCCAACGAGTTAAACGGCTCGTAATTTCGAGTCCCGAGCAAAAAGTTATGCCTAGTTAAAGTTAGGATAAAATTTCATATAGTTTTTTTGAAATTTTCGTGGTTTTTAGATTTTACTATGTAATAAACAAATGTGATTGTTGGGCTTCGATTCTCAAGGGGTTTGTGTGACCCTTGGAATCTCATAAACTACCATATGTTGGATTTTCGAATGGAATAGATCACTTTTTGGCTTGCTTCAATTTTGTGCTACTTGTTCATTCACAATACCGTAGGTTCTCACTTAGGTGTTGTCGTTTGAATCCATAATTCGGATCAATGGTATCAGAGCAAGTTCGCTCCTGTATGTTCACTCTTGTATGTCATATCACATGCTATCAACATATAAAAAATTGGGGTTGGAAACAAGGAATCCTTCAGACTACCTTCCTTTGAGACGCACAAGATCGCAAATGGCTAAGTTGCAAACCGATGATGACATTAAAGCGTTGGTTGCAGATGCACTAACAAAACAACGAGAAGAAATGATGGAGCAGTTCAAGCAGATACTGGAAAGTCGTGGGTCACCTGCAAACCCACCATTCATAGGGTATACACCATTCAAGGTGCAAGTGAATTTCGATATACCCACCTTTCAAGGAAAGATTGATGCAAATGTCGTTGATGACTGGGTTTCAAAACTGGAAAGGTATTTCTCTGTCAACCAGTTCTCAGATGAAGAGAAAATAACTTTCGCTCTTCTCAAAGCTGAAAATCATGTGAAAGATTCTTGGGAAGCGAAGTTAGCAACCAAGGCAACAGAAATAGGCACTACATTCATCTTTGATCAAAAACCCACATGGAGAGAGTTCATGGAGCACATAAAGGAAGAATATTTTCCTGTAGATACATATGAACATAAATATATGCAGTGGCAATTGCTTCGACAGAAAAAAGACTAATCTGTTTCATGCTTTAACAACAAAACTTGGCATCAAAGATTGTGAGAAGCACCGAGTTTTAAAATATCAGAGTGGACTCCATAGGTATATTCAAACCGAAATGGAATTCCTAAACATAGAGACTTTACCTAGTGAATATAAATTTGCTACAAAAATTGAGGAGAAATTCAAACAGAAAGGAAGAAGGGATAACTTTGTAAATAATAGATGGAAGAGTGAAGGTAGCAAAACTACGTGGAAACAAACCTGCAAGGAATCTTCTCCCAATTCACCAACGAAAAAGGTATGGGGTATGAAGAAGACACAAGAGAACAATATGTGGTGTGAATTACATAAGAGTCTCTCTCACAACACAAAAGATTGCAGAACCATAAAAAATTTAATGATGGAGACACATGAGGACAAGGAAGAACCTCAAGTGGTAGAATCTTGCCCAAAAGAAAGTCATGAACAGATCATTGAGGCTGATCCATATGCAATGGTAGCTACTACAAAGGTATTGCCCCAGGAGGATGAGGAGAGATTGTTTCACTCATAGATGTGGGTCAAAGGAAAAGCCCTGCACTTTATTGTTGATAGTGGAAGTCAAAAGAACCTAATATCAACAGAGACCGTGAAAAGATTGAATTTGAAAACAACAGCACATCCGCAACCCTATTCTATGGGATGGGTAAGTCAAGGGAGAGATATCCAAGTGCACTAGCAGTGTCACATTTCCTACTCTATAAAGCCTTTCAAAGATGAAGTAATCTGTAATGTGGCTCATTTAGATGTTTGTGATGTTTTGTTGGGACAACTATATATGTACCAGCGCCATGGTGTCTATGAATCCAGACCTCATAGCGTGACAATTAGATTAGGTGAGCAGAAATATCGAATACCAGAGATAAGCCCTGCATACACTACCTCTTTGATTAGTGCTAAGCAATGTAGGAGGTTGGTTGCCAAAACATGAACATTCATATTATTAATGATTCGTTCTGAAGAAAGGAAGTCTGTATATAATTCCAATACCATCACAAACACCACAACATAGTAGAAAAAATCAATGGACCAAATTTTGATAAAGTATGAGAATTTGTTTAAGTTGCCAACTGGGGTACCTACACACTGCCAAGTAAGACACACTATTGATTTGATACCAGGAACTCCATTGCCTAATGAACTAGTCTATCGTAGATCGGTATTAGAAAATGATGAAATTAAGAGACAAATACAAGAATTGATTGAGAAAGGACATATTCGTCCAAGTGCATCACCCTGTGGCAGTCCCATTGTTTTGGCAAAGAAAAAGGATGGAACTTGGAGACTTTGTATTGACTATAGGGCCTTGAACAAAATTTCAATCAAAAATAGGTATCCACTTCCCCGGATAGATGAGCTCTTGGACCAGCTTAGAGGGGCCTGATTCTTCACAAAAATTGATTTGAAACCGAGATACCATCAAGTACCAATTGACTCAGCTGATGTGTGGAAGACAACTTTCAAATCTAAAGAGGGATTGTTTGAGTGGCTAGTGATGCCTTCGGTCTAACAAACGCCCCAATGACATTCATGAGAATGATGAATGATGTACTCAGACCATTCACTGATTCTTTCATGGTGGTATTTCTGGATGACATACTCATCTTCAACAAAACTTGGGATGAACATTTGCAACATGTGGAAAAAATTCTCTCAACTTTACAAGATCATGGGCTTTATACAAACAAAGAAAAGTGCTCCTTTGGTATGCAGAGTATCAGATACTTGGGATATGTTATTGATAGTGAGGGTGTCCATGTTGACCCAGAGAAGATACAAGTAATTAAGGATTGGCCATCTCCTAGAAATTTCACAGAGTTACGAAGTTTCCTTGGATTGGCAAACTCTTATCGTAGATTTGTGTTAGGATTTTCCCATTTGTCTTGGCCTCTAAATCAGTCATTGCGAGGAGGAACATAGGCCAAGTTTAAATGGACAGGTACTCAACAAGAAGCATTTGAGGAGTTAAAATGAAGATTATGTTCTGCACCAGTTTTATCTCTTCCTGACCTGCAACAGTCATTTGAAATACAAACTGATGCATCAGAATATGCCTTGGGAGCTATCTTTATGCAGCATGGTCACCCAGTTGCATATCATAGTCAGACTTTTTCTGATGCAGTGCATCGGTATGCCACTTACGACAAGGAACTGTATGCTATTGTTCAAGTATGTAAGTAGTGGAAACATTATATTTTGGGTAAGGAGACTGTCATCCACACAGATCACAAACCTCTTCAATTCTTGCAAACACAAGGGAAGTTGCAGAATGATCGACACCAACGATGGTCAGCCTATCTACAACAATTTCATCTCAATATTCGCCACAAGAAGGGAAGCACTAACAAAGTAGCAGATTGTTTGAGCAATCCTCCGATTGCAGCTATCAGTATGGTATTGGACTCATGTGGTCATCAAACTGAAGCCTGGGCTTGCTTGTATGAGAATGATGCTGAATTTGCAGATATTTATAATCAATTGGTGAAGGGACATCAAGTGAATGATTTCTATTTACAGGATGGAATGCTTTGTCACCTTGGCCATATCTGTGTGCCCAATGCAGAACAAAAAAAGATGATATGGGAGGCTCACTATAGTAAGGTTGTTGGTCATTTTGGTATAGGTAAGACTACTGCTATACTTCAGAGGTATTTTTATTGGCCAAAGTGAGAAATGATGTCATTTCATATATTCAAGCTTGTATCGCATGTGCTATTGTTAAGCCTACCAATCGTAAACTTGGATTGTATTCACCACTTCCTATTCCTGAAAAACCTTGGCATTTTGTTTCTATGGACTTCATGTCTGGTCTTCCTACCACCAAAAGAGGCCATGATTGTGTGCATGTTGTGGTAGATAGGTTCTCAAAAATGGCAGTAATAGTGGCTTGTACAAAAACAATTTCTGCAGAGGATACTGCAAAGGTTTTCTTTGAACACATTTAGGTTCATTTTGGTTTGCCGAACACCATCATTTCAGATAGGGACAACAGGTTTATTAGTAAGTTCTGGTCCAAATTATGGGAAAAGATGGACACAAAATTAACAAAGTCTACTGCTTTCCATCGTCAAACAGATGGCTAGGTAGAGGTAGTGAACCGGATGATCATTCACATCCTACGCATGTATCACTCAAAATATCCCCGCACATGGGATGAAAGTCTTCCATACGATCAACATAGCTACAACAGGGCAATCCACAGTTCCACTGGTCAAAGTCCATTTGAGGTTTGTCTTGGTTATCAACCACTTGCACCCATGGATGTTTCCATACCACTTATTCAACCTAATCTGCTTCCACGTGATGGTAAGGAGGAAGATAAGGCAACCCAATTCATTGATAAAATTCATCATCTGCAACAAGTCCATGAAATCTTGGAGCATACCAATAATTAATATAAGGAGAGACATGATGAGTATCGTACTTATAATTTTCAAGTTAGGGACAAGGCGTGGCTGCATATTCAAAAGGAACGATTGCAGGGTACCAATAGGAAGCTTCGCCCTCTGTGTTATGGACCATACACAATCATCAAACAAGTTGGTGATAATGCTTTTGAGCTTAATTTACCCCCATTTCTGGGTCTTCATCTAGTCTTCAATGTGAAACTCTTGAAGCCATATTTTCCTCCACTATTAGATGTTGCAGAAACAATTTCCACTACAGAATTGAATCTAGGTGCAACTTCTCCATTCCAATGTGATTAGATTGTGGACACCATGGTGAAAACACTCAAACAATAGCAGATCTATCTATACAAAGTGGTTTGAGCAGGGCAGATCGCTCAACAAGGAAAGTGGTTTACCAAGGAGCAGCTTCAGCTCCGTTTCCCCATCTCATTCAGAGTGTTGATGCAATGGAGCCCATTTCTCTCCATGGGGGGAGTAATGATCATAAGAAAATTTGAAATATTTATATATATATTTTTTAGTTTTTCTATATGTTAGTAATTGTCAATTTTGAAGGCCTTTGGGGCATTTTCAGCCCTTGAAAGTTTGGCCTGTCCTCAATCTTCGTGCAGGACTTCGCTCCTAACTCTTGGAGACCTTTCCAATGAGTTAAACGACTCGTAATTTTGAGTCCCAAGCAGAAAGTTATGCCTGGTTAAAGTTAGAATAAAATTTCATAAAGTTTTTTGAATTTTTCGTAGTTTTTAGATTTTATTATGTAATAAACAAATGTGACTGTTGGGCTTCGATTCTCAAGGGGTTTGTGTGACCATTGGAATCTCATGAACTACTATATGTTGGATTTTCGAATGGAATAGATCACTTTTTGGCTTGCTTCAATTCTGTGCTATCTTGTTCATCCATAATACTGCAGGTTCTCACTTAGGTGTTGTCGTCCGAATCCATAATTTGGATCAATATATCAAGCATAAAATGAAATTGGTGAAAAGACTTTAGAAACTGCCAAGCAAATGCAATTTGCCTATGTAAAGCCCGATTATACAACCTTTGTCAATAAGCTCCCTGCCAATGATGGTATTGTGTGCACAAAAGGAAGGTGGCGAAAAGGCGTTAGAAACTTTGTAAGCAAATGTAATTGGCCTGTGAAAAACCAAATACAAAAATCTTTACCAGTTACCTTTATGCCTGTGTTGAAATGGGCACTCCAAAACAAATTTTAAAAAGCGTAATGCAAATGTAATTGACATAACATAATTCATGTAAAATAAATAACATAAGCCAATGTAACTTCTCAACACGTAATTACTGAGTCAATTCTTAAGTGTCATGTCAAAAAGCAACATAAAACATAAAAAGAAAGTTTTTATGTGTAAAATAAGGACATAATTTAACTCTAAGAGAGAGGCGACCTATCTTCACATTAATAAGTCATTAAAATATTTCACGTCGGGTTCACCAAATGTATCGCGTCAAAATGGTTAGTCAATATTAGGAAGATTAAAAACCATTACAAATAAAACCATTTTAAAAATGATATCAAGGAAGTATGAGAAAACATAAATGAAAAACATGAACATAAAGAAAGACTTCACTCATGATGCTCCCTACGCCATTTCGGTCTTCCTTGTCCTCCTTGTCTCCATCAACCGCATTGCTTTGAGGTTGTCAAATGAAGATTGAGAGATTGAGTGGGGTTAAGTGTAGATTGCTCACACTTGCATAACAAAGTAAGGATATGTGTGATGATGATTTGGATATGATAAGGATACTATGAAGATGCTTATGATGTCAAGAGGACAACACAAGTTTGCAATAAAAAAGTGGATAAAAGGGCAGCATGAAGATGCATAAAAGTGGATCCTTGATTGATGGATAGAGACTTCAATTTATAGAGTTGGGAGCCTAGAAATGGACGGTCAAGATTAAAAGGGGGATCAAGGGCTTAGATTGAAAGGGAATGTGGTCCTAGGTTTGAAGGCTTAGCCTTGTGACAAGTGTTACAAGGAGAAGTGGGGTGAAAGTCAATGTGGTCCCACATGTGTAGTCCCACCTTGGGAGGAGCAAAGGTCCTAGGGGGAAGGGGATGTGTGCTCACACATGTGTGAGCAACCTTGGAAGAAACAAAGAGATGACAAGTGAAAACACTCGTGGAAAGGTGTAAGGGCTAGTGGAAGAGAGTTTATGACACAATGGTCAAAAGGGGAAAGAGTAGGGTGGCTCTATGGGGAAGAGCATCCTCACACGTGTGAGAACCCCTTGGTCAAAGGTGACGTGGACATGTGAAGTGACTTGTGATTCACATGTGGAGTCACATGTGGGTTTGGGTAGATGTGTAGTATTTTTAATTTGAATAAATACTAACATTGGTTAGGCTTTGGATTAATTAGGATAATGAGGGGATTAGATAATAGGTTTGTAGGAATCACTAAAATAGCTTAATTAATTATAGATTAATTTAGCTAATTAGGATTAGGGATAAGAATGGAATATTCCATAAAAGTGAGTTTGATTTATTGAAATAAATCAATATTTGGAAGAAGTGCAAAGGGGACATTAATTAAATATAATTTAATTAATTAGAAGGTAATGGTAAGCTAAATTAATCATGCAATAAAGACATAATTAATTAAATATTAATTTAGTCAATTTTATGTGTCTACATTATCTATCTTTGCATCTCTCTCACACACACCATGGTTCTCCCTCATTATCTCTATGTATCTATCATATCTATCTTTATCTTTATTTCAACTAACCATGCTATTGGGAGGAACTTACACATTTAAATAAATATATTACTTGACATGTTTTAGATAAATATATTTAAGATGTTTATAATAATATTTAAAAATAATTAAGTTTTGTCTGATTTGATTGGTGAGAGTTTCTTATTATAAGCACGAGGTCTAATGTCCCCAAAGTAGATGATAAAAATATTAAAAATATCATTTAGCTATTTCCAATAAATTAAAGAATAAAAGATTACTCAAACTATAATTAACAAGAGCTGTGAGACAGCATGAGTCACTGCCTTTAGCTAAAAACATGCTAGCAATGCAGTGAAGTATTGAGAACAATTAAGTAGTATAAAGTTATTTTGAGCATGTAAAAAATGTATATAATAAATAATATTATATATGATAAATTTTTAAATTTGGGTGAGCTTATATTTGACATAGTAGGAACTTTTTCTTTTCATATAATGTAATTTATAATTTATATAAAGATTGTAATTAATCAAACTATAAATATATATGCAAGTAATTAGTAAAAATATTGTAATTTATATATTATTATTTAAACATTATTCCTGCTGCTTCATGTCAGTTACGCTGGCTATTTTTGTATGCATAGGACAATTGGCAAATAATGTAAACTTAGTGAGGACAATTGACAAATAGTTTAAACTCAGTGAAAACAATTTAGGCAACAAACCTTTGACGTGTAACCTGCTAAAGATTTCAATTGTGATTCAATATGAATATTGAAAAATCACTGTTGTAGGCAACTCCCAGATGAGGATCAATAGGTTAAGATGAGGATCAATAGGTTATGGGCAATTTCCGGAGGAACAAGGAGAAAGGGAGTGGTGGTGATGAATATCATTGCAGAAGTGCTCATAATAACCAGCTTGTGGGCAGTTGTGGAGCTAAAATTCAGATTTTAGATTTTGGAAAGAAGAAATAGAGGAGCGGCCTAGTGCAGTATTTGCATCTCTTTTCAATCTTCGGTGCTTAAAACTGTACAAAAGTTCACTTAATTAGGTTCCCACAAGATGCTTTGTAGCATTTTCAAAGTTTGAGGTTCTTGATCTGAGTGGGATTTGCAAGATGCCACATTTGCAAGAGTTTTTGATGAGAAAGCGTTTGCAAGAAGTCCCTTCTGATTTGTCCATCTTAAGGAAACTCCAAATTTTTTATTTAGGCGACTCTATCATTATTCCATGAATAAGGAAGAAACATTTCT
Organism: Cryptomeria japonica; assembly: GCF_030272615.1. Taxonomy (NCBI): domain Eukaryota; kingdom Viridiplantae; phylum Streptophyta; class Pinopsida; order Cupressales; family Cupressaceae; genus Cryptomeria; species Cryptomeria japonica. The sequence continues at coordinate 215,066,685 of NC_081413.1, forward strand.
CAAATTCGTTAATAAGTAAAATTCTAACCAAAGTTTCGGAAATACTGAACAACTTATCTTCCTTCACAATAGCTCATATTTATCGTGACGGACACAAATTTGTTGATTATTATTTTAAATTAAGGCCATAGTCAGTGCTATGAAACTAATTATTAGGAGTGTATTGGACCACTGGCTAGCTATGCAAGAACTTTCGAAAAACAATGATATCATGTTAATTTCATTTTTATTCCCCACCATCATTTGTATCAGAACGAATTCTGGGACAAAACTAGGGCTTGATTCAGTATGTTTCTTCTCCAATCTGTTCGAGCTTTTTGAAGCAATCCATGTTGCAAGAACACTATGCATGGCTTCCTTCAGATTGAGCTAACAATACGAGTCTTAAAAAATCCCATCAAATAAATTCTAGCACGAATACTCTGACTCTTAATTATTACATCACCAATAATGAACTGGCGTGTACTCGCAGCTGTACACAAAACAATGAAGTCGCTGAACCTAACATTTAATTCGGTTGTACGATAAAAAATATTAATTTTTATACAAAACATTAGAAACCTATCTCAATTTTTCCCTATTGACCATTTCTTTTTAGTTTAAAAAAATAAAATTAAACCCCAGGAAAAAAATGCGGACCAATCAAAAAATGAAAATAGAGTGTGAAATTGATATTAATAAATAAATTATGATAAACTATAAGACAAACTATAGGAAAAATATTTGACACGCATTTCAAGAAAAAAATTAATTGAAAATTGAAAGAGACGAAAACATTAGTCTCCGCCTATAGATAGGCGGGACTAACAATACCTTACCAAGAAATGGATGAAGAAGTAGCATTAATGGGACTTAATTTTTAAGTAATTAGTTGTCCTATTTTACGAGTCCCTATCACAGCATACCACCTGTTGCACTTTATAATGCGATCAATAGGCCTGTTCATTGCTTTCAAATATGAATTGGTATAATTCTTCTACGGCATACACCGATAATGAACATATATGTTCTGTATCTCTTTGGGCTCACGAAATGTATACAGGCAATTGACATAGCGTTCCGTGCTTCGGCTGAGAATATAAATATGTAACTTGTCGGTAAACATTGTGTGAACCCTTCAAATCTGGTCATCAATGGAAAAATCTGACAATAGAATACAACTATGGCTACAGGTCTGTGATTTCGAAAGTTTAGATTTGATGTGGGTGCCAACAATTTGCAGGCGGTGACATTCTTCTGGAGATCCTTTTTAATGCTTGGGCTAGTCTAACAGTGTCATATAAGCTTAACATTGATCACACAAATACTAAGCAACTAATATTCTGGCTCATAGTCTTCGCCCTTCTCTTGTTTTGATACACAGCAAGCAGAATATCCTACTTTTAAAATACACTGCAATAGTTACTTATTTCCACAGTTGTATCATATTATGGCAGAAAACGCAGTGGAAAAAGATTTGGATTTAATTGAGTTGGCCCTTAGCCGTATATTGAGAGACAACCCCCGTGGGAGTGGCGCAGTTTCTAAGCTTGCTCAGGATGAGGGGGACAGACAACTATTATTGAGACTGTTGGATCAGGTAATTCTGTTCCCTAAGAGCAAACATGTCTCTTGAGGTGTACGATATGTTTATGATTTTGTGGATATGGAATCTCTATTGCAGTAATTATGATAAGCTACTGAAGAGTGCAATTTTTTCATTTGATTCATCTATAGTTTCTGGTACACATGACCCTTAAGGCTGTGAAGCTCTCACTGTATCTGGTTTTGCCTAAATAGTTCTTAGATTGCTTATTTTATGTATATAGATTCCTTAAAAATACCAACAAAGTTTCTTTGCATCGTACCCTTTTTATCAATCTTAATTTCTGTAAGGTACCCAATTTCGTTAATCTATTGCTAGTTTTTGTCTGCATCAAGTTAGAAAAACTGTAATATCCCCTATGGATATTTGCTCCAAATTTTACCAAATGTTCCAAAGTAATTTAAACAAACAGTTTGCATGAAAACTGATTTTTATTCATTCAACAAATTATATTGAAAATCATATAATATCAGATTGAAAATGAGATTGAAATTAACTATGAATATTATCATCAAAATAGATAAATCATTACAACCTTCAGCAGAACAACAATGGAATTATCTTCCCAATCATAGCCACAGAATGATTGGATGCATAGGAAACCTCCCAATCACAGTTACAGGATGTACAGAAGGATTGGAAATCCATATACCAACAGCAGTCTGATATCTTCAACAAACACCAACTAGAGTAGATCTCTCACCACCGTAGCTAGTCTCTTCAAGAGGGATTTCATCCTCAAAAATGCTGATATGGACCAAGTCCAAATCTCCAGAACCACACAACAACTAAGAAATGAATAAACCCAACATATCTTCAAATGTACTCTCTCAGCTCTTTTCTAACTTTTTGAATGCCCCTTGGCCTTCCATTTCTTTTTGTTTTTTCATTTTCTTTTCTATTCTCACTTTATAATATTATCCTTATGATACACTTTTAAAAGAGAATAATATTAAATAATTTTTATTTTTTATTTTTTTGAAAAAAGGGGTAAAGATTTATTCAGAAATCATAGAAATACAAAGATTAGGCCTTAGGCGCACCAAGACAGCAACAAAAACTAAAAGGATCCTAAAAGAACCACCAGCACCACCACTACAAAGTCTAGTGACCATAGCATTAGATCCGACCGTCGGATTTCCAATGATAATACCTTTTCGGAAAGCCCTTAGAAAGATGATGTGGCTCAAAATATGGCCAAAGGCCAACTACTTTGGAATTATACCAAAAACCAAGCTCATCCGGAGCCTCGAAGGGCCTCAAAAATGACAATGAAAAGGAAACAAACATACAAGGGAAATTGATCCTACACCACTGGGTGCTCTTGCATCATACTGTCTTCAAGCATTAACTTGTCTAAAGTTTCAAGATAATTAGGAGGTAGACCATCCCTTCCACTAAAATCCCAACAATCAACATGCTCTGAAGCCCACTTGGCCAAACAATCAGCCACTCTATTCCACTCCCTAGGAATATGACAAAAGGAGACAAATTCCAATGTATTACACAGTTGTAAAATCTGTCTGACCACAGAAGCTAATTGCCAACTCACATCATTCAAATTTTGTTTGTTCAACATGTCCACAACAATCTACGAATCCGACTCACAAATAATCTTCCTCCATCCTAAAGAACAGCCTCGCTCAACAACAATCTTAATAGCTAGGGCCTCCATAAGATTGTTAGAGTGCTGCCCAATATAAATAGAGAAGAAAAAAACTGCACAGCCATCATCACCTCTACCTATACCTCCAATACCTACATGTCCAGGATTCCCACGGGAAGAGTCATCTGTATTAATTTTTAAGATTCCCATAGGAGGGGGAAACCTTCCATCTCTACTTATCCGCTGCTTCGCATGTCGAGATCTATTTCCATCCGTACAGTCCATTTTAATGTTTTTCAATTGCAGATTCCTTACAATAGCATAATCACTCGGATCAACATTTTCAGACAAATTGTATTTAGCCAAGATTGTCTCCTGAAGCCTATTAACTATCTTTTGCCACAGTTGAAGACTCCCTATATGTGAATCACAAAAGACCCTCCGATTCCTTTCCAGCCACAAATTCCAGATAATAAGGGCTGGCCCAATAGCCCAGGCCACTTGAAGAAAAGAGGTCTTTGCTGAGGGTCTGCCCAAGCTATCCCAAAAATCAATTAAGGAGGTAGCATGAAAACAAGCATGTTGCCAAGCCTCCCACCACTTGTGCCAAATCTCCCTAGAGAAAGGGCATAGAAAAAACAAGTGGAAGCAGTCTTCCTCATTATGCATACAAAGATATCAGATATATGGTCCTTGGAAGCCTCTCTTACGAAGATTCTCCCACGTGAGGCATTTCCTTAGAGCAACCAGCCATAAGAAAAAATTACATTTCGGCCAAGAGAAGCTATTCCAAACCTTCTTCCACCAAGGAACATCCGTCAGGCCATGCAATTGCCTATCAAGCTGAGCATAATCTTCAGCAACAGAAAAGAATAATATTAAATAATTACACTAATGGCTTATTAAATAATTAAAATAAATAATTAAACATGCTTTTAATTATTTAATTATATCGTAAGCCAAAAGGGAACATTACAAGTCCTCCCACCCAAAATTTTCTTGTCCTCAAGCAATTAGCACCAGAATCCCATACCAATCTTTGAGGCTGCCATGATCTTATGCTGCACTCAATGCCTATTATTGTCATCTCTTGATTCCTTCAGACAACCACTACTGAATTCCCTATGATTTCAGAAATCCAAGTCAATCTTAGGGAAAAGCCACCATGCTGACGTTGCGCCACTTTGTTTATAACAATCTAACTTGTGTCATCAATCTGTATCTTCAACTCCCAAGACTCCAAAAAGTGCCCATCATCATATCCCAAACTGGAATATCTGAATTCAATACTAGGGAACAAATATGGCGCCAACATCTCAATGGAGTCTATGTCATCATCAAAATTGAAATCAACCACTGTAGAAATGGAATTTGGTATAGTTCTCACCACCATCTGCATTAAAACTTGTGAGAACTCACCATTAATTTGCCCACAATCAAACCAAACCAAACTTGATGGCTGATCATAGGGAAATCTACTCATTTGCAAATCATAGATTGTAATTTTGCGAAGAACTATGGGAACAATTGCATTACTACTATAAAGCTCACAACTCCCATCCTGTCTCAACACTATATTGTTGTGCTCGGCTTCGTCTTCATCACTAGAATTGGATGGAACTCCATCATCCATATCAAAAAATGGATTGTCATGAATTGCATCATCATCAAATTCAAACAAAGGATTATCAATAATTTCAAACCATTGTTCTTGCTGATCCAAATTTCTATTTTCTGATTTTGGGCAATGTTGGTCTGAACAAAAAGTTTTACGTATGCTATCAAGCTCTTCAATCATCTCCTGGATCTCCTCGGCCACTCGCTTATTGTTTTTCTCCCAAAATTGTTTAGTAGCAATAAAATGATTTTATGTTTCTTGTAGGGTCCTTTGAGAAATCTTCAACTTCTTTTGAGTTTCCTTGTATAAATCTGTGGCCTCTTTTGCAACCTTAGTAGCCATATCTCTATCATGAATTACATGCAAGAAAGCCACCTTGATTTCTTCTATATTGTTCTTAATTGATCGTAAATCAGCAAGGGAGATGTTAACCTTATTTTGATCTCTTGGTATGTTATGAATTAAATTTTCCGCATACCTATGTGTGCCATTCACTGTAGATAAAATCTGAACTTCTTTTTCAGTTGATACCAAGAGATGTCTTTCCCAATCTTGATCACCCACAGATGATGAACCGCTGTCATGTTACATTGAAAAATAGAAGAGTGTCAGATGCCGCATGGGAGAAGGTGAATGAATATGGTTGCTTATTCTTTCAATTTCCAGCTTTCACTTACATGAGAGTTGGATGTTATAGCGGCCAGCCATATATGCTTCCTAGATATCCAACTGATAAGATCATTCTTATGGAGTTGGGAAGACAAATCATGGCTGTTCATGTACATCAATCTATTAAGCATAAGGTTGGAATGGGAATTTCTATAAATAACCCATTGAAAATTGGCCATTATTCTCTCATTACATCCACCAAAGTCAAGGCCATGGAGATTGAAATGCAGGAAATAAAGCTCAAGAGATTCAAGCCAAGAGTAGATTTTGATTATCGAGGCATGAAGGAAAAGATCAAAAAGTCCTTCACGCATGTACATCAGATAGAAGACATTGTTGGGAATATGCCTCGAATTCTCCTGACCATGTTCGGGTTGGTCGGAGTAGCCTACACCGATGGAGCAACAGAGTGTTACCTTGTTACCTTCTTGGTTGTTGAACATTTTTATGATCGGTGCGACTTATTCGCATATCGGCATAGCAGGTTTGAAGTCATCCCGATGACCCGACGAAGTCGACTTCGGTCATCAAGATAACTTCGGCTTTCGGGAAGATTGTATCAGAGTTGTGCCGATGATCTGATGGACCTATCTTAGGCGGTCCGGGTTGACATCGGCTATCGGATGTCTCGGTTTGAAGCTACGTCGATACCCGATGAAGTCGCCTTCGGCGATCGGGTTGATATCGGCAATCGGGTCAACATGATGAAGGCTACGCCGAAGTCCTGATGAGTCCGCTCTGTTTTGTCTCGGAGTGCTTCGCTTATCGGGATAGCAGTTTTGGGCGTGAGCTGATGACCCGATGAGACCACCTTAGGTTATCGGGGTAACATCGGAGTGTAGGTTATCCCGAAGAGCCGATGGAGCCGACCTGTTTTGGAGCGCATTAGTGGAGCCGTCTACTGTTGTATCGGGGTATTGGAATTACTTGTTCATTGTTTGGCCGAAGACTCGATGGTTTGGTGTAGACATCCTCAGAGTGATCGGGGATCGGGGAGATAGTAGGAAGGTTGTCCCGATGACCCGATGGAGTCACCTTCGGCGGTCGGGTATCATCGGGCGATCGGCTCTACTGGTTGAAAGCTATACCGATGGCCGATGGAGCAGAGACCAACTGCGGATGTGAAATCGAACCGAGATCCAAAAAGGTGAACACTCGGACACTAAGGATGAGATTGTCGGTGTATATGAATACGAACCGAACCGACTTTCAGATGAATGTGGGATATTTGGTTCCCACGAATTCATGAACCGACTGGCAGTCGCTCAACGGTTAGACTTCCTGGTGGTTGGAGTGACTAATTGTCAAAGTGGCCAGAGGAAACCGAAACGCAGTTGGATGGATGGAAGACCGTTGGATTCCATAACGGTTATGCTTAACCGATACAGTGTAATCTTGGCTGATATATTTGCGGCTAGAAATGTAACCGAGGTGTGACACAGGTTGAACGACTGTTTTGCAGAGCAGAGTGAACCGATAGGTCTGTGCTGATCAGAGCAGAACGGAGTGACTACGAAGGGATGCAGAGAGGCTATGTTGTTGTAGTTTTGGCATGTCTATAGTCTTGTATGTTCTATATGATGTTATAGTAGAGTTCTGAACCGTGTAGATTGAGAATGAATACCTTCTTTGTTAAGACTGTAACTTTATTGTAATCCTTTTACTGTGAATAAAGTAGTCTTGCAGTTGGGTGGTGGGTTTTTTCCTGTAAGGGTTTTCCCACATAAATCTTGGTGTCTTTTCTCTGTGTGTTTGGATACTTGAATCATCTATCTGTGTCATCTTAATGTGTTTGCAAAAGAGTTTTAAAAGGCATACTTGCCTAAATCCCCTATTGAATTGACGTTAGGAAGACGTTTCCGCACTGTGTTTTCCTTACAAACATTTGGATTGATCTATGTACAGAAAAGGAGGTTCGTAAGATGGATTATTGCAGACTCACTCTTGAGCAGATTGTAAACTTGAACTTGGTGAACATTCCTGAAGGAATGATTGATGATGGAAAGATACTTGATCCTGAATATGTTGAAAAGAGAGTTGAAGCACCACTTCCATCAATTCAATGGTCACATAAGGAATGTACTTCCATTCTTTATAGATTTCAGCCTATCTTAGCTAACACCAATACTTGGCTCAAGAGCATCGGTGTTAGACTCATCAAGATCAAGATTGGAAAAGAAGATGATTCTACAGGACCTGTCGGACTCAACTCTGAAATCAAAATAGACAACAAGGAAGGTGCATCATCTTCAAGCATGAGAATCAAGTTGAGCGTTAGTCGAGCAATGGGACTTCCTCTTGAAGAAGTGACGGTTCGAGGGAAAGAAAAGCCTCAACTTCATATTCATGTAATTGATACTGAAGATCCAGAGGAGGAACTACAATCAGATAATGCTCCCGAGTCACCTATTTCAAAGTCACCTCATGAAGTTCCCCCTCAGATTCCTTTAGAATTACCTATGTCTTCTCTTGACGCGAATGTGGATGCTTTTTCCACTATTCATATTGTTCCTGTTTCAGCGGGTGAATCTCCTCAGAGGGTCATTTCGATTTCAGCAGCAGAGCTGTCTCTTGATCATCCTCAAAAGAATTTGATGAATATCTTTGAGGATAATCCGGCGTATGCCCCTTTGTCAGAGATTGGTACTTCCGCTTCTAGTTTTTATGAGTTCATGATGCAGTCATCAGGTCCTTTGGTTAATGAGCAGTCTATAGTTGTTGTTCAAACAGTAACTTCTCTCAAGATGACTACTGTTGTTCAAATAGAAACTGCTTCTCCCTCACTTTCAGCTGTTGCTCAAGGAGAATTGATGGCTTTACCTCCATGGCTTAGTTCTTTTACTCCTAAAAGAAAGAAGCAAGAAATCTCTCTTGACATCTTTGATTTCCAGCATCTCAAGCAATCAAAACCCAAGGTTGCCAAAAGAGCTAAGACAATTTCAAGGGTAACAGGGGATAGTAACAGAATGAAGGTGGCTGAAATTGTTGAACCAATTGTAGACAAGCCAAAAGAAGAGATGCAAGCTACTGATTACAGGATAATGAGGGTGGAGTTGGGCAAACAAACACATGAAGTGGTCAAGCATGATGCTCAACATTCGGTAGCCTCATTGGTGCAGCGGTATGATGAACTTCTAGCGAAGAAGGATAAGCTAGAAGAAGAAAATGTGCAACTTGTTGCAGCAATTCAAAAGATCACCAAATCTTCTAATGAAGGGGACAATCCTGCAACTTCATCAAATGCAAAAGAATCAGTCCAAGGAGTTGAAAGAGCTGCTCAAAAGGTACAAGCACTGGATTCTTGGGTAGATCAACTTCATGAATTATGTACCTGTTGTGACCATTTCACACATCGCCCCATTAAAATGGGGACCCCCTCTTTTTTGCTCGGTTTTGTCTATTTCTCTCTCTGCTTTTAGGGTTTTTGAGTCGTCTGGATTAGGGTCAAGCCTTAGGGTTTCCGTTTTGATGATTTTAAGCCAGAGTCCAGTCCAATTTTGAGAGATTGTTGAGCTTCCTCTTGTAGAGTGCAATTTTGAAATAGGGTGAATCTGTCAGGAGGTCAAATGAGTTTGTCTAGGTTCAGTCAGATTTTGAATATAAGTCCAATTTTTGCCTAAGTGTTGATGATGGAATTATGGAATTTTGTCTGATTGAATGATTTTGACCAAATTTTGAAAATTTTGATAATTGATTCCAGGCATTGGAAAGGTCTTATTGTTGCCTTGTCAAGTGATTAAAACTCTAAAATCATGATATTTTGGCCTGTGGAAGCAAAATCGCTCCTGTCCCTCAGTTAGGGACCAGGGCGAAAATGATATTTTATGCATCCTGGTTATTAATTTATTTCATTTGTCTTGTGCAGGGTCGCCAGGAGATGCAGTTGAACGCGAATTGGAGGTTTTGAAGATTTTTTGAGAATCAAAATGGCAATTTTTTTGAAGATTGAGGACAAATCGCTCCTGTCCCTCACTGAAGGACCGGAGCTTGTTTCTCAAAATTTTACTGTCCTTGCAGGATCAAGATGAATTTTGGATTGGAAGAGATAAAGGGAAGCATGTTCTTTCCAGTGAATATAATTTGAGGAAATTTGCAAACATGGAAATGTGCCAGGAGCAAAAATCGCTCCTGTCCCTCACTGAAGGACCAAAGCTTAAAATCCAAAATTGCCTTGCCCTTGCAACATTTGAACGATTTCGTGATTTGAGAGGAACAGAAGAGATACATCTTAATCAGTTGAATATAACTTGAAAATGTCATCATGAGGAAAATGGACCATAGAAGCAAAATCGCTCCTGTCCCTCTCCCATGGACTAGGGCGAATTTTAGTGGTAGCTCCCATCCCTCTCTCAGGGACCAGAGCGAATTTCCTTATAAGGCAAGATTTAGGCGAAGATCAAGTAAGTTTTAACTTTGAGGCAAGCAAAGGAGGTGTAACAAACCCGTTGAAGATAATTTGAAGATTGTAAAACGCCAAGTGAGGCCTATGTTGTCCTAGGCGCTCCTGTCCCCCAGCCAGGGACCAGAGCAATTTCTTCCCTAGACAAATTTCTCGCCAAGATGAAACGAATTCCATGTCAAAGGTGAATGAAGGGAAGCATGACAAGTCCGTTGAAGATAGTTTTAAGCATTGGCAAAAAGTGATTGAGCCTACAAGTACAAGTTCGCCCTTGTCCCTCAGCCAGGGACCAGGGCGAAATCAAGGTTATCTAACATTTCCCTCCAAGTTTAAGTCACTCCAAGTCAAGGTACAAGGAGGCAATGATGTTTGGAACGCCACGACGAAGAATGAAGTTGCAAAGACCGCCAAATATGATGAAATGCCTAAGTTCGCTCCTGTCCCTCTCCTAGGGACCAGAGCGAAATCTCTAAGTATGCTTAAATTTTGAAGGCCACGTTCGTTTCAAACGTTCAAAAGGGAGCAAGGGACCTCATTTTATACTTCGAAGGCAATTGCAAGTCGATATAATCAAGGATTAGCACAATGAACAAAAGATCGCTCCTGTCCTTCAGTCAAGGACCAGGGCAATATTCATGAAATCAATCTTTTTCTTCCTAGAGCACGCCAAGGAAAAGTTTCACAAGATCGAATATGTCTTTGGAAGGATGATGGACAAGGAACCAAACGTCAAAAGGTGATCAACTTGAGCAAAGATGCAAAATCGCTCCTGTCCTTCAGTCAAGGACCAGGGCGATATTCATTAAACTGGTCATTTCCTTCAAAAGACGATTGCAAGGCGTAGTCATGCAAGGTCCGAAATGTCATTAGAAAGGTGATGAACAAGGAGTTAACGTTAAAAGTTGACAATTTGGAGATAAAATACAAAGTTCGCTCCTGTCCCTCACCAAGGGACCAGGGCGATATTCACTTAAATATCAAATTGGCCTTGCAAAGGACAAGTTAAGTATGCGTAGAATGAATAGATAAAGTTATTTCTTGCCTTGTGACGTAAGTTGGCAATTAAAATGATCAAGGATCAAGGAGAAATACAAAAGTTCGCTCCTGTCCCTCACCAAGGGACCAGGGCAAAAATGGTCTAGGGGACATTCATTCAAAGGATTGAATCGATCAAGCTCAAGGTTCCCCAATTAAAATGCCAATTTTGACGTAGAAGAGGTGACTTTGAACGCAAAAGGACGTGAAAATCAAGAGCAAAATGAAGTTCGCTCCTGTCCCTCTCCCAGGGACCAGAGCGATGTGGTTTGTACCCTTTCACCTCATGTTTTGGCGCTAACGCCATTTTCAAATTATTTCAAATGCTAAATTTCGATAAAATGGGCATTTAATAAGTGTGCACAAGACATTTAATTAATTAATTTTGCCTTTAAAAAAATCGAAATAATTAATTACAAGGCATTTAATTAATTAATTATTAATTTAAATAAAGAAAGAGCGCTTGGGTTTATTTTAAATGTTTTGCAAAGTCGGCCTCCTCTTTTTATTTAAAATTTTTTGCAAAGTCGGCCTCCTCTTTTTATTTAAAATTTTTTTATTATTTGACTTATTTCCAAGTCGGCCTATGTGCAATTAGAGAGTGAGCGCCTATATAATGAGGATGTGATATCTCATTTCAAACCATCATATTCATCCTTTCATATGCAAAATATCAAGGTGCGAATTTCATCAAGGTGATGCGAAACATCATAAAAGGGAGTGCGAACTTAGGTTGGAGTTGAGCGAATTTGCCATCATCACGTTGAAGACCCCTAAGGTTGGCGAAGTTACTAGGGAAGGTGTTCGCTTGAGGAAGATCACGTTGAAATCTTCAAAACTCCAAATTTTTGTCTAGACAAATCGCCTTATTTTGCATTTTTAGAGTTAGCTCGCAAGAGAGGTATGGCGAAGATCCCTTGTCTTAATTTTGAATTTTGATCGTCATGGGTTTAAATTTTGAATTTTTGAAATTCCATTAGCTTAATCGTTTTTTAGGAAATGATAACTCAGAGACTTATCATGAAGTTTCCTAAATTTAATCTCTAATACATAGTTATACATTGCAAAATCTATTACTTATTATGAAATGTTGTGTAGGTATTACGATGGCGACCCCGAAGGTAGGAGCATCCACCAGTCGTCCAGCTCTTATGAAAGAAGATCAGAAGAACGAAGAACTGGAGACCAAGATCGTGTCTAAGTGGAGCAACATTGGAGATACCAACTTGGGCAACTTCAGTGGAAAGAAGTTTCGAGAGGTCCCTTACATTGGCAAGCCATCACCTGTCGCAAGGAGAATAATTGAAAGTGGCATTATCAAGGCGGCCGGCTTCCCTGCAACAATCCAGTGCCATGAGTTGATGATTGAGTGTGCTCGCCATTACGATCCACAATCCAGATCGATAGTGTCCAAGGAAGGTGACACTTTGGCTTATCTTTCAGAGGAAGCTATCAGTGAAGCTCTTCACTTGCCAGAACATAAAGATATGATTTATAAAAGCATAGAAGGAGCCAGGTCCATGTACGAAGATGATCCAGATGCTTGCCTAAGCATCATCAACAAGAATTGGTTACTTAAGAGTCGTCCTTGCCTGAGCAAGATTCCGAATACACCACATAGGATCGACTTCCAGGAGGAGTACAGAGATTTGATAACACTGCTCAACCGAGTCACAGGAGCCCCTCAAGCCTTCTATTTTGAGAGGTGGATGTTCTACTTCATCCAAGTGATAGTTCAGGGAAAAGGAACAATCCATTGGGCTAGAATGATTAGCCATTGCTTGGACGTACAGTTAAGGAGATTGAAGGCTACTAAGTCTTTCCACATGAGTTCATACATCATATATGCCTTGATCAGGAGCTTTGAATATGCAGGACTACCTCACAGAGGAGTGATTGGAAGAGGACCCGGTGAGGTCAGAGTTTGTGATTCCTATGTTCATTTGCATCATCCTCCAGGAAGCAACTACAAGTTAGTTAATGATACCTTCACGATGAACATCACCAGGATATTGCAAGGCGGGATTCACAACCGGTTATCTCAAGATGCACAAGAGCTTATAAAGAGGTACGGTGCATGGTTTATCCAATTCCAGAAATTTACATATATTAGAGTTCATGGATGTCCTTCACCCCCTATATGTTGCCAAGATATCCGACAGACAGAATTGTGTTACTTGAGGTAACAAGACAGTTGGCAGCTTATGTGAAAGCATTTAGACACAGACATGGAAATGGAGTTCCTGTGCCTATCATATTGGGCAATTCAGTTGAGGTATGTCCTAATGCTCTAGCCATGGAGGATGCAGAGAAGGAGTTAACTTTATATTCATTTTCATTCTTTGCCTTGAGAGAAAGCTTTGATCCATATGGGTATATAGAGGAGATAGTCGGAAGAAAATATAAACATGAACCTCAGGTAGAAGACTTTGTGATGAATCTCTTGGATGACCTTGAAGTGAAAAGAAAAATGCATTCTAGATTGCCTTTAGACTTCATCAAGAAATGCAAAATTTACAGAGTGGCCGACCAAGCTCAGGACAGTGGCAGACATCTCCAATCATCTTATGATCGAGAAAGCAAATCAGTGAGGCTAGATTGGAATGAACCCGAGGTTGTGGATCTAGATGCTTTGATGGCTCCAGTTTTGTCTTGTACTCGCAGATGGGTTGATGTGCAGCATCAAAAGTTGAGAGAGCAAGGTATATCTATGACTTTCACTTTGGAAGAGAAACCAGTTGAAGGAGGAGCAAGTGTAAGTGAGGGTAATCCTAATCCCAGAAATACAAGCGAAGGCAACCTTCGAAGTGTAAGTGAGGGCAATCCCCATCCAAGAGGCTCGAAAAGGAAAGAGAGACCTAAGAAAAGAGAATCTTCCAAGAAGAAGCAAGAGGCCAACCGAGATCGTTCATCCGGCACATCTTCTCGACCTGAGAAGAGGACACTTGAGATAGAGGAGTCTATGGAATCAATGGTACAGAATGATAAAGAAGGACAGGCACCTCGAAGGTCACCAAGTGGGTCTCTCCAAGCTAATGAGCTACATGAAGATAAGGAAGATAATGAGGTAACGTCTCCTCTCAGGGAAGAAGAAACATTGCCCAATGAGATACAGGTTAGAGAAACAAGATCGGCCATCCTAGATTGGTTAAAGGAAAGACTTACAAGGGTAATTGTGATCGAAGACGAGGACAGTGTGATTGATTTAGAGAGCCTTGTTGGAGATTCTCAAAAGATGACAGAGAAGAGAAAAGCTACTAAGATGTCCAAGATGATCAGAGATGAGACAGGATCCAGGAAATTGCAGATAGCTACACCGTCCGTGGACAAGTATGAAGGTGAGATCCTTGCAGAAGAATATGATGTAGAGACATTTGAGCTTGGTCCACTCACAGCCGAGCAGACACTGGATGATGCCACCGATTCATTTGAGGCATTGAAAGATAAGCTTAGGGAAGAAATGGAGAAAAATAGAAAGCTTGAGAGAGAGGTCGGTGCATGGAGAACATACTTCAGCCATCTCAATCAGCCTTTGAGACGTCAGGATCCAGCAGTATCTCCTACACAGGCACTTCCCCTTGAATCAGTTGGCGAGGCGGAGAGAGTAAGGAGTTTGGTTCAGCTTATGAGCTCATGGATTGACAAATCCCATACAGTTGCTATTGAATTTGCAACAAGGATGATGCAGACCATTCACCGAGCTATTCAGGTTCTTGAGGTCATCCACAACTTGATGATAACTGTAGCTGCTTTTGCTCATACTAAGGATGTTATCATTCCTGTCTTGCAAGTAATCAGACAAACATCAAGGAAGGTCCTAGTGCAAGAAAAGATAATGGATGGAGGACCTCATAGTTTACTTCAGTGGTCGACCTTACTCCAGATGAAGGAAGTTCTCTTCGAGGACATCAGTACTAGGTGCAATCATGTTGAGGAGGTTATCCACCCGATCCAGGACAGAGTATTTGAGGTACTACGTACCATTCTTGGCAGGAGGATCGAAGTTGAGACAGATGTGGATTTGCAGGAATTGGAAGATAGAGTCAAGGTCATCTTTTGCAAAGATGAGAATGTTATTACAAATGAGCAACGAGATCAGATGTTTGCCACCATGCTCCTGATTGAGAAGACCAAGGAACTTGAACCTGGATGGGACGCTGCTCTTCTCAAGGCTTTCGATCAGGTCATCCACTTAGAAGAACGAATGAAGAATCTTCCCGAGATTCCCATTGCTGAGATCGAAGGAATCGTATCTAGATTCATTGCATATGCTAAAAAGGAGCATTGGAAAGGGAATAAGATTCTAGATGAGAGGTTGTTATAGATAACATGGCACCTTAATTGTCATTGGTCTATGTCTCCTAGATTTTTGTGCCAAATTTAATATTTGGCTATGCATTTAATGTTGTGCAATAAAAGGGGGCTATTTGTAATAAACCCTAATTAGGGTTTAGGTGTCATAATCTTGGCCATTGATCTTCTTTTGATTTGGACCGTTCATTGTAATTGAGGATGCTATATATACCCTCATTTCTTTTCATTTTGTAACTAGAACTAGAAAAAATTAGAGATTAAGGAGAAATTAGAGAGATTAGAAGCAAGTTGTTTTTGTAGCAAGATTGAGCTTTGAGGGAGGAATTTCAAACAATTGTTGTACATGATGGCTTTGAGATCAATAAAATATTGAAGTTATGGTGTTTTATTGCAATTCTCGTGGTTATCTTCATGGTTGTTCATTTTCTTGAATCATTCTCAATCAAAGTAGTGTGTTAATTCGAAGGACAAAGTGTTGGACTTGATCTTTGGTAGGATTCGCTTTCCAAACCACTAGCTTCTTGCTGATTGTAGGAACGCCTTGCGTGGTCGACTGGAGATATTTGAATCACTTAAACCTTCAATCGTTGTTGTATCTTGGATATGTACCTTCGTGGTAGTATCCTTGATCCTTGATGTATTGAAAAAATCATTTGTTACCTTAGAAGATCGCATCAATTTCAATTGAGTTGTTAATTTATGGCAATATTGAAGTTGGTAGAATCTCGCCAAGTCTCGTCTACATGGAGTCATTCTTAGGGTTAGATTAGATTAGATCTCTTGCAAACCCTGCCCTTTGATATTTTTGAGAGCTTGTTTAGTTTAGAAAATTCTTCGGAAACGTAAGGCCCCTTGATGACACAGCAATCACAACGACCACTGGTGCTTATCCACACGTAGAGACCCTACTTACAAGAACATTGGAGTCATCCTAACTGATCCTTCTTGCGATATCTTCAGCAGTTAGAGACTTTATTCAAGAGAGGATAAGATGCCTTTGGGTATTTTATTCTGTGTATGATTGTGTACAAAATACATGTCAACAGAATTGGCGCTAGAGGGAGGTCTTAGTATCCGAAGTCCGAAGATTTTGAAGAGAATACATTTCAAGCATGATCATGAATCACGATGGTGTTGCCACATGAAGGGTTGAATCAAGTAGTGCAACCTAATTTGCAGATAGGCGACATTCAAGAAGATATTGTTTCGGGATTGAATCACTTAGCGTGGAACGTAAGGAGAAGTGAAGCTGAGTATAACAGAGTGCGAATTATTTTGGAACAAGAAGAAGATAGGGCTGAAGAACACCGAAGAGTAGCAGCTAGAGAGCTTCGCAATCAAAGGAACCTACAATAATTTTCGCAAGACTTCACGCTGGATCGCATTGGTTCTTTCTCGCCCGAGAAACATCAAAGATTATTGAGGTCAACACCAGGCATCAAGAACCTAAGTGAACTTCAGTTTACTTCAAAAGCGAAGCGAGTCAAAAGAGAGGACACTCCCAAGGAATTTGAGCTAAGACTAGACGAATCTCCGGAGTCATCACAAGTTCTTCAAGAACAAGTACAGGCGGCAATCCAATCAAGTATCCAGGCAATCTCTCAGACAAAGGGCCAGGCTAGTTCATCAAGTCTCGCTTCAAATTCTCAAGCCTCGAAGATTACGATGGCTCACCATGCTCCTCCTCCTCCTCCTCCTGCTCATGCACTTAATGGCGCAACTTGGCTAATCAACAATCCATCACCATTGGAATTTGTAGTCTATCATGATATGCCAAAGAATCCAGAACACTTTTGTTCCAAATTCAATGTTAGTGATTTCAATCGTACAGCAGAGGATCATATCAAGATGTTCGAAGATCATCTTCGTAATAGACAAATCGAATATGGAGATGTAGCATGTAGGCTTTTTCCCTACTCATTAGGAGAAGAGGCGTACTTTTGGTTCATTCATTTGCCTATAGGGTCAATTAGGACTTGGGACGCGATGAAAGATTCATTTATTGCCAAGTTTGGTATACCAACCACACCAGCTGAGTTGTATAGACAATTTGTTGAGGTCCGAAGGAGAGAACATGAGCCAATCACTTCTTTCAACAACAGGTTTCACCGCGCATACACGATGTTACGGCATCCTTATCTCATTGCGGACCCAAGGGAAATCTACTATGGGGCCTTGGACCATCTCACGGCTATGTTTGTAAGGACACATCCTATCCCAAATGATCTAAACGCAGCATATGCAAAGGCTATTGAAGTTAGTAAGCACATGGGACAGAATATCACTGGGCCACTACTCCACATGGGACCTGTCGCAGCACCAAATCAAATGCAGGCAATTGGAATGGCGTTAGCTAACCAGACTCCAGTCATGAATCCAATTCCACAAGCAACATATCCGAGCGTGCAGCCGACAAGCCAGTTGGTCCTTCACCCTGGAGTTCCAATTTCACAAGCTCCACCAGCACAGCCTGTGTACCTGCAAAATGCAACAAACTCGTCAAGAACACAGGAAGAAAAGGATGAAATGAAAGAGTTGATTGAACAAGTCAAGAAACTATCAACCGAGGTAACCCATCTAAGGAACCAGAATAATCAACTCCAAAGCATGCAGAGGGCCAACCACGGCCAACCTACGAACAATCAAAATTTCCAAGGAAATAACAACCAAGGTTTCAGGAATAATTATCAAGGAAATAGTAACCAAGGCTTTCAGAGGAGACCATGGAATACGGCTCCCAATAATGGAAATGTGGTGACGCCACTAGATAACCCACCAAATTCTCAGAACCAAGAGAATCCTCCTACCAGTAAAGTGTTTCTAGCAGAGGCGGCCTTGTCCAGTTGGTGTAGACTTCACAACACCAACCAACATTCTGAGTTACAGTGTCCTGAATTCAAGATCGCGGCCGACATATTCCAACAAGAGATGCGCAGTAATGATCCACCTGAAAATCCACCAACAACTGGATACGAAATGGTCCCAACTACACGGTATGATCAAGCCATGATTGTGGAAAGCTATGGATATTCACAAGAAGAAGATAATCAAACACAAAATGGAAGGTTTCCACCAGAATCTGCTAATGGACCAATGGTACCTCCAGGCTCCCAGTTCCCAGCAGCATCCGCAAATGGACCCATCGAAGACTCAGAGTATTATTTTCCACCTTTGAACAACAGTGTCCTAGTCGAGGGAATAAAAGAGGTATTTCACCAATCTTCGGGAGGTGTAAACCAAAGGGTTTATCATAGGAATCAGAGAAATCAAGAACCCCTAACTACATCGATCCCTCCGAACAATTTCTCCACTCCTCCGGATCCACAAGCCAGCAACAATCCAGAATATCCCCAACACACACAAGGATATAGACAAAGGAATATTGCACCCCCCGTGGGCAATGAAATGAAAAGATTGGCCACGTTAGTGCTAGAAGAACTCAAGAAAGTTAAAGTTAGTCTACCACTCTACGAGTTGCTCAAAGTTTCAGAAATCAAAGATGCAGTGATCAACAGTTTGAGTGAATCTAGTACAGTGGGGTCAAATGTTCGGGACTTGGCCAACAAAGCTCAAGCTACCATCAATGTGACCCAAGAGGAAGCCGATAACCAAGGTCAGTCTGAACAAGACGAATGCATGGTCCAAACCGTAACCTTCCCAGCCAAAAGGGAAGACATGTTAGAAGGAAAGATGTTACTCAAAAGGGGCGAGACTAAGAAAACTCAACCTACCATCAAAGAAGGCCTCGCCACTAGTCAGATCCTTCCAGAAAAGGAAGTGGCCATTAAGAAAGATGTGGTCAAGAAAGGAAAATCTCCAAACAAAGCCGATCACTCAAAAGAAGAGGGTCTAGTAAAGATCGACAATCCGAGGATCAATGAAGTAAAACATCAAGAACACAGTGGGGATTCTTCAGCCCTTTCCCACGGAAAAGATGAACCAGCCCCATTCCTACTATCAGTTAGAATTTTTGGGAAACTATTACACAATTGCCTCTATGATTCAGGAGCTTCCAGTAACGTGATGCCCCTGGCCGTCTGTCAAAGACTAGGTATAACTCCCGCTCCTACCAAAAGAAAGGTCACTCAGCTAGACAAGACAGAAGTTCCCGTCATGGGCGAATTGAACAACATCCACATGCAATTGGCCGCGGACCCGAGAGTTCAGAATTTCATAGACATATCAGTAGTAGATATCCCTGATTCATATGGGATGCTCCTGAGTAGAGATTGGTCACGAAAATTGAATGGGTATGTATCGACTGATTTCGCACACATGTGGCTACCATGGAGAGGAGTCCCAAATCAAATCAAGATCGACAGCACTCCAAGATTGAGACTTATGATAACCGAGTATGGGGAAGATAATGAAGTCCTGTTCTTAGAATCGGATTTAGGGACACACAAACCTAAAGTAGGTGAGGTCTTGATGATACAAGACATACAAGACAAATATGGTCAGCAAGAAGTGGTGGAATCTACAGAAATCGTCGTCGAAAGTGATCAAGGATCCGACCAAGAAGATGATGGAATGTTTGAAAATTTCAGGAGGTTCGTACATAGGAACATACAGCAAAGTGTGCAACTTGGTAACTTAGCATCTGTTCGAGATTTGCTTCTTCCAAATTGGTGTAGGATTCACAATGCCGTCCATTCAGAACTATCTTGTGCTTTATGTCAAACCGCATTAGAACAAGTATACAAAAGAGCCCCGCAAACGTTGATTATAGAAGAGATTCGAGATTCAGAGAAGGAAAGCTCTTCGGGAGATGAGACCCTATCCGATACATCAACTGAAAGTCAGGAAGACCAAGAGACAGAAAATCAAGAAAATGCAATATGGACATTAAGATTCGATGGATCTAAGTCTAAACAAGGATTTGGAGCAGGTTATGAATTAATTAGCCCGACAGGAGAGACCTACCTTGCCGCTCACAAATTACAATTTCCTTGCACCAACAATGTAGCTGAATATGAATCCTTGATTCATGGGTTACTGTTAGCCATCAAAAAAGGGGCGAAAATACTACAAGTATATGGGGACTCAGAAATAGCCATAAGACAAATCAGGAAGCAGTATGTCTGCCATGACAAAAGGTTGACCAGATACAGAAACCGAGTCTGGGACCTCATTGAAAGTTTTGAGGCCTTCAACATCAATTCTATATATAGGCATCAAAATCAAGTGGCTAATTCCCTTGCACAAGCCGCCAGCTCGTTGATACCATTGGCAATGAAAGGATTGAAGAAGTTCACAGTTGAATTAACATCAGTCCCTTCGGTCCCAGATAACATCATCAATTTTCAAGTTTTCGAAGACGACAAGCACATACTGGATTTCTTAACCAACACAGATGTCTTCCTAGCCCAGATCATTGATGAAGAAGAAGTGGGAGAAGCAGAATTTGATGCCGAAGGAGTTTTGAATTTAAAGACAAACACTATTCCAAAGGGAATGGTAGAATTAGAAAGAATTTTTGATCCCGACAAATTGAAAGAGATGAAGAACCACAACATGGAAGGAAACATGTGTGACACAATCAACGTAGGTGACGACATACAAACTAAGAATGTGTTTATTGGTAAGTCCTGCACCGCAGCCGAAAGAAATGGGATCTTAAAAAACATGAGAGATTTCTCAGATGTCATAGCATGGAGTTATGAAGATCTCAAGACTTACAACACTGCAATTATTACTCACACAATCCCTTTGAAGCCAGGAAGCAAGCCATTTAGGCAGAGACAAAGACCAGTTAATCCTTTGTTGGAACCCCTGATATATCAAGAAGTTAAGAAGCTGCTCTCAGCCAAGATCATCTTTCCAGTAAGACATTCGACGTGGGTCGCCAACCTGGTACCTGTCAGAAAGAAAAATGGAGAAATTAGATTGTGTGTTGATTTCAGAAATCTCAACCGGGCTTCAGAAAAGGACAATTACCCGCTACCATCACTAGATGAAGTATTGCAAATTGTCAATGGGTCACAGATGATGTCTTTTCTGGATGGATACTCAGGTTATAACCAAGTTCTGGTCGAGCCAGAAGATCGACTAAAGACTGCATTTACCACCAAGTGGGGAACATTTGCATACAAGAGAATGCCTTTTGGACTCATCAATGTCGGGGCCACATTTCAGAGAGCCATGGATATCGCTTTCAGGGACTTGATTGGAAAATGCATTATTATATATATGGATGATATCACAGTTTTCTCCAGGCAAAGGAAAGACCATGTGGATGACTTAAGAAGAGTCTTCCAAAGATGCAGAAGATATGGTGTATCTCTCAATCCGAAGAAATGCATGCTTGGGGTAACAGAAGGAAAACTTTTAGGACATGTCATTTCAGAGAGAGGAATCTCCATCGATCCTGAAAGAGTAAAAGCTATATCCACTATCAATTTGCCAGCTAGTAAGAAGGAACTCAAATCATTTTTCGGCAAGATCAACTTTGTCAGAAAATTCATCACTGGATTTGCTGAGATAGTTAGACCTTTGAATGAGATGCTAAAGAAAGACGCAAAGATTGAATGGTCGCCACAAGCCAAAAGGGCATTCGAAGAGATAAAGACGGCAATCGCAGAAGCGCCAGTTTTGATTAGTCCTGATTACCTCAAGCCCTTCTATCTATATTCCTTCGCTTCTGACTACACTTGTGCCGCCATTCTTACCCAGAGAAGTGAAGAAAGGGACGAAAATCCAATTGCATTCATGAGCACCCCGCTGAAAGATGCAGAACTCAGATATCCCAACGTTGAGAAACAAGCATACGCGCTGGTAAAGGCCGTTAAGAAATTCAGACATTACCTTTTGAGGGCCAAAATTTATGCAATAGTGCCAGATGCTGCAGTCAAGACTCTCCTTATGCAAAGTGAATTAGGAGAAAGAAGAGGAAAGTGGGTCGACATTATCCAAGAATTTGATATTGAAATCCAGCCCATGAAACTCGTTCGAGGACAAGCTTTGGCGCAAACATTGGCAATTGATGGACCAGGATTAGTCCAGCAAATTTACGAATTAGAGGATGTCACCCCCGATGAATGGTACAAAGATATTGTGACATACCTGCTTAACAACAGATGTCCTGCTCACATGACACCCACGCAAAAAAGAGCGCTAAGAATGAAGTGTCAACATTATATGCTTCAAGGATCTGTTCTATATCGCAAGAATCATGAAGGGATATATCTGAGGTGTGTTGGCAAAGATGAGGCCAAACAAATAATTGAACATTTCCATTCCAAGTTTGGGACCGGACATGGAGCCAACCTCGCAACAGCTCATCAGATCCTAAGAGCAGGATATTACTGGCCTACACTTTTCAAAGACACATTTAATCATATTAGGACTTGCCACACATGCCAAGTCGCAGCCTTCAGAGAAAGAAATCCGGCTATGCCACTGAATCCAGTGATTGAAGCCAGACCATTTGCCAAATGGGGAATGGATTTCATTGGTGTTATCAATCCCGCATCCTCGGCACAACACAAGTATATCATCACAGCTACTGATTATTGTACCAGATGGTCAGAGGCACAGGCACTCAAAGTTTGCACTACTGAAGTTGTAATCAAATTCCTGGAGGAAAACGTAATCACAAGGTTTGGATGTCCTTATGCGTTGGTTTGCGACAATGGCTCGGCATTCACATCATTGAGATTCTCGAATTGGGCTTTTGAATATGGAATAACCCTCAAATTTTCATCAAACTATTATCCTCAAGGTAATGGGTTAGCTGAGTCAACCAACAAGAACTTACTCAGCGTTATCAAGAAATTGCTAGAAAGAAGTCCGAGAGAATGGCACACCCAATTGAGATTTGCCTTATGGGCGGACAAAATCAGGACCAAAAACGCATTAGGCATTTCACCTTATTTTCTGGTTTATGGCCAAGATCCAGTCTTTCCCATGCAACTCAGGATCCCGACTTTGAGATTTATTCAGGAATATATGGAAGACACTGATGCTATTCAAGCCCGATTAACACAATTAATGAATTTGGAAGAAAAGAGAGATCAAGCATTGGAGAATTTGAAGAACTCTTGGAGAACAAAGTCCTTGTTCTCAAGTCACTCATTGAGGATATTGATGATACCATGAAATTACGCATTGAAGCGTTGCAAGATTTTGTTTCTCATTGTGAGAAAGCTTCTTGTAATATTATGGATCAGAATGGAGAATTGTTGCCAGAAGAAGAAGTTCTCTTAGATTTGCAGATGAAGATTCATCATGAATGGAGGAATGAACAATTTTCAGCTGTATCGATTCAAGCTTTGGTGAAATACCAAATCTTCTTGCAAGAAATCCAGTCTTCCCTTGAGAAGAACAACATTACAATCTTTTGTTGCAACAATGTTATTGTAGAAACTATGATCATTGCGAAGAATACTCACGAACCAAATCCTGATGAACTACAAATGATCATCCAAAAGTTCGAAGGGTTCATGGTCAATTATGCTGTAACATAAGTGTTTTTCAACACTTAGTTGTAATTTCAAATTTGTAATTTAAGTATTGTAGTTTCCTTTTTTGACAAGCTTACTTGTAAAAGCAATTTTGAAAATTGCAAGTTAAGTCATTACTTGCATTTTTGAAATTACAAGTAGGCTGATTACAAGTCAATTTAGAATAGGACTTGTAATTTTGAAAGTCTTAATAGTTGAATAAGTCATGGTGGTTGAGAGAATTTCTCAAGCTAGTTGAGATCCTCCCACCTTTATCTCAAGACTCCTCTCCTATAAATACTTGAGAGGGTCTTTTGTAAAATCAATTTTTTGGAAAGCAAGCAAGTAAACTCTGCTAAATTTACAGTAAGAAAGACTTTGTGCTTTTTATGTGTAAATTGAAGTTGAAAGAAATAGAAGAAGATTGCTCAAGGATTGAGACTTTGTGCTAAATATTTTGAGTTTGTGTTCAATATTATCTTTCTTGCCAGTGTTTCTATAAGAGCTTAATCAAATTTGATTTGTAGACTTTGTGTTGCAAGTATTGGAGATTAATATCTGTTAGAGGAGATTTCCAGTTGAGATAAGCTGTAGGACTTTGGGTCTACACTTGTTCTTGAAAGAAAGTAGAAGTAGATTTTGTGATAAGAAATAGTTGGGAGACTTTGAGCTCACTCTAGTTTTTGTTGTTTTATGTAGAGAAAGTGCTCTTTTATTTTAGACCGAGAATAAGATATTTCAGACTTTGTGCTGCCATACTTTGTTCTTGTTATCATTAATATAGAAAAGGGTTGATAGGATCTCAAATTATTTAAGACTTTGAGCTTGATATTGCTGTCTCGTCCTGAAGGAAGTGACGGAAGTCTTTGTGCTTTCAGGAAACTTCATTTCCTTTCTCTCACTTTGTTTTATAAGTTGTTGTTACTGTTATTTTCAATTGCAATCACTTTTCTGTGAAGAGAAAAGGATGTAGTTTTTCTTAAAAGAAGAAGAAAGACTATTGTCTCGTCCATTTTTAGTTTAAGAATAGTTTATAGATAGGGGGAGCCTTCCCTTAATTAGGAGAGTATCATATTTACACTTTGTGGCTGAAACCACAATTTTGCACATCCCCCAGGCGTACAAAATTTTCAATTGACATTGTCAATGTTGGTACGGGTACAATTGTATACACACACACACATGTATATGCTAGTGACTATATGGAATCAAAATATATTTCATACTTGATACTAAAAATAAGAATGGAAAATAATTTTTTGAGTTCATTCAATGTTATATCATATATCTATATGTCAAATCATAATTCCTATGTAATTGTGTGTGTGTGTGTCATTCTATGATCTAAAAAGATAATTAATAGTTCTTTGATTCAATGTTATGTCATATAATATATATTTATATTACAAAACTTGACAATGGTAGATACAATCGAAATGTTATATTTTGACTCTAGCAAGCTCTAAAACAAATGCATCCAAGTTGGAGCACTTAGGGACTATATCCTAATTCTTCATTGCCCCTTCCTTGTAGTCAACTTCCTTTTGGGATAGGAGGTGCAAGTTGGAATGGACCTAGACCACATCTTTTGCTATTTTTGCAGACAAATTGGTTGCACTTAACTGAGTGGATAAAGGAGTATGTATTGCATTTTTGCCTAGTGGAAGAACTTGCAACTTGTTGAAATTGGAGAGAAACTCAATACAACTAAAAAAAGAAGAAGAATGGTAAGGATGTTAAACATTAAATATGCAATACAGTGGTAAGAATGTTAAAAGCTAAAAATGTTTCATTGTAATAGAATTTTGATTGCAAGAGGTTGGAGGAACATATAAATTTTCCCATAGAGGTACCTCTAGTATGAGTGTTCATCTTGCACTTGTCTCAACGAACATAAATACTATGATCTTGTCCTATAAACCTACCCAATTCAGTCCTAACATTATCCATCACTTGCGGGTGTGAGAAGATTCTTTGAAATGCTTTTTTGTACCTATGAACAACTTCATTGTCTCTATATGCTGCCACTCTGCTTGGGAAAGAAGGTATTTCCATGATGTAATATTTGGGAAAGGAGATGCAATGGTGTTGTCATCTTGTTTTAGCAATCAAGAATGATTTTTTTCACCTTTAGGAAAAATGTTTTTTCAATGTCATTCTCCCTTTTAGCTTTTATAGATTATAGTTTTCTATTAGGGAGTCCATGTTGTCGTTGATTTCTCCCAAACACAACCGATTTATACATGAAATTTATCATACTTGTGATGGGCTTGGTGAAACTCAAGACATCCACATGAACCCACCAATCATCATCCAAAATCAATAATTTGTCCTTTTGGGCCCTCTATGAATTTGATTTCCCCCACACACTCAATTTATTACTAATGACCATGCCACTCAATGCCTGTAACACATTCAAAAGTTATCTCAAAATGATTGTGTGATGCAAAATGAGTCTCAATAACCTATGTAGTGTGAAAAATAAGTTAATAACAAATTGAATTTTATATAAGTAAATATGTCATATACATTATATTTAAAATAAATATTGAATTTTCATAAATTTACCTTCAACAATTCCAAATTGGAGAAAGTCCTAAAGATGCCTTGTGACATATGATGGTTTGACATGAACATTTAAACTCTTCATGCCCAATGTATATTTTTTCCACCTATTCTATAGGATGTTAACTTGAGGGAATGGACAGTACATTGTGTCTAAAAATGTGCTTGTTCCTTTCCTCAATTGAAGCACTTGCCTTGCAATTGTTCGCATTGTCTGTTATGACTTGGACAATGCTCTCGACACCTACCATCTATATGGACTCTATGATGGTTCTGGAAATGAAGTTTGCATCCTTCGCTTGCCCCTCACAATCAACCACTATCAAAAACATTGCCCTCTTAGGGAACATTGCAATAATATTTATTAAAGGTTGGTTTTTACAATCTTTTCATCCATCATAAATGACAAGTATTCTTGCTTCAACCCATGAATCCTTGGTTGGTTTTAGTGATGTTTATACAATTATTTTTCTCTTTTGCCAATAAGGTGGTGTGCACCTTCTCATGCTTAGTACCTATGTAACTAGAGGGTGTTTGATTGATTGCCTTCACCATTTAACACCAATATGGTGGTCTCACTAGGTTGAAAGGAAGACCATTGGTGTAAATGCAACATTGTTGCATCTACATTGCCCCTTGCCTCATTTTGAAATACCTTCTCCAATGGACCTCTTTTGTGAAAAGAAATAGAGGGATCTTCTTCTTGAAATAGGTGGATGTGATGAATTCAATGTGAGGGGCTGGACAACCAAGCATGCAGTGCTTAATAGCACCTTAATATTTATAATTCCTTTGCTTATTCTTAGCGCAATAAATAGAAATTTTAATAAATGAGATTATTATAAATTTCTATATTTCGGTTTGGACCGAACTTTGGGGCCAATGTTAAATTAGAGTAGGTATTTTGTTTTTTGGTGTTAGCTGACTCATAATTAGGTCCTCCTTGTAACTGACTTCAATTCTCGCCTATTTAAGGAGGTGTTTGTTGGTGTTGTAGTCATGCTTGATTAATTGGAACACCTTGCGCATGATTGGATTATGGACGTGACCATCTCACAATTCAGAACTGGGTAGGACACCCCTCCTATACCTACTTACCTGTTTATTGAGCATATACGAATCAGTTCGTAGTTGCTAATCAGGTTATTTGTTGATTATCTTAGATCGAGCCTAGAGGCAGCGATGATACTCACAAAATAGAGTAGGAATTGTAGACTCAAGGAGTAGGAGTTTTTGGTGTAGGCTAGAAGGAGTTAGGGAATTAAGCTCGATATAAGGAACTGTTGATGGTGTTTTTATGCACTATACAACTCAGAATAAAATACCAAAGACACTCCATCCTCTCTTGATAAAAAGACTCTCAAATGCTGAAGATTTGTAAAGGATCACTTGAGATGACTCCAAGGTTCTCTAATGTTAGGTCTTAACGTGTTGGATAGCTTCAATGGTATAATGTGATTTGTTGTACTTGCGAGGGGACTTACGTACTTTCTTGGTTCAATCTTAATGGTTATGACATTCTTCAAATGATATTGCAATATTGCTCCTTTTCTACCTCTACTGATTGTTAATAAAAAAACGTGAAAAAAGGAATAAGGTTTAGGAATGCTATTCTAAACTAGGAATGCAAGACAATAGACAATTTCAAGTGAGCTCAACTAAGCTTTTCTTTGACATCGCATGAACATCTCCACAACGCTAGTACAATCTTCTAAGGAGTAGCTCAATGATTTTCAAATCACCAACTCAAACATAGACACCTTCAAAATGAAGCATATCAATGGTGAAATAGTAATTGAAGTTAAGCTTTGGCTGATTAATTCTAGTTGACCACGCAAGGCAAGTTTGCAATCAACAAACCGCTAGTAGTATGGATAATGGAGCTTCACTTTCAATCATGCACATATATCTTTCACTCATCGAAAACTCTAAAGCAAATTCTATTCTAATCTTTTTTTTGTCTTTTTTGAATATAAGCTCTCACAAAAGCTATGAAGAAACAAGCAAATGCTTCAAAACTCAATAAGTCACCAACACTTCAATGATTTAATTAATTTCTGAAACATCAAGCAACAATTCTTGTTAATAGCTCAATGATTTTCAAATCACAACTCAAACATAGACACCTTCAAAATGAAGCATATCAATGGTGAAATAGTAATTGAAGTTAAGCTTTGGCTGATTAATTCTAGTTGACCATGCAAGGCAAGTTTGCAATCAAAAAAACCCCTAGTAGTATGGATAATGGAGCTTCACTTTCAATCATGCACATATATCTTTCACTCATCTAAAACTCAAAAGCAAATTCTATTCTGATCTTTTTTTTTGTCTTTTTTGAATATAAGCTCTAACAAAAGGTATGAAGAAACAAGCAAATGCTTCAAAACTCAATGATTTTATTAATTTTTGAAACATCTATCGATCTCCTTCTCTAATTTCTAATCTCTCATATCTAATTCTACAAAATGAAATGAGTTGAGCTTATATAGAGCTCTTTATTACAATGGATGGCCAAGATTGAATTGGAATCAAGGGCCCAAATTTTTCCACCTAAACCCTAATTAGGGTTTGTTATTACAAAATACCTAACTTATTGTAGAACATTAAATGCCAACCAATGGGAATATGACATCCATTTGGCACACGATACGAGGGAAGTTCCTCCAGTAGGAAAAATGATGCCACATAGGATCATAGCAAACTTTCTTCTAGAATCTTGTTGCCCTTATCCTTTTCTCCTTTTGCAAATTCAATGGATCGAGATGTCATAGATTTTATCTCGGTTATTGGGACTGCAAGTATATTCTCCAATTGCTCTTCCAGGTAGTTGATTTCATCCAAGCTGGTGGTGAAGGTTTTATCCCAATCCGGTCCAAAGTCTCTAGTCTTGTTGGCAAGTACAGTGAATGAATGGATAGCATCCAGCTGTCTCTCGGAAGGCATTCCATTTGGTTCAAAGAAGAGAATTTTCACTTTATCTATCAAATCTTCCACAACAATGTCAACTCCTTCATCCTTGTTCTTCTCAAGAATAATCTCAGCTACTTCCAAGATCTTATCATGTATTGTATTGATTGCTTGATCAACTTGAGTGCACCCAAGATTGATGTCTTCATATATGAGTCTCATGCAAAGAAAATTATACCATAGCTGGAAATTGGGTGATTGCCCATCCTTACAATATCCCTTCACTTATCAATGTTTGTCTCGGTGTAGTCTTCATTACTTGCAATATAGGGATGGTGAAATCTTTTGTGTAGACAAAGGCATCACATGCTACCTTGAGTCTTTGAGTCCTCTCAAGAATCATCATAGCCTTATCAAATATCCTTGCTAACTCCCTTACGAATACTTTTGCCTTTCTAAATGTCTTGGTGATCCAAGCATCCAACAATTGTGTTGAGGCCTTCATCTTTTCAAAAGCATCAACTGTATCTAGAGGGGGTAGTGATGAAGTTGTCGGATCATGTTGTCTTAGTGGAACCTTGAGTTGTTGGAGGTAGCCTCTCAATATGCTGATCTCTTTCTCTAACTTGCTATTCTTTTCAACTTTCAATATGAGCATATCATTAATGGTTTTCACTGTATCTTTCATATCTTCTAATGCTTGATCTGTGGTGGGAGGACCTAGATTGACGGTCTCCAAGTCAAAGAGTTCTGCTGTAATCTCATCCTCTGGCTTGTCTACTCTAGGAATGGCAACCTATATGATCCTGGATCCATCTTCATCTCTTGTCATCTTGGACATCTTGGTGGCTGCCTTCTTCTCATGTTCGTGATCTCCAGGTAGTTGCCTAGATCGAATGGATCCTGTTCTTCTACAACCACCTTCTTTGACAATCCTTCCTTTAGCCAAGCGGGTATAACTGATCTCTCTTCTTCAACCTGTATCTTTTTCATTTGTTGTTCTTTTTGTGGAGGAAATGTGACTTCTGGTTCATCATCATCTTCAATGTTCACATAGGTATCACTACGTTCTTTATCATTGACTGGCTTGGGTGAAGCTACCTTGTCATTGACCACCTACTGCTTTCCCTTGCCGCTTATTTCTTGATCAACACATGTTCCACCTGCTTGATTCGCTTCCTCTTGATGTATAGATGAGGCACTAGAAGAAAGATGAGGTTCCTAACTTGACTTGAGTTTCTTCTTCGGATGTTCTTCCTTGTTAACTTCCTTTTGTTGGAATCCCTTGGAATGAGATGATTGAGCTGCACTCTCATTTTCCATATCTTCATCAGATGACTCCTCATTCCCCATCCTTTGAAATGTCGCCTGAATGCCTCGACCACTCAATATATGAGGTTGTGCCTCTACCCATCGTTTTGTGTTTGAAATGATAGGCTCCATCAACTCTTTCAAATTTGTAATCTCAATATCATTCCAATTGACCTTCACTTGCTTATTCTTTTCCTTCTCATATATCGGTAGAAGATACTTGCCATTGTCTCGTGTCTAATTAGGAACATTGAATACCTTAGTTGCTTTGATAATATCAGTAGATAACATGGAACACATCTTCTTTCTTACTCCCAAATCATCTAATGCATTCATGAAGTGATCCTCTAGGTGTAGCTTATGTTTGTGTTTCCTTTTGCTGGTCTTTCGAACGATGCCATAAGGATCAAAGTTGTCTCTAGGAGTATACGGTTGGAGGAGGAAAGACTTCAATTCTTCACCTATCTTCTCTGCTGCTTGTAGAGATGGGCTTACCTCTAAAGAATTTCCTAATGAAATAGGAAAAGAAATCTTCGTCTTTGTTTTTTTCTTTTGGACTTTGTTGTATGTCATTAACAATCTCATTATTTCAAGCAATATTAGCTTGTTAGTGGGATACTGTGGTAGCATAAGAGGTGGGCAAGAACATCCTTGAACTCTTATATAAGTAAACTTTATCAATTCTTTTGCTTCTCAAGATAGTCTCTTGTGAATGCCACCCTGGAGTGTCCTCGTGATATGCATAGTGAAAGCATCATTTACTCTTCTATAGTGAGGCTTGTTAAGATAATGTAACTGTGGATAAGACTCACATGCTCTCAATTGTCCTGATCTTGTACCAACTGGTCCTCTGTACATCAAACCTATATACTCATATGCCCAAGCGAGAGAGTATATGATATATGATCCTATGTAGAATGTCTTTGTCCTCTCCAGTTTTATGAACTGCACATCAATGTTGTTGCTAATAATCCCTGCCCAATGGAATCTTTCCTTTCCTAATGACACTATGTCCATGAAGTAGAACATCCAAGGTTCAAATTGAAATGCCTATAGGATCCCAAAGACTCGACCAAGAAACGTGATTAAATCTCTGAATTCCTCTTTGAAGTCAATTTTGTGAAGCCGGTTGGGAAGCTTTGATTGACGAGCTTTACTCTTCACCATCCAATACTTGTTAATTATCTCCTCACATCCGTCGGGATCATCCTCATAGACTACCTTAGCAGCATCCTTTCTCTTTGTTATCATATGGTTGAGTTGAGGTATTTGGAAAGCTTTATTGATTGCATACTTGGAAAGGTAGGCGAGCTCTCTTCTATCAGGTCCCACGATCATCCTCCTATTTGGATCATAATGCTTGGCGCACTCCACAATAAGCTCATTGCACTGTACGGCTAAAGGGAAGCCTGCCGCCTTGACGATACTGCTCTTGTTGATGTGTTTTTTACACACATGCAAGCACAAAATAAAGTACCCAAAAGTATCTTATCCTCTCTTGAAAAAAGCTTCTCAAATGCTAAAGATTGGGTTAAGGATCACTTGAGGCAAATCCAAGGTTCATAAATGTCAGGTCTTGACGTGTGGATAAGCACAAGTGGTCGTTGTGATTGATGTTTCATCAAAGGGCCTTTTTTTATGAAGAGACTTATGAATCACTTTGCGGATGATATGCAGTGAAGTTCTTTCCTACTACTACGAGATGATAAAAAAATAGCAAAAGATGAGGGTTGAGAGGTTCTAAGCTATCCTAGGAATGAATGGATGAGGACGACATTAGTGAAACTCTACTAGTCTTAGCATCACTATACAAGAACAACTCCACCAAAACTAGTGCAATCTTCTAAGGACACTTGAAGATTTTCAAATCGTTACTAAGCATAGACACCATCACCTAAATGCATACCCATGATTGAGCAACAATTGAACTTAAGCACTTTCAATGATTCCAGTTGACCACACAAGGCGCACTTACAATCAACAAGAGGTTAGTGGTATGGATTACGAGTTTCACAATTGATCAAGTACAACATTCCATCATTCAATCTAAAATACTTAAACTAATATCAAAGATTTACTTGAGAGGGTGAAAAACCATGCAACAAGCTTCAAAGATTGAATAGAAACACCATAACTTCAATGTTTTATTAATCCAAAAGCCAAACAACAACAATTTTTCAAGTCCTCTTATCACTCTTGAATTCTATATCAAATCTCTCTCTTTAGCTTACTAAATTGCTAACTTACTAATTCTTTGCAAATGAAATGAGTGGAATCTATATAATACTCCCAAATATAATGAAGGGCCGAGATCGAATGAAGATCAAGGGCCAAGATTTTGCCACCGAAACCCTAATTAGGGTTTGATACAAATGAAACCCTATCTAGATAAACATCGTCATGGAATCAACCAATGAGAAAATAGCATGTGCTGGCACAAAAACCGAGGAAGCATCCTCAAATGAGAAAATGAATTGCCAAGTGGGATCATAACAAACTGTCTTCTAGAATCTTGTTTCCTTTTTGTCCTTCCCTTGTGGCATATTCAATGAATCTGGTCACTATGCCCTCTATCTCAGTCATCGGAACTTCAAGTAGAGACTTCAACTGTTCCTCCATGTGCATGACTTCATCGAAGGCTTTGACGATGGCATTCTCCCATTCGGGTTCTAACTCTTGAGTCTTGTTGGCTAATACCACAAGTTCAAGCATATCATCCATCTGTTCTTTGGTGATCATTCCATCAGTCCCATAAAAGATAACTCTTATCCCTTTTTCCAACTCTTTAGCTTCTATAACCATCCCTAGATCAATCTTCCTCTCTAAAACAATCTGTGCTACTTCTACTATCTTATCATGAATGCGATGCATATCATCTTGAACTTGATTGCATCCATTTCCAATCTCCTCAAAAATGATCTTCTTTGTTCGAAGTAGATTGCTCCATTGTAAAAAGCTGGGTGTAGATCCTTCTCTTCCTATCTTTTCTCTTGATAAAACTTCCCTAGGTGTTTTCCTTATCACTTGAAGTATCGGAATGATAACATCTCTAGCATGAGCAAAGGCTTTAAAGGCTTATATGAGGACATGAGTTCTCCCAAGAACTTTTATGACTGTATCGAATGTCTTCATTATGCCCTTCATGAACTTGTTGACCTTGTTATATGAATCTTCTATCCATGTGTCCATCAATTGTGCGGAGTTCCTCATCTTCTCCATATGATCAATTGATTCCGGAGGAAGCAAGGGTGGTGGTGTAGCTGCTGGACTCTGATTTCCCAACGGCCCCTGAAATTGCTGGAAATAGTTTCTCCACACACTTATCTCCTTTTCTAATCTTCTATTCTTTTCTACGTCGGCTCTCAACATATCATTAACTGCCTTCAATGAATCAGTTGCATCACCTATGGCTTGCTCGGAGGTAAGTGGACCCAAATCTATAGTCTCCATGTCATACTCATCCGCTATGATCTCATCTTCATATTTATCAACCTTTGGAGTAGCTATTTGCAACTTCCTTGATCTCGAATCATCTCTAATCACCCTAGACATCTTTGTAGCTTTCCTCTTCTCGGTGACTTCTTGAGTTTGGCTTAGAAGGCTTGCTATGTCGTATGTTGGTTCTTCATCAACTACTATCACTTTTGGGGCTAGTCTTTCCTTAAGCAATTCAGGAATAGAAGATCTTCCTTCTTGAATTTGCATTTCTTCACGCACTTGCTCATCTCTAGGTGGTGAAGTAGTCTCATCATTATCCTCTTCTTCATTTCCTTCGATTTCTTGAATGTGATGGGTGAGATCTTCTTGTCCTTGTGATGATTTCTCCATGCCTTTATCATTGTGAACTATGGATTCCATTGATTCATTTGCTCCTTGACTCGACTCCTTTTCTATCCTTTGTTCGTCATGTCTTTCTCCTTGATTCAACTCTTCTTCATGCCTGGAGGAAGGATGACTGGAACTTGATTTATGCTTCTTCCTTGTTGACTCCTTTTCTCCATGATCTTCTTTTCTCTTCAAACCTCTTGAGTGAGATGGTTGAGGAGCACTCCCACTTGCGCTTGCTTCATCTTCACCATTTGCTCTTTCTTCTGAGTGGAATGTCATTGCTATATTCCGCTCTTTCAATTTCTGATGTTGCATGTCTATCCATATGTGAGTGAATTCTAAGACCTGTTTCATCAACTCCTTCAAATCCACAACTTCCATGTCAACCCACTTGATGTTGATCTCCTTGTTTTCTTTGGCGTAGGCTGATTGGAGATATTTGCCACTATCCTGGACTTGATCAACAACATGAAACAACTTACATTTCCTGATGAAATCGAGAGGTAGCCTGGAATACATCTTCCTCTTGACTTCCACATCATCTTGAACGTTCATCCAATAATCCTCTAATTGCCACTGGTGTCTATACTTCTTTCCCAAAATTCCCTTTACATTATCATATGGATCGAAGCAATCTCTAGGAGTTAATGGCTTGAGTGAATGGAGTGCTAACTCTTTCTTGGCATCCTCAGCTACATGAATGGAAGGGCACACTTCAATAGAGTCTCCAATTGCAATAGGAAAAGAAACACTAGTTCCATGCTTATGCTTGTATGCCTTGACGTACGCCACCAATTGTCTCACCACTTCAAGTAGCACTACTCTATCTGTCGGGTAGCGCGGTAACATGTAGGGAGGAACAGGACATCCTTGAACTCTAATATAAGTGAACTTTTGGGAATTGGATGAACCGCGCACCGTACTGTTGTACCAATGCTTGTGCCTTTGGAGAGAGTCTTTGCTGCAGTCCACCTCGAAGTGTCCTCGTGATATGCATAGTGAATGCATCATTCACTCTCCTATAATGTTGTTTAGGTGGATGATGAATCTGTGTATAACATTCATGCACCTTTATCTCTCCTGGTCTCCTTCCGACTACACCCCTATACATAAGTCCTGGATACTCGTAATTTCTTGCAAGGGAGTATATGACGTAAGAGCTCATATAAAATGTTCTAGTACGCATCAACCTTCTTAACTGCAAATCTATACCATTGTTGATGAGCCTTGCCCAATTGATTGTATCCTTGCCATGAGTGACAGTCTCTATGAAGTAGAACATCTAGTCCTCTAAATAGGAAGCCTCAGGTGCACCAACCAATCGATGAAGTAGGGTGATGGAGTCTTTGAATTCATCTTTGAAGTCCACCCTATGTAGTCTATCGGGCCATCTGCTTCTACCACCTCTACTCTTCTTCAACCAAAACTTGTCGATGATCTTTGAACAAGCATCTGGATCATTGTCGTAGGTGGATTTAGCTCCCTCCATACTTATGTAGACCATGTCCTTAGGCTTTGGTAGATGGAATGTTTCACTGATTTCTGTCTCCGAGAGATATGCGAGCACTATGCCATCCTTCGCCACTATTCTTCTTGAGGGAGAGTCATAATGTTGGGCACACTCCACAATCAGCTCATAGCATTTCACCACAAGAGGAAATCCAGCTGCATTTATGATCCCACTTTCAATCATCTTCTTGGCTGTAGCAGTAGGTTCACTTGTATATGACGGGTGTCGAAACTTCTTGGTGTCGAAACTTCTTGGTGTCGAACTTCCCAAGATTGGTGTCTCCTATTTTTCTCCAGTGCGAAGTGATCCTGCTTTGGAATGCACCGCTCTTCAAGTCTTCCTTGATGAGTGCATGACGGGTCATGGTTTTGTTTGGTTTAAGAGCCGCCATCTTTCACCTATGAGAGATATGTAAGTTAGGGTAGTGGTGAAATATTGATGTAATGAAGCCTATTCGCTTAATAAGCTAGCTATGAAATTAATCCAAATCAATCTTGCATCTTAATAAATGTGAAATTAATTGCTAGATAAGACTGATTTGCTCCTTTAGATGAACTAGGGAGGTCTAATTTGCCTAAACAAAATCACTTTATGACCTTAATCAGACCTGTACCTGATTTTGTATCAGTCCAAATGATGCACTTACTCCTGATTTATGATATTTGAACTCAAAATCTGATCAATGATATGACTGCTGAAGTCCAAGAGTTCGCTGTCTTCTTAAATTCGCCTTTTATTCTTTGCTATTGAAGGATGAAATTCGCTCTCCAATCTGCTAAAATTTGCCCTTGTGAGGATGAAATCGCTGCTCCTTTGGGGTAAATTCGCTGTAGATGATGATTGAACTCACTATCTTGCTGCTAAAATTCGCTAATCTGCTCCTTGATTAGAAATAAGAGTTTAATTTGATTGATGTTTGAAATGATTGTTTGAGCTTCCTCTTATAGGCGATTAGGGAAAGGTTGTGTCTTTTCCCATATAGGCCGACTTGGTTTAATTAAACTAGAACAACAAATCACCTCAAACTGGCCGACTTACCTCCTTTTATTTGAATTTTAAATTTTATTTAGGGGACACCAAAACAATGTTTAATTAATCTTCATTAGAATATTAGGAGAATTCGCTCATCTATCTCAATTCTTGAAGTTCGCTCATGTACCTTCATTCTTGAAGTTCGCTCATGTACCTTCATTCTTGAAGTTCGATCATCCTCTTAAGTTCATGAAGTTCATTCATCCTCTTGAAAACATGAAGTTCACTCATCTTGTTGAGTTCATGAAGTTCGCTCTTAGGTGTTTGAACATGAAATTCACTCATCTCCCTTTAATCATAAAGTTCGCTCATGTAGCTTAATTCTTGAAGTTCACTCATCTACCTTCATTCTTGAAGTTCTCTCATATACTCCAATTTGTGAAGTTCACTCATCTACCTTCATTCTTGAAGTTCGCTCATTCACCTTGATTTGTGAAGTTCGCTCATGTAGCTTGATATGTGAAGTTCGCTCATGTGGTTTGATTCTTGAAGTTTGTTCATGTGGCTTCAAACATGAAGTTCGCTTTTCTACCTTCATTCTTGAAGTTCTCTCATCCACCTTGATTTGTGAAGTTCTCTCATGTGGTTTGATTCTTGAAGTTCGCTCATGTGGCTTCAAACATGAAGTTCGCTTTTCTACCTTCATTCTTGAAGCTCGCTCATCCACCTTGATTTGTGAAGTTCGCTCATGTTGTTAAAGGTGAAATTCGCTCATCTTCCTCAAATTATGAAGTTCTCTCATCTCCTCCAACTTGTGAAGTTCACTTGTCTCCCCTCAAACATGAAGTAAACTTGCCTTTCATTATCCCAAATTCGAAATCATTCTCTCCTAAATATGTTGAGGCATCAAATTAGCTTCAAGGAAATGATCTATTATTTGCATCTTGTTGTAGGCAAATGAAACAAATTCGCTCTCCTAGGCCTAAACATGAAATTGGCTCTCCTCCTTGATTTCATGAAGTTCGCTCACCCATGCTCAAACATGAAGTAAACTTCTTGAGGGATTGGAGATGAAGTAGATTTCAAACGAGCTTGTCTTCAATCATTTTGTTGCATAAGAGTGTTGGCGGCAATATTGTACATGAAAATAAAACTAGTTAATTAAGTTGTAATTGTCTTGGTTAGCTGGCAACCGAGGGGTGGCAGTTGCGGTGCGACGGTTGGTGCTCGCACCCACTCGGTATCTTTATATACTTCCGAATGTAACTTGTGACGGAGGACGATTATGAATGGAATAACATCTCTTATATTTGACCTGATATCTATGGCATTATTATTCTACATTACGTGCTTTATCTGTGTACTTTAAGTTATTCGCCCGAGGGGGTAAACATTTGGCGCCATTGCCTAGACGTACTTGGGAACGGAAGACGCGGATGGCGCATGGACACAATGGGCCTACCCGTTGGTGAGATAAACCCAGACGCCGATGATGCGCAAACAAAGCTCTACAACGGAGAAGACACTGCGACGAGGGAATTTTCAATTCTGCTCCAGGTAGCCATCGAGACCTACTTCTGACAAGAGGCCACGGAGGCAGAAATCCCACCAAGTGCCGTGTCAACAGCGTTGGAGGTTAGCCCGGCAGTAAATCGGTTGATAAACCATCTTCCCCGGCTGCTTGCACAGGCATCGCTTGCACAACAAGCTCACCTGGAGGAGATTGCCTAGGAAGAGCAACGCCAACAAATTCTTCAACAATACGAAGAAAGCAGCCGTCAGGAAGCGGAGCGAGATGGCACGAGGCCAGGAAGGAATTGAACCCTGAATCCCATCGGGATAAAGGACTATCCTATATTTAAATAAAAGTGTCATAATATTGACACGAGTTGTATTGACGAAATGAATTAATAAACGTGTGTTCTGGTTTATGTGTTGTGAATTATGGAAATGTATGGGAATTAATGCCCAACCTATTAAATAAAGATAGAAATAAGAAAGCAGAAACGGATGAGTGGGAGGCCACGCAGAGGGCCTTGATTCTGGAACAGCAAGTAGAACGTAGACGGAGGCTGAGGCAACTTGCCGAAGGACGACCTGCTGAAGGGTGGCCCGAAGGGAACCAAGGAGGTGTCACAGAGGGTGCAGAAGCCGAGGGAAATTTCTACGCGTCACCAAAACATCGTAGGGTGCAGAGCCACGAAGAGTTTTTGTAGGAAACAAGGTTACGGTGGAATCTAGTCGAAGAGACTTGGGATTAGTTTAGAAACTTATCCCTTACGCCACGAAGTGAGGATCACGAGAGGGAGCCAGGAGTGGGTGCGGGTGAGAACGAAGGGGAGGACAACTGTACGGTTGTAGGTGCCACACACAGCAGGCAAAACACCGTACCTCCAGTCACCCACGCTGGACACACCACCGGCGCCGGAGGGAGTGGCGCACAGACACAGCCACAACCACCTCTAGGAAGACGACCCCCATCGATGGCGGGCAAACAGAAGTTGCCTAAATTCAACAGAGATGGCAACGATGAACCCGTACGGCACTACCGTGCATGTGAGACAATATGGTCAGCCAACAGGGTAGTTGACAAAGTAGATTGGGTGGTGCAGTTCCCGGCCACCCTGAGAGGAGTAGCCATTGATTGGTACTCTGATGTGGATAAAACAAAGGTGGGAACATGGGACGACCTATAGAAAGCTTTCGAGACAGAGTTTCGACTCCTTCGAGATGATAATGAGATCGTGGTGGAGATATTAAGCACAAAGCAGGGAAAGCACGAGACAGTGCGAACATACAGCCGACGGTTAAAGGAGTTATTGGGGAAGATGGAGAACCAGCCGACTGACGGACTAAAGAAGAGATGGTTCGTGGAAGGGCTGCGGTCATCCCTGCAGAGAAAGATGAAAATTGTACTGCCCACTTCATACGATGATGCATACAACTGTGCGATGGATTTGGAAAGTGAAGACAAAACATCGCGGAAGAAAAAGGACAAGTCCTCTGCAGAAGAGGAGTCCTCGGGAGAAAGTAGTAGTGACGAATCATCAAGTAAGAAGGTGCAAGCTCTTCAAAGGGATATGCACCGGATGTTGAAGGAATTTAAGAACATAAAAGGAAGCACAAGTAAAAACGAAGAGGTGTGGTGCACTGATTGTAAGGAAGAAGGCCACACAAAAGGCACCTGCCCGAAGAAGGCCTTTTGTGAGATTTGCCAAGTGATGGGACACTCCATCAAGGAATGCCCATACAACATGAAAACCCGAAGTATGTAAATGAGCCAAGT
The DNA here is from genome assembly GCF_030272615.1 of Cryptomeria japonica. NCBI lineage: Eukaryota > Viridiplantae > Streptophyta > Pinopsida > Cupressales > Cupressaceae > Cryptomeria > Cryptomeria japonica. The sequence goes on from NC_081413.1 coordinate 215,106,731, forward strand.
GTTGTTCACTGAGCAGGCCATAACATCCGCACCAGCAGGTACGGCCCAGCAAACCAACACAACGGCATCATCTAGAGGTTACCGGGACAACAGACGCGGCGGAAGGAATAACAACAATAACAATAATGGAAGCCATATCCAGTATGACGCTAAGGGTTGGCCAATGATCCAGTGTAGGGCCTGTAATCAGTGGGGGCACTTCGCCCGTGATTGCACGAAGGAAGCCACCCCTCAGCACCTCTGCCGATGGTGTGGGCCAGGCGACCATGAGGACGCAAATTGCCCAAAGTCAGGGGTTAATCTCCTCAACATTGAGAAGACTGAGAAGACCGGTGAGAAAGTACTGGCGATCACCCGCGCTTAGACGAAAAAGGCCACTTATCCCGACCCTTGTACAGAGAAGGAGAGACTATGGGAGGCAAAAGCCAATATCAAACGTGAGATGACAGCCAAACGACAGAATGACGAGGGGGTGAGAACATCATCCCGTACGGAAGTTGAAAATAACATCATTGGGCAAGTACTGCAGATGGAAGTACCTATAAGGGTAAAGGACCTTCTAGAAACAATGCCACAATTAAGAACCGCCATTTTTAGTTCCATACAAACCACTGTGCAGACACCTTTGCGTGCCACACGGGCGGAAGTTCCGGTCAGCCCCTCAGCTGACCCAATGTTGTTGACCTTAAATAGTGGTCAGCATCCTGTTGTAGTAGAGATGGGAATTCTCGGGGCTATCCTCAAGGACACCATTGTGGATGGAGGTTTGGGGGTGAATGTACTGCTAGAGGATACGTGGGAGAAGGGGTACGACACCATCTTAGGTAGAGGGTGGCTGGTTACAACAAAGGTGAACCACGACATCAAGCCACTCGGCACCCTGATGGCCCAGCCGGTCACCATCGGCACGCAACCCTTTATACTAGATTTTGTGGTAATCCCACTCATGAAGAAGGGGTACGACGCCATCTTAGGCAGAGGGTGGCTGGTTACAGCAAAAGTGAACCACGACTGGAAAAGGAACACCCTTTCTATAGAGAAAGGGGGGCGGAAGTACACCATTGATCTGAGGACCCAGGTTGTTGGCGAGGAACTGGCATCATCTTCGGAATCGAAGGGTGAAGGAAAAGGCGACCTGAGGGACGAAGGACGGGGCTGCAAGGAGCCCAACGACGAAGGGATTCTCAAACTAGGAGAGTGCTCCGAGGATGAGACAGGGTCATTGAACGAGCTCTTCCACTGGCAGATGGAGGATTACAAAATGTTCCAGAGCTATAGGCTCGAAGTAGAGGAACCAGAGCAAGTAACAGAGGAGGTGTACCTGCCAAAATACAGAGAATATTGGAAGGGAGATGCCCCAAACCTCGGTGACGTAGATAATCCCAAGATCATTTGTGTCGGCAACAACTAGAACCCTGTGTGAAAGGCCGCAGCCTTCAGAATCTTTATTATTCTTCTTCTTCTTATGTACGGGAAGGAGACCGTGGTCCCTGTAGAATTTGTGGTTCCAGGTCTTCGGATGGCCATTGAAAATAGACTTGCCACCAACGGGTCCAAATTGAAACCCTACCATGAGAAGCGTGCAGGGGACCCGAGAGGTCGGAAGGACACCCGAGAGTCCGGAGGGGAACTCGATAGGATGGAAGGGGACCTGAGAGGCCGAGCAGGTGACTCGAGAGGCATGGGACCAAAGTGGGAGACTCTCGGCCGAGGCAAACCGAGAAAGGGCGATTCCACAGGCACGAAACCCAAGCCGAATCTGGACACTCAAAATAAAAAAAACACCATATGGTCGTACGGGTCCGTACAACGATTAACCGTACGGTCCAAGAAAAAAAAGAAAAAAGAAAAAGAAAACCACGGTGGAAGCACTGTGCGGTGGCAACACCGGCGGTGGAACCATCGTGCGGTGGCAACACCGGCGGTAGGACCACCGGTGGTGGGACCACTGTGTGGTGGCAACATCGACGGTGGAACCACCGTGCGGTGGGATCACCGACGGTGGACCACCGTGCGGTGGGATCACCGACGGTGGACCACCGTGCGATGGATACCGCCGCCGCCGCAAGGAATAAAGGCGCCACGGACATAAAGTCACCGCACAAACAAACACATAGCCGTAAGGTGGAGGGGTGTTGACGGCACGAGCAGGTGGTTGTATGATTAGAGGTGTCAGTTGTTGACCGTATGGGGAGGTTGTATGGCCGGGGTGCCATCGAGGACATTACAGTGAAAAAAAAACGATGACGACGACCAGAAAAATCATTCGATGACATCTGGAGCCAGGACGCTGAAAATATTAGAGTGGAGAAGAAGGGTTTTGACATCTTAAAATATCACAGAAATGATGCGTGCCATGGACTTCCGTGTGGTTATGAGGGTTGTAAATTGCGCTGCCCCCGGACCCCACGAGGGGCGCTGCCCCTCGACCTCGCTAAGGCGCTGGCCCAGACCCCACGGGGGTGCTGCCCCTTGACCTCGTTGGGGCGCTGCCCCAGACCCCATTGGGGGCACTGCCCCCAGACTCCCAGTTTATGTTTGAGCTACAATACACTTTTTGAGTTGGGCAAAGGGCATCAGAGAAGGCACAGTAAGTGTTGGGTTGTCCCGTACTGTGAGAAAGAAGCCTGCAGCTAAGCATTGGCGGGGAAGCCATAAGCCGTAGAGGGAGACAGATTTGGAGGTTGCGAACCAACAGAGTTTGAGGGAAGGCATTGCAAGAACGTGAAGTCATACAGCACTAGAGAGTTATTCAGTTCAGTTATTAGCCTTTGGGGAGTGTGATGGAGGATTTGAGGCATCTCCTAGCCTTTGTGCCCGAAGGTTGTGGCCACTTCCAGGCATGAATGGTATGCTTTGAGGAACTCGGAGTATGTCTCGACTGGACATGAGGTTACCTTGGTGGATGCACAGAGGGCTCGGGAGGAGTTGACCACCAGGTTGGAGGCAGTACTAGCGTGAGACTTAGCTCGGCGTACCCAAGAGTTGGATGCCGAGAGGGCAGCGCGGGTGGCTATCAAGGACAAATTGGCTAGGGAGACAGTATCATTTGAGTAGCAGTTGGTGGAGGCTGAGACTGAAAAGCGTGGTTTGTAGACAAGTTTGGTTTAGGCACAGGAGGATTGTGATGTCAAAGGAAGCACTAATGGTGAAATCGGCACTTGAGCATCGGATGGTAGCAGAAAAGGGTTTTCAGGCGAGGACGCAGCAGGTGTATAAGTTCTGGGCTCGACTGGCGTCAGCAGTTCTGTTTAAAGTCATCTCTATTTTGTATTAAGTCGTCCGGAGACAACTTCTTTTCTTTTGGGGGGGATGATGTTGGCGGCAATATTGTACATGAAAATAAAACTAGTTAATTAAGTTGTAATTGTCTTGGTTAGCTGGCAACCGAGGGGTGGCAGTTGCGGTGCGACGGTTGGCACTCGCACCCACTCAGTATCTTTATATACTTCTGAATGTAACTTGTGATGGAGGACGATTATGAATGGAATAACATCTCTTATATTTGACCTGATATCTATGGCATTATTATTCTGCATTACGTGCTTTATCTGTGTACTTTAAGTTATTCACCCAAGGGGGTAAACAAAGAGGTTTTACTCAAACTCATGCTCAAACAAGGCTTTCAGGGGAAATTCGCTCTCTTACCTCCAAACATGAAGTTCGCTCCCCTAGCTCTATTCCTGAATTTCACTCTCCTAGGGCTGATCATGAAGTTCGTTCCTAGGGGCTTGGAGATGAAGTAGGTTGAAATTGGATACTACATGTTTGCTCATCACATGAAATCTAGACCCTATGAACTCACTCATTTCACCTGTGACGGGTAGAGACCAGAATAAGAGGCTAGGACCTGAAAAAAAAGGGGGGTCACCATCTTGATGGGGCGATGTGTGAAATGGTCACAACAACTCTCAATCATCATCTTGGAGACGCCTGACGGTTTGGTGGTGTATAACGAGCCTTCAAACTTGTTCATGTCAATCTGGCCTAGGTTGGGATCGCCTACATTGACCCAATGTGACGTGATTTTGGACTCCACAATGATGTCCTTGGAATCCTCCTTGATGAGAGCTAGCCTCGCTTCTGCCATCCTGTACCTATGAGAGGTGGTTGGCTAAGTTAGTTTTATATAATGATATTTTCTTGTGAATAAGAATCGATCATCTAAGCTAGGGAGTCTAATTCTAATAATAATCTTGAAACCCTAGGCTACTCCTCAACCATTGATTAAGTAGGTTTTGATCAACCTAAATGATAGTAATGAGTTTATACATCCTTGAAGATGATCAAAATGCACTTCAAATATAAAACTTTAATGGCTGATAAAATAAACCAACACTGAAATAAGATCTGATATGACCAAATAACCTGTCTTAGATCTAAGAACTCATCCAAAGTGAACTGATATACTGATTGGATTACCCTTCTTGGGTGAAGGTAATCACTTTCTTCTGTTATTTCAATCAAATGCAGTGATAAAACAATTGCACATTCGCTGATCAACTTATGTGTGTTTGCAGCTCACTTTCACATCAAATGTGGATCGATGATCAAGGTAAACCTATTGGACAAAATCGCTGATTAGAAGATGAATTCACATTGATGTTAAAGTATAAATTATGACCAATAAAGAGCTTGCTGAGTGTCCAGGTTGAATCACTTTGTCGCTGTGTATTGTCCTTCACCTTAATTTGCTGCCTCCAAATTCAATTGTTGATTAACTCCAAGTCAGATTGCTGCTTAAGTTGCTGGTCGCACTGGGTATTGTTCACTGTGATGTCAAAATCGCCACCTTGCTGATATCAGAAATCGACCTGTTGTCAAAATTGGAATCGCCACTTTGCCTACATTTACCAAGTCAAAAGTTGTAAATCAGAAATCGAAAGTCATTGTTTGAAAGATGCAATCTTGGTTTAAACACGGAGATCACCCAAACCTTGGAAAGAATTTACTGCCTAATTGCCAATTTGGATGCAACTCTGATCGAATGTGAGATTATCATCAATAATGTGTTCGCTGTTGCAAGAATTAAAATCGCATTTCACAGACTGATCACTGTTTGAAGATTCACATCAATTCAAAATTTCTCCACACACAAATCAATCATAACCAAATTGCTGAACAAAGTAAAATCGCTGATGATCAGAATGCAGAGATGAATTCGCTATCAAATGTGGATCAAGATTTGCTGCCAGTCAAAAGATTAAATCACAGATGTAAAGGCACATTGTTTTAATTTGATCAAATGAAATGATCAAATTTAAGTTTTATTGATGCTTGATAACTCATCACAGTTTGTTGGCGAATTTCATTAAATGAATCAATGTCAATTACAAAATGATAATTGCAGATTGTGGTGCATAGGGGGTTCAACACATCAATTTTTCAAAGGCAAGGGATCATTTATTAAATGAGGTCCAATCAGAATGAAACGTTTTGCCACCTTTATTCATTATCTGGTTTCAAAATCTTGGCACTTTGGGGGTAAAACGCACCCCTTTGCATTACATACTTGATCATTGTTTTGAATACATTGCATCTAAACCTCGAGCTTCGCACCCTTGAATTCAATTGATTGAATGCTTATCATTAAGTGTGATTCAACAATGCCTTTGTATAGGGTTTTGAATTTCAGAACCTTAGCCACTTAGTGCAATTAATATTGCATTATTGAATGCCACCATTTACTTTCATCGAGTTAACAAATGCATCTCTGCCTCGCTTGCCACATTCATTTAAATTCTCATGGTCGATCATTAGTGAATTGTATCGAACTTTGCCTTCAAATATTTAATCGCTAGCTTGGAACTTTTGAACTTTGATGGTAATAGAGCTGGTCGTTTTGCATTGAGTGACTCACATCGAACTTTTAGCATCACAAGGCATCGATTTTAAATATTTGCATTTGTAGTGACCATTCTTGTTTAATGCCTTTTGATCATCATTTGAATCCTTCATCATGCTTCAAACTTGCATTAATGAATTCCAGTGTGTATGCTCAAACATCATTGATTGCTTGCCCCTTTGCTTCATCAAGTTCGCCATTGCCTCTCGCTCCTCGTGTCCATTTGGTCACTTTCATTGAGTAGGCTTCAAACATTCGCCACCTTTCATCATATACTTGACCATAGAATTCGATCATTTGATTGATCATCAAAGTCAAAGGACAAGTACTTTGGCTAAAGGACGAGGTTCTTGTACTAGAACCACTAGTGTTCTAGCCTTGAATGGGTGGCATCTCAACTTAGAACACCTAGCCTTGGACAGATTGCTTAGTTCAAAGGACAAGGGGTCCAATCAAAGAATGGGGTTCTCGTTCAAAGGACGGGGTTTGTGTTCAAAGGACGGGGTTCTCTTTCAAAGAACAGGGTTCTTGGCTAGAACGCCTTAACCTTTTCCATGCCTTAGCCAAATTTTTTGATTTTTCAATTTTTGAATATTTTGAATTTTCGAATTTTTCACTTTTTAATTTTTTGATTTAAAATGACTCTTACTTACTCTATGCTAAGCTATTACAAAGACTCTGACACTTTGATCTACAACTACAAAAGCAAAAGAGAGGGGTCCCCATTTATGATGGGGTGATGTGTGATTTGGTCACAACAGGGACAACAATCAGTTCCCTTTGTGTTGTCTTCGACAGGCAAAGGACCTACATACCTGGAGGATTGGACAAGGCAGAGACAAGAATCTGTTTGTGGGAAAGAGTTGTCTAAAGCTCTTACACGACAGTCAGTTGCTGCTTGTGCTTGGAAAATGCAAGCATAAGAAATCTCTTTGAAATACCTCACATATTTCTACAGGTAGTTCCGTATGTTGTTGCTTCCATTTGGCATTGCTTGTGTGGGTAAATGAACTAAATTGGAGAGGTTTCAATTGTTGTTTTTTGATATGTATGAAGTTTACATTTAAGGAGATAATGCGAATTTATATATTGCTAGTATTGTTCAATGAGTTTCTAAGTAACTAATTTCTTGCCCAAGATATTGCTTACTCCATTGCTTTATAATTTTGGAACTTTCTTTTCAAAATCTGATGTTTGCATAAGGACATTTCAATGGTATTAGAGCCTCTGATCCTGCCAATCTGGGGAAGGTGAATGAGTGAAAGAGAACTCCGACATCAGTAGCGAGAGAAAAAGAAAGGATCCTCCATGGGGGACAAAGAAGATAGTGCAAAGGATTTCTTTAAAAGGTCGGAAGAGTTACATATTGACATATTAGAAACAATGAGAGAAATGGTTCAATTGCCGAGAGGTCTCAATCAACATCAAGTTTTTGATAAGTCTGCAAATGACAAGGGTGAAGATAGAAACTCTTTTGGGGAGAAATTTACCGCAAAGGTGAAATAGTATTAGCAAACACAAGGTCATTCAGGGCCAAGTTCTTGTTAAAAGAAGATATAGGCGAATCTCTACCTGATCAAGCTAGTGAAATGAACTTACTTCATGCTGAATACAATGCCCTGAGTGAAGTTGTAAAAAATGACAGCTTTCACTGAATATTGCAGACTGAAAATGAAAGGAGGACATAGGAGGAAGGGGTATGATGATCCCCAATTTTGATGGGACAAGTACATCAACGAGATTGTTGTTACAAAAACTTGATACATATTTCTCTTTGAATCAATGCTCGAAGAAGAAGCTAATAAATTCGCCACCTTGATAATATGGGGCATGATTCTATCACCACTATAGAAGATTTCAGCCAAAGATTGATCAAAAGGCTTGATAGGACAAACCTAGAGATCCATTTCAAGGATTTAGTGTAGTTGAAACAAGAGGGTAAGGTGGAGGATTAAGTAGCGAAGTTTCAAAAAATGGCTGTAATAGTGCCCAATGTGACAAAAAAGAGACTCATAGTACTCTTTGTTGAAGGATAGCTAAGCCTCTCAAAGGGTTACTTAAGGCTTTCAATCCTCTATCACTACAAGAAGCCATTACAAGAGCTCTCAATTTAGAAGATTCGCTGGCAAGGGACAACTTCAGCAACAAGAATTACAACTCCTTAATGACAGATTAGGTGGCGAAAAGCATGCAAAAGTATTGGCATGATTTTTGAAGGTGGATGATATTACTCCTTGCCACTAGAATTTGATGCTATGAAGGTCTTGTCTGATTAAGAAAGGTGGTAACATTTCCAAACTCATTCTTCAAGAACTAGCCAGAGAAGTTGCAAGCTCTAACAACAAAGGAAGATTTTATGGAAGCGCATGGTGGAAGGATAGACTTGAAGTCCTCTTTCTCTCCACTCTCTTTGATTTTGGAAAGCAGAATCTCTTTAAAGTATTGGTTAGCACAATAGGTTTATCTTTCTCTCATGAGTTTGTGCAGCGGAATTCCTGCAAGTTCCTTGCCATATTATTCCCTCTTTGCCAAAATCTTAGAAGATTGTGTAAGTTTTCTCTTGCGCTGTGAATTTCAAATCTTACTGCCCCCAATGCCGCCTGTAATAGAAGATGGTTTAGAAGATGTTAAGGATACATAATTGGGTGATGTTAGCCTTCCTGGGGTCCTCAAAAGAATGCAACAAGACTCTCTCTCCCTAATTGGTAAAAGATTTTTGAAAGTGGGCTTGTATTGCTGGAGGTTTTCCACCTGTCGTCCCATGACTCGAGCTGATAGTTTCTTATGCTAACCATAACCACCCTGATTCGCAAGAAATTCGAGTTGTTGATGGCTTCGTTATTGCTAGGGTTAACCTTGAAACCATATCCCAAGTGTTGAGACTGCTAGAAGGGGAACAATTTATGGAATTCTCCATAGACTTCAGCTGGAAATATTTTCATGATAAAGAAAACTGGTGCTTGAACTGCATTGCTGGAGGGTGGCTCAAGGTGAAAAGAAGGGTAAATCCAGGCTTCCCTCATGCTTGAAGAGGGATTATTTAAAGAAGAAATTGCTGATGCAATTAGTTTGTTGCACCGTTTCGTGGGAAGTGTTGATTCTGAAGAGTTCCATTATTGGATGTGTCATCTTTTTTTAATTATTTGTGGTGAAAATCAATATATTGATTGGGCCAAATTGATAAGCGAACGCTTACATGAGAAGATGTCAAGTTATAGATGAAGGGTCTCATTTCATATTTGCTCTTTGTTGATTTATATTCTTGCTAGCAAAGAAGCTATTTGGCTAGGATTACAAACCCTAGACCCACCTATTGCTAACATGCCCATGTTTGAAGATTTCCCACAGTTGTAGAGAAAAGTTGGGTTAAAGAATTTTATACGTGTTAATGATGCTTTCCTATGGGTTGTAATCAAAAGAATTGAAGGGTTTCCTGAGAGAAGGATTTCTCTGGAGGGTGCAGCCCTGGTGGCCAAATATGGAAGTTCGAGCTCACGATGGATCTGTAAATACAAGAATTGTGATGCAATACAGAGATTCCTTCCTTTAGACTGTATGATTATATGCTCATCACATTAGCAACACAGGGTGTTATGACAATCGGGTCAGGGGAAAATCATCAATTTCCTATTAGAACCCTAGTTATCAGGCAATCTCGTGAAAAATCAACAAAGATCTTTCTCCTTTTTGTCAGTTAAGAATTTCCATCATCGGCAACAGGAAGAAACACACTACTCTATATCCACTTGTGCTTACCCAAATAGTTTGAATCAAATTAGTACAGAAAACAGGGTAAATTGCATAAAAGAATGAGATTCCAAATTAGTTGCCAATGATTAGACTTCAAAAATTCAATTTTTTGTATTCACATATCAACATAACATGTTTCCAACCATTGGTTACACAATTTATACCAAAATTGTGCATTCTCACAGTCACAACAAACCATTGGGTTCCCTGACTGTTTGACTTCCACATTTGAAAAATCATTGTCGAACACAGATATCGGAATAACAATACCGATCTACTAAATCAACGTTGGGTACCGATATCGGAATAGCAACTCCGATCATGCCTTCTTAATCACTCATCGGAATAAGTACTATCAGCGGGATAACCTTTTTGTGCTACTCCGACAGAAGAAACTTATCCCAATGTCACTTATTTCGGTATAGCTATACCGATTGAGATAGGTGGATGCCTATTGCGATAGCCCAACAAAGTCGTCTGATCCGGATTTTCCAATCCCAATAGTGTAACCTATCCTGATGATATTTGTCAAGTTAACTATCCCGATGGCAAACTTTGACAACTTTCTACAACAAAGACCCTTTATCGAGATAACTATCCCAATGATAGTATTAATGACTTTTTTATAGCAATGGCACTTCATTGGTATAACTCATCCCGATGACAACAGAAATGACAACTTTTGAACAACATTACAAATTTGCAAATTATGATTCCAAATTCAACATACCCATCTAAAAACATGAAATTACATTACAAGTAGTCTCAATAGACCTTATTGAATCAAAGTGGACCTAACCCTAACTCCTGAGACTCAAAACCTATTTACTAGATTCCAGGTGCTCTTGCACCAAATTGATCCTAAAATTGTTACACAAGCTTTGAAAACACCAGACTAAGACCAATTGGTGTATGTATCCACTGAAAAGGGATGGAATCATTTCAATGGGTGGAAAGACATTTTGGTGATTAATTAGCTTTATTTTTCAAGCTTTGAAGGATTTTATTCCATCTCATAATCTATTGGCTGTGGAGGGCTATCTTTCTATTAGTCTCTTATTTAATTATCTTTATAATGGCTGTCTTCAAGAAGCCGTTATTTTTTATGACAATTATTGAAACTTGGCTATAAATTAGAGTGGGAGGCACCTCTAAAAAAGGGGGGCTCCCTTTTTACTACTATTTTTGAGGAGGCATAGATATTTGAATGAGTTTATGAGAATCATAAACTTTGTGTTATGGTTGATGAATGGTTTATTCTTCTTATGTTGAATGTACCGCTGTTTGGATAATCTTCTTATCCTCTTCGGAAGTGACTAAAATTTTATTCATGCACCTATTATGGGTGATTCATCTTTGAATGAATGTTATATCAACAATTTAATTGTAAGCTGTTGAGATTTGGTTATTTCAATATAGAATCTTTGTATTCTATCTCCTGCTAAATTTAGTTGTTTTTATTTCACCTTTCATCTGCCTTCTGGTTAAAAGAACAGATGGGTTTCATTCATTGCATATTACTACAAGGTAGTCGTGCCTTGTAATATAAGCAAAGAGCAAATATGAAATATCATTATATATGACGCAACTGGTAGTTTCATTTGTCATTTGTTTGGGCATGAGAATACAGAGTTAGGTGGCGAATTTGTAAACTAACACTAAGAAAGAGGATGTCAATAATGTGCAGATCCAATCTATTTTGGACAAGCATAACAAGTTGTTCAAAGATATCCCATCGGGATTGCCTCCTAATAGAGGTTTCCGGCATATAATTGAGCTTGAAGGAGTAAAGCCAGTAATGATTTTATTGGCATCCCAAAGTATATAAGGAGTAAATTGAAAAGGCAATCAAAGAACTCTTGGATATGGGACATATAAGGCCTAGATCCAGCCCTTTTGTATCATCCGTAGTGCTGGTCAAGAAGAAATATGGGACCATGAGGATGTGCATCGATTACTGAGCACTAAACAAGAGAACCACTAAGAATCATTACCTGATACCAAGGATTTATGAGCTAATTGATGAGCTACATGGGGCAAGGTATTTCTCCAAAATTGATTTACATTCAGGGTACCATCAAATCAAGGTGCAAGATGAGGATGTGCACAAGACAACGTTTAGATATCACTATGGGCATTATGAGTTCTTGGTGATGCGATTTGGCCTAACCAATGCACCAACAATTTTTCAATCATGTATGAACTAGGTATTCATTCTACAATTGACAAATTTTGTTTTGGTATTCTTTGATGACATCTTGATTTATAGTGAAACATGGGAAGATCATTTGAAGCACTTGGATGAGGTGTTAAGCATTTGGAGAAGCAATCTTTCTATGCTAAAGCATCAAAATATGAGTTTGGGTTACATAAAATTTTATATTGGGGCTTAAAATCGGTGCACAAGGAGTAAGTGTGGACGAGGAAAAGATCAAAGCCATTCAAGAATGTCCTAGACCTAGCAATCTAACTCAGCTAAGGGGATTTGTTGGGCTATGCAGCTACTATAGAAGGTTTGTAAGGGGAAAATCACAACTTGTTGCCCCCTTTACCAACCTAACAAAGAAAGGAGCATTCTTATGGAACCCAATAGCCCAACAAGCCATTGACAAACTCAAGGAGGTAATGAGTTCATGCCCAGTCTTAGCAATTCCAGATTCTTCACTTCCTTTTGGTTTGGAATGTGATGCTTCTGGTAAAGAAAAGGGGTTGTTTTGATGCAAAATAAACATCCCATAGCTTATGAAAAAGAGGCTGAGAATAAGTTCTCAATTTATGATAAAGAAATGTTGGCCATAATGCATGCTTTGACCAAGTTTAGGCAATATTTGGTTTGTGGTAATATTTTGATTAAGATTGATCATAATAGCTTGAAGTACTTTCTTAACCAAAGAGATTTGAATGATAGACAGAAAAAATGGGTCAGCAAAATTCAAGCTTATGACTTTGATATAGAATACGTAAAGGGGGATAACAATGTAGTGTCTGATGCACTATCTAGAAAGCCTCATTTGCATTCTATTACTGATTTATTGATTGATTGGAGGTCATTGATTATAGCTGAGTATGTCAAGAATTATTTTGCTAATGATATTATGGAAGCTAAGGTGCGGGATGACAAGTTTAAGGTGGTAAACAAGCTGATCCTCTATAAGGGATGTGTGTACCTTACACTTGAATCCAAAATGAAAGGAAGGATTTTACAAGCTTGCCATAATACACAACTTGCTGGTCACCTTGGTTTCTACAAACATACAAGCAAGGGAACAATCCTCTTGGAAAGGAATGAAAGGGGATATAATACAACATGTAAGAGAGTGCAAAGAGTGTCAACAAAATAAGGGAGAACATGTGTTTCCAGTTGGGTTATTGCCGCCTTTATCCATTCCAAATCAGAAGTGGGAAAGCATTTCAATGGATTTTATCACCGGGTTGCCAAAAGTTCAAGGTAAGGACTATTTATATGTGGTGGTGGATAGACTCACAAAACATGCTCATTTTCATGCCATATCAATTGAATTTAGGGCACCTCAAGTAGCAGATCCATTTTTTAAAGAGATTTTCAGACTCCATGGTTTGCCAAAAACAATTGTAAGTGATAGGGACAACAGGTTCTTTACCTTATTTTGGCAAAAGAATTTTTGCTTGACAGGAACGAAATTAACTCCTAGCACCAACAACCATCCACAAACAAATGGGAAAACTGTAATAATGAATAAGTGGACTGAAGGTTATTTGAGGAACTATGTTACAGGTCAGCAAACAACATCGATTAAATGATTGCATTTGGGTAAATATTGCTACAACACAACTTATCATATGTCTATTGGTATGTCTCCCTTTAAGGCACTTTATGTTTATGATGCTACTTCAATTTTGGATCTAATATTTACTGATAGTAGAGTGCCAAGTGCCAAAGATATGGTTCAGCAGAGCAAGAACATTATGGAATCCCTCAAGGAAAATTTGCAACAAGCTTAAAATCAAGAAAAGTTGTATGCGGATAAGCACCAAACTGAAAGAACATTTGAGGTACGAGACATGGTATTTCTAAGGCTGCAGCCCTACTGATAGTCCTTAATTAAAGGAAGTGGAATTGAAAAACTGAAACCATGTTTTTATGGGCCTTACCAAGTTGTTAGAAAGGTCGGGCAAGTGGCTTATGACCTAGAGTTACCCCCTAATAGCAGTATACACAACACCCTCCATGTTTCATGCCTTAAGAAGGCCCTTTGACAATAGATTACTGATTCAATGGAATTACCTCCACTTGACTATGAAGGCAAGATAATTCTTAAACTTGAGTCTATGTTGAATGTGAGGGAAAAGAGGCTAAGAATAAGGTGATTCTAGAATACTTGGTGAAATGGAAAGGGCTCATGCTAGAAGATGCTATGTGGGAAGGGATAGAGATCTTTGAGCATCCCAATCTGAATTGCTTGAGGTCAAGCAATTAGATGAAGGGAGGATTGTGATGAACCCGATGTGAGGTGTTGGACAACTAGCCACACGATAATAGCACCTGAATATTTATATTTCCTTCACTTTTTCTTATCACAATAAATAGAAATTTTAATAAATCAAATTATTATAAATTTCTATATTTTGTTTTGGGCCAACCTTTGGGGCCAATGTTAAATTAGAATAGGTATTTTGTTTTTTGGTGTTAGCCAACTCATAATCGGGTGTTCCTTGTAACCGACTTCAATTATTGCCTATTTGAGGAGGTGTTTGCAGGTGTTGTGATCATGCTTGATCAATTGGAATGCCTTGTGCAAGATTGGATTGTGGAGATGACCATCTCACAATTTAGAACTGGGTAGGGCGCCCCTCCTATACCTGTTCACTACTTTATTGAGCATATACGAACCAGTTTGCAGCTACTAATCAGGTCATTTGTTGATTATCTTAGATCGAGCTTGGAGGCAGTGATAATACTCATGGAACTGAGCAAAAATCCCAGACTCAAGGAATAGGAGTTTTTGGCACAAGCTAAAAGGAGTTGAGGAATTAAGCACGATATACGAAACAATAATTAGTTCCCTTTGCTTTGTCTTCGACAAGCAAAGGACCCGCATACTAGGAGGACCGAACAAGGCTAAGACAGTGATTTGTTTGTGGGAAAGAATCGCCCAGAGCTCTTACACAGTAGTTAGTTGTTGCTTGCACCTGGAAAATGCAAGCATAAGAAATCTCTTTGAATTACATCACATATTTCTACAGACAGTTTTGTATGTTGTTGCTTCCATTTGACATTGCTTGTATGGGTAGATGAATCAAATAGGATAGGTTTCAATTGTTGTTTCTTGATTCATGTATGACTGGTACATTTAAGGAGATAATACAAATTTATATATTGTTGGTATTGTTCAATAATTTTTTGAGTAACTAATTTCTTGCCCAAGATATTGCTTACTCCATTGCCTTACAATTCTGGAACTTTCTTTTCAAAATTTGATGTTTGCATAAGGACATTTCAGTGGGTATGCAACCCTTTACAGAGTTACACAATGTACATATCAACTATTCATTACAGACATGTCATGTGCTAATAATTCAGCCATTTCTTCAATTATAGTGAAGGTTTTGTTCCTTATAACATGTCAAACCACTTAACATGATCTCTAGTGTCATGGTATGGAATTATAATCACATAACAGGCTTATAGAAGCATCATAAGGATCCAAGTATTGGTGCATATTTCAAGAAATCAATTTGCAAACAAATAAAGACAATACAAGCCTCACCGTAAATAGGAGTCCACAACATCTGTAATGAGTTACATTTTCTTTAACCACTTATGCATATATTAGGAGATTCACTATGGTCTAGCTACACTTATTTTCTAGAAGTTATAACACATACAAATATGTACTTTCCATTTCATAAAAAATAGTTGATGTGAGGACAAGCTTAGAACTCTTGACTGGTCACACCAAGGCTACTCCTGCTGACAACATAGCTAATAGTTGATTTGTGAAGATGTCAGCAATCTGCTTCTTAATAGCAACATATTCTAACTTGTTGCTCAAGTACTTGCTCCCTTAAGAAATGGTACTGTTGATGTGTTTTTTAGCACAATTGAACACAAAATAAAATACTGAGGTATCTTATCCTCTCTTGAATAAAGTCTCTCAAATGCTATGCTTTGCGATCAAAGGAGACAACTCCAAGGTTTCTACTATTAGGTCTTGACTCCTGGATAAGCTCAATTGGTTGATGTGATTGTTGGTAATCCAAGGGGACTTACATTGAATACTTGAATGTTGAACGTTTGGATGTTACTGGAACTTAGATTCTAACTACTTGCTTGGAAAATAAAATGGACAAAAGAGATAGAGTTTAAGAAGTCTATAATATTCCTAAGAATTTGAGAACAATGAACAACCTTTGGTGAAACTCGACTAAGCCTTGCTTTGACATGCAAAGCAACAACTCCACAAAGCTTAGTGCGATCTTCTAAGGAAAGCAAAAATGATGTTCAAATCACTATCAACAACAAGGATAGGTGATGCATATCAAAGTACGAATAGCAATTGAAGTTAAGGTCATTTAAGGATTCCACTTGACCACAAAAGGCAAACTTTCGATTAGCAAATTCCTAGTGGTATGAATAAATAAATTTCACCATTAATCATTCACAATTCCTATCATTCATCTAATCGACATGAAAGCAAATGAATTGAGAAGTAGAGACCATGCAACTTGTTGAAATGACACATTAATTCACCATAGCTTCAATGAAATCATATGCTCTTTACAACAAGATTTTGGCAACAATCTTTGCCTTCTTCTAATCTAACTTCTACTCTAATTGTTTGGCTACAATCTATCTTCTATTACTCTACTATCGTTAACTTGCTATTATTAACCCCTTTACAAATGAGAGATTTGAGCCTTTTATATTGCTCTCAATACAATTCAATGGATCAGATTGATTCACAATTAATGGCCAAGATTACAAGATGGAAACCCTGATTAGGGTTTGTTAAAACAACTCCCTCTAACCAATGAGAAATTACACTTAGGTTTACTATTGAATGTGACCCAATGAAATATGAGGGTAGGTAGCTCAAAGTTTGTGCCTCTATAGGATGAGTCAGGTGCATTGCATCTAGACATGCTAACGTGGAATCTTTTGATTGGTTGAGTGGTGACTAGGATGCTACCTCAGTTTACACTTGTAGACTTGATACCTCATCATGAATGAGTATTGAACAATATCTCTTGATACTCAACATTATTCAGTTTGCTCAATGTGACGATGATGATTGATCTTTCCTCATTCATGATCTACTTGATGAATGATAAACCCAACTGGATTTGACTCCTCAATGTATTGACTTTGATTCTTGGATTCCCAAAGGGAATTCAAGATTGTAAAACATTCCTTCATCATATAAGTTTCGTTTCCTTCATGTTCCAAGACCTTAACCTCTTGGTCTCGAAATGATATCTTGAAGGTCTTTGAACTTGTCTTGATCAACAAAACTTCTTCATTTTAACATGATGCAATGAAAAATTTGAATGTATTATGCTCCTCTTGTTGTCATATGAAATATCCCAGACCAATTTTTTTCAATTTTTCAATTACAAAGAGTAATGCAACACACATCCATTAGGGTTAGCACTTAAACCAAACCATGCGGAAAACAACTCTAACCAAGAATGTACACCAGGATCCCGGGTTGGGCAAGGCGTGAGCATATGGTCAGAGGGTCTTAAAGCATTCTGAAAGTAAGTCTAACCAAGTATGTGCCCAAGATGGACTAACATATGGTCAGAGGATCTTGGTGCATGCTAAAAGAACTCTAACCAAGAATGTGCCCAAGATGGACTAACATATGGTCAGAGGATCTTTACAATTACAACTGCTGAAAGGAAAACTCGACACCAAGCATGTGCTTTCAAACCCAAGGTGGGAATGGAGCTACCATATGGCGGAGATGCTAAGAACTTAGAAATGGAATTAAATGTAAATAACAAGCGTGAAATGAAAAAGAGAAGAAATGCTGCCAGTACTACTATTCAGCTTACAATATGATAGTAAATGCTTGCCAAGATCATAGGATTAAGACTATACAATGCTGAACAATATAGAAGGCTCTCCCGAGCTTAACAAAAATGATAAGTCCAAGAAATTCTACTCAAGGATCAATCTTAATAGTCTGATTTATGACAGACCTGCACGTGAAATGCTTAATCAGCAACACATGGAATCACTAAAATGCTCATTACTTTCTCAATACTAGTCCGAATGACCCAAAACCAAAAGCAATGGCTTCCTATGAAGGAGGCGGCCCAACCAATACCAAGAAATCAGACATTAACTCAACAGATTATTTATCACGAACCCCAGGGCAATTCCCAGCAGTGACGCCAGGCAAGAATGGCGATTCTTCTCTATAAAATAAAACACTTCATATTAGAATCTGCAAATTTGCACAAAGGAGCGCCCAGCCAAAACAAGAGGAAATATGCAATACCCAGAATGAATATGTTTTTATTTTGAAATATATGAGTGAAACTACAAATCTGCCCTGCTAACCGCGACTCCCGAAAATGAAATGAAATGCAAATAATTGAACTTCAAGCACAACTCAAGCTACAATGCAATCCCCACTACAAACTCTCACAACTACACTAAATCACCACTAGTTGCTATCTTTCAAGCAAGAAGCAATGCCAAGGCTAGGAGGCATTCATTCCTCGAAGCAACCCCAATACCATTCCGGCAGAGTAACATTACAATCGACATAAGATACCAAATGAAGGGAGGAGGCCTCCATTTATAAGCTTAACAAGGGATCTCTAGAGGCTTCTAGAAAGTGCGCCCTAATTTCACATTTGAATTTTCCTCCAAGAGATGGCGCCACTTTTAAAAGCTTAATTAACCTTTATTTTAATTCACTTCTCTTCATAAAGTTGGCACCCCTTTTCATAAGCAATATTTTAGACCTTAGCAAATATTAAATCCTTTCCGTGATGCGTCCACCCTTGAAGACCACCTTTTAAAACAACTTGAAGTGATGAAGCTAGGCCAAGGGGTCAACTTTAAAATATAACATTAAAACATAACATTATTTAAATGAAATGAACTTATCTCTCCAAAAACATCCCAAGGCCAAAAGTGACGAAGCCAATTGAACCAACTGAAGAAGAGAACCAACTGTGTCGAAATAATCAGGACCACTGCCAGAAATAGAATTTACTAAAAAATAGTAAATTCCAAAAAGTGCTCGGAACGCAAAGCCGGACATACCACTGTGAAGCCCTTTGAAAACCTAGAAAGAATCCGCGATCCAAACTCTAATTCACAAGCAACAACAAACTCCAAAATTGGAAACCCTAATTTCACCCATTGAGTAGCCTACGGGTCTCTAAAATAGGCCATCGGTCAACTGAAACATTACGCCTGAGAAGGAGACATTACAGTCCGCCCTCCCCAAGATTGCTTGTCCTCAAGAAATTGCAAGTTTGGATGCTGCAAAATCTCCTCATTCTCCCAAGTTGCATCCTCCAAGGGCAAATTCTTCCACCTCACCAAGTATTCCTTGATTGTCCTTCTTCTCAAAGAACGCTCTCTGGAATCAATTATCTCCTCTGGAATCAAAATCAACTGCCCTTCTTCGTCCAAAGGTGGTAATTGTGAAGAAGCAATAACATTATGTCCAAGTGCCTTCTTGAGGCGAGACACGTGGAAGACATTGTGCACTTTACTACCCGAAGGTAGCTCCAACTCATAAGCTACTGCTCCAACCTTTCTGATGACTTGGAATGGCCCATAGAAACGAGGTTTGAGCTTCTTAGCTCCACTCTTCTTGAGAGTAGACTGTCTGTATGGTTGTAGTCGAAGATAAACCATATCTCCAACCTCAAAAGAGCGCTCAACATGTCGTTGATCAGCATACATCTTCTGCTGATTCTGAGCAATCTGCAAGTTGTTCTTCAAAGATTTCAAGTGTCTTGACTTTTCTGCAACAAATCCCTAGCTTGAGGGGCTTTGCTATCACCAAACACCAAATCAGCAAAGCTAGGAGCCTCATAACCATAGAGAGCCATGAAGGGAGACATCCTTATTGACATGTGAAAGGAAGAATTGTAACAACACTCGCCTATGTGGAGCCATTTCACCCATGCTCTTTGCTGCTCCGAAACATAGTTTCTCAGATAGCCTTCCAACCACTTGTTCACTATCTCTGTTTGTCCATCGGTTTGGGGGTGATAACTAGTGCTTGGAGTAAGCACCGTACCACTCATCCTGAAGACTTCTTGCCAAAAGGTGCTTAGGAACTTGCTGTCCCTATCACTCACAATGTTTTTCGGCAACCCATGCAATCTAAACACCTCATGAAAAAACAAATCTGCAACTTGAGCTGCTGAAAAAGAGCTCGTGATGGCAAATAAGTGAGCAAACTTTGTCAATCTGTCCACTACTACATAGATACAATCTTTGCCTTGGGCCTTTGGCAACCCAGTGATGAAGTCCATTGATATGCTTTCCCATTTTTGGTTGGGAATGGGAAGAGGTTGCAGCAGACCAGCAGGTAGAGTGTGCTCATTCTTGTTCATCTGACAAGTAGGACATTCCTGGATGTAGCGTTGAACTTCCCCTTTCAGCCCTTTCCAAGCAAATCTTTCCCGAATCTGCCTATATGTCTTGAAGAAACCCTAATGACCAGCAAGTGGAATGTCATCAAAATCTTCTTTCTGAGCTTAGAATCAGCCACCACAAAGATTCTACCCTTGTAGTGTATCAGCCCGTCAACCACCTTGTACCTTTCATCATGAAAAGTACCTTCAATGTTGCTGATAGCCAATTGATTTTTGGCATAATCAGCAAGCAACATGTCCTTCCAATCAGTAGTGAGCTCACACAATGAACTCAGATGAGGTCTCCTAGATAGAGCATCAGCCACAATATTGTTTTTCCCTTTGACATACTCAATGTCAAAATCATAAGCTTGAAGCTTACTCACCCACTTTTGTTGTCTCTCGTTCAAATCCTTCTGATGCATGAAGTGCTTGAGAGTATTGTGATCAGTCTTGACCACAAATTTGCTCCCCACCAAATACTGTCTGAACTTAGCTAATGCATGCATGATTGCAAGCATTTCCTTGTCATAGATGGAGTAGGTCCTTTCAACACCTCTTAATTTTCTACTCTCAAACACAATGGGATGCTTGTCTTGCATCAAAACAGCCCCAACACCTTCTCCAGATGCATCACACTGTAGCTCGAAGGGCTTGGAGAAATCTGGAATTGCCAAAACCGGACAAGAGCTCATGATCTTCTTAAACTTATCAAAAGTAGTTTGAGCCTTTTTTGTCCAACAAAAAGCTCCCTTTTTCGTGAGGTCAGTAAGAGGAGCAGCGTTCTGTGAATAGCCCTTCACAAATCTTCTGTAAAAACCACAAAGACCCAAGAACCCTTTCAAATGAGTCAAGTTCTCTGGGGGTGGCCAATCAACTATTGCCTTGATCTTTTCGGGATCAACCTTCACTCCATCAGCACTAATTATGTGACCAAGGTAAAGTAGCTCCTTCATTCCAAATTCACATTTGGATTCTTTGGCAAACAGACTTTTTGATTCAAGGATGCTAAGCGCTTCCTCTACGTGCTTGAGGTGTTCTTCCCATGTCTTGCTGTAGATCAGAATGTCATCAAAAAAGATTAACACGAAGTTCCTCAACTGCTTTTGAAAGACTCTGTTCATACAAGATTGGAAGGTAGCAGGAGCATTAGTCAACCCAAATGGCATGACTAAAAACTCGAAGTGACCATAGTGACATCTAAATGTTGTCTTCTCAACATCAGACCCTCTCATCCGAATTTGGTAGTAGCCCGATCTCAGATCAATCTTTGAGAAGAACTTGGCTCCATGTAGCTCATCTATCCTTGAAATGGGGTATCGATTTTTGATGGTGCTTTGATTCAAAGCACGATAATCCACACACATGCGAATGGTACCATCCTTCTTCTTCACAAGAACAACTGCTGAAACGAAGGGACTCTTACTTGGATGAATGAAGCCCATTTCCAAGAGTTCCTTAATGTTTTTCTCAATCTCATCCTTTTGCTTCTTAGGGTACCGATATGGAGTTGTGATAACTGGTTTAGTCCCTTCCTTGAGCTCTATGACATGCTCTGAGCCTCGTTCGGGAGGTGGCCCAGGAGGTAAATCAGCAAACACTTTACTCTTCCTGGTGAGTAAGGACTGGATATCAGGAGGGTAGTCCCTCTTTGTTTCAACCGGACTAGCTGGGAGAATCATACATTCTGCAACCCACTCAACTTGATCATGCCGAATCAACTTTGCCATTCGCTTGAATGACACGATCCGAGGTCCACCGTTAGACATTCCTCTTAACACCACCTTCTTCCCATCGGATTGAAACTTGAGCTCCATGGTTTGCAGATTTAGGGAGATCTCTCCAAGTGAACGCAGCCATTGAATGCCTAGGATGGTATCCGTATCTCCAATGTTGACTACATAGAAGTCATCCTTGACTTCGTAGTTGCCCAATTGCATAGACATATTTGGGATCTTCTTGGTGCAAGAAATGTGAAACCCATCAACAACCATAACCTTGAAGCCTTCAAAATCTTCTGTTTGCAGCCCTTTCTTTGCCACCACCACTTCATCAATGAAGTTATGTGTTGCTCCAGTATCAATCAAAGCAACTATTCGTTGCCCCTTAATCATCCCTCGAACCTTGAAGGATTCATTTTTTTGAAAGCTTGAAAGTTGAGCCAAGGTACTGTTGATGTGCATTTTGTACACAACCAAACACAAAATAAAATACCTAAAGGTACCTTATCCTCTCTTGAATAAAGTCTCCGAATGCTGAAGATATCACAAAAAGGATCAATCGGGATGACTTCAAGGTTCTTTGCTGTAGGATCTCTACATGTGGATAAGCTCTTTGCGGTATGATGTGATTTTGCTGGAATCACAAGGGGACTTACACTCAATGACTGAACGTCTGATTTGCTTTGAATATTGCTGGAACACAGAATTTTACTAGCTTTGATTTGAAAAAGGGAAAAAAGACGAGGGCGAGGAAAGGATCTAATCCTAACACTAAGAATGTAGGAGCAATGAATGATCTTTGATGAAATTCTAACTAAGTCTTGTTTTGACATCCTAGGACCATCTCCACAAGGTTAGTGCGATCTTCAAAGGAAAGCTTTATGATGTTCAAATCATCACTACAGGCATAGACACCATCAGGCTGATGCATATCAATGAAGAAGCGACAATTGAAGTTAAGCTTAAGCTGAATGATTCCAGTTGACTACACAAGGCAAGTCTACAATCAACAAACTGCTAGTAGTATGGATATATGAATTTCACCATCAATCAAACACATTTCTTCCACTCATCTAATAACATGAAATCAAATATGAGAAGTATAGAGACCATGCAAATTGTTGAATAGACCCATAAATTTCACCATTTCTTCAATGAAGTTTTACAAGCCTTTCACAACAATGTCTTGGCAACAATCTTTGCCTTCTCTTTCTATTCTACTCTAATTGCTATTCTATCAACTGACTATCCACTATTAGCTAACTACTCACGACTAACTATCTTCTATTCACTGACTCCTTTCTATTAGCCTTTACAAATGAAGAGTCGGGGCTTATATAGTGGCCTTAATACAATTCAATGGCTAAGATCAATTTGAGATCAATGGCCAAGATTCTACAATGAAAACCCTAATTAGGGTTTGTTACAACAAACTCAATTCTAACCAATGAAATAATTGTATTAATTGGACACATGTCTTCTCTGGAATATTCGACCAATGGATAGCTGGGGTAGGTACATCGAAGTCTGTGCCACCTTTAATGAGTCAGGTACATTGAATCTAGACATGCTGAGGTGGACCAATCCGACTGGAGGAGTGATGATTGGGATGCCACCTCGTCTGACACTTGTAACTTGGTAGATATTCAACTTGATGTTGCTGAGAAGCTAGCTTTAATTAACTCTTCTGAAACTATCTGCTTCCCCAACGAACCCTTGCTTTGACTTCTTTTGTCTTTGATGTGCAGGATGATGATGTACCTCGCCTTGGAATGCTGGATTGGAAGAAGTTATTCCTGATGATGCTTGACCGAAGAAGGTCATCCTTGTCGATGCTAGACTGGAGGAGGTCGTGCTTATCCTTGCTTGATCTTCTTTGATGATACTGAGCTGGAGGAGATCATCTTTGTCCTGGACCGGATCTTCTTTGATGAGAGCCTGCCGACTTGTAGATCCTCCAGGCTTGGGAGTCGCCATTTGATGCCTACACAAAAATTCCAAAATTAGTCTTTAAGCATCAAACCTTAAAGCATGAAATTTAAGACCTTTCAAGGGTATAACTTAAGATATTAATTTGAAAAAGTCATGATAAATCAAGAATTATACATTTTCAAATTAATTATGAATGGAAATTGGATTTTCAAGACTTATACCTATGAAAATCAAAAC
Source organism: Cryptomeria japonica (assembly GCF_030272615.1). Classification (NCBI taxonomy): domain Eukaryota; kingdom Viridiplantae; phylum Streptophyta; class Pinopsida; order Cupressales; family Cupressaceae; genus Cryptomeria; species Cryptomeria japonica. The sequence goes on from NC_081413.1 coordinate 215,130,809, forward strand.
AAATCTCGAATAAGAACTCCAAACAATTTGATTCTTCATACCTTCTCTTGAGTACTTAACTCTAAGACCTTCGAAAATGATGAAAGAAGACTGGATTTTGCTAGACAAGGTTTTGATTATAGTCTTCCCTTGGATGAATTACGCCTCCATTAGTCTTCAAAAGAGCTCCACCTTCCACTAGCTTCCACACTTAGCAAAATTTCGCCTTCAATCTTCTGGATTTCGCTCCTCAAATTGCTCCTCAATTTCGCACTTTAGAAGGGATGAATGAATGATTTGAACTTGAAACAATGCCCCCCTATTATATAGAGCGCTCACCTTCTTTCCTCCAAGGCCGACTTGGCAAAAGGGATAAAAAAATAAATAAAAACTCTTTAAAAAAGGTGGCCGACTTGCCTATAAAGGCAAAATAATGCCTTTGAGCGCTCACTAACAAATTTTAATTCAAAAAATTAATTTTAGAGCCTCCAAGGGGAATTTTTAATTATTTCAAGGCTTAAAATTAATTTATTAAATGCAAAATGTTTTTAAATTAATGCGAATTTTAATTTTCCAAATGTCTCAAATTTAGCAATTTTGGTGATTTAGTGCAAACTGGAAAATATCAATTTTTGATCAAGGTCTCAATGAAGCTTGCTAGTGATTTCGCCCTGGACCCTCTCCAAGGGTCAGGAGCGATTTTCCAAATTTAGCTCAAAATTGACATTTTTCAAAGCTCAAAATTTCTTCAAGGCATCTCAAATAGGTCTTCTTACTGAATTCCAGACTTAGCTCCACCCAACTTAGGAGAAAAAATGTGATTTTGGTGTTTTTCGCCCTGGACCCTCAGCAAGGGTCAGGAGCGATTTTTGCAATTTTGAATAAAAATCCTCACTTCCTTATCTAAGAACTTCTCCACCAAGCAAGATCATGTTTATGCCTCCAAACTAAGCAAGAAAATCCTCTTTCCAAGTTTTTCGCCCTAGACCCTCACCAAGGGTCAGGAGCGATTTTTGCAAATTAGGCTCAATCCATCATCATTTCTCGTTGAAACTTCATTCACCATTAGGCAATGTCCTTTCTTATCCATTCCATCCAAATTTATCTTGTTTCTGCAAGGTAGAATAGGAGGTTTTCAAATTTTCGCCCTGGACCCTCTCCAAGGGTCAGGAGCGATTTTTCTTCCCTGGCTTAGAATCATCAAATTTTGGAAGCAAATCCTTATTCATCATGTTTTTGAAGGCCATTTCTACCTTGGTATAACCTTGCCTTAGCACAAACTTGAAAGGAAATTGTTGGTTTTATTATTTTCGCCCTGGACCCTCAGCAAGGGTCAGGAGCGAACTTTGGGTTTTAGGCCAATTTTTAAATCCTTTCATCTTCAAATTACTTCCATGGCATAAAACATCACGTCCTTCTCCCATCCAAGTCATAAAAACCAAAATCCAATCTTGAAATGCAAGGAAAATAGGAGGATTTGAATATTTCGCCCTAGACCCTCAGCAAGGGTCAGGAGCGAATTTGCCTTTGGGCATCAAAATTTGCATTTTTAACCATCCAACCCAACTTCAAGGCAATTCAAATGTCATTTCACACTCATGACTAGGTTTAGCTTTGCTCAAAATTTGGAAGAAAAGTTAGTCTCTAGGTATTTCGCCCTGGACCCTCTCCAAGGGTCAGGAGCGATTTTCTTTTTCCAAGCTAGGTTACTTCTTGTTGGTCATCCAAATTATCTTCAAAGAATAAAACATACTCCTTTACACCTACTCCAACTATAAAAATTGCTTTGATCTTGCAAGAAAAAGGTGTTTTTGAGAATTTTGCCTTGGACCTCCTGAGAGGGTCAGGAGCAAACTTTGCCATTTAGACCAAAATGCTTCACTTTTTAACTTGAAACCTCTTTGACATTCCAATTCAACCAAGACTAAGCAAAAAACATCTCCCACAAGATTTTCGCCTTGGACCCTCAGCAAGGGTCAGGAGCGAATTTTAATTTTTCAACAAAATCCGTCACTTTTTCAAAATGACACTTTCTCAGGTGAGTAAAGGGAGATGTCCTTGTTTCATCTATGCCCAAAACTTGACTTTTTTCCATGCAAGATGAGAGCTATTCAAAATTTTGCCCTGGGCCCTCAACAATGGTCAGGAGTGAATTTACCTTTGTTGCCCAAAATTCACCATTTTTCAAGCGTCCAAACCTTTGAATGATGTTCAACCTTCCTTCTGGGAGACCCTGCACATAAAAATTTAGCCAAAATTAGTGACAAATAGGCTCAAATAAGATTTTCGCTCTGGACCCTCAGCAAGGGTCAGGAGCGAAATTCACAATCTAGGCTAAACTGCTCAATCTTCAAGTTTCAAATCACTTCACAGGGCAAGGTAAGATCGTTTTCAAGGCCAGGAACAAGGTTTCAAGCTCAAACAAGGTGGCAAATGGAGCTTATAACGAATTTCGCTCTGGACCCTCAGCAAGGGTCAGGAGCAAAATTCCTAATCTTGGCCAAAATTCATCATTTTCTTCAAGGTTTTCAATCAATTCCAAAGTCCAAACAAAATGCTTTGCAAATCAAAATTTGGTCAAATAAGGCAAGAAATGAGTCCTAGATTGATTTTCGCCCTGGACCCTCTAGAAGGGTCAGGGGCGAGATTCACTTTGGACCTCCTGAGAGGGTCAGGAGCGAAATTCGCTTTGGACCCTCAGGAAGGGTTAGGAGCGAAATTTGACTTTTTGAACTCTCTGTCAGGATAATTTTATGGAATATAACATTTAAGTATAACTTATACTTTAAGTTATATTCCATATATACTTTCAGGATGTTTGAGAGTGGTTTCAAACCTCCAGGAGTTATATTGCAAAATCTAGTTTTTGGAGGTTTTTCAGTTTCCAGACTTAGTCAAATTTCAGGATTAGGACTTTCCAGACTTAGCCAATTTTCAGGATCAGGAATTTCCAGACTTAGCCGATTTTCAGGATCAGGACATTCCAGACTTCATCACTTACCAACTTGACCTAACTCAAGTAGAACCTGCTATCCAGGTAATCCCCTTGGCGACACTCGAAAGCTAAAGGCTAACGGACAAAACCCTAAAAGACCTAAAAAACAAACCCTAGAAAGCAAAAAGCAGGGGTCCCCATTTGCAATGGGGCGATGTGTGAAATGGTCACAACAGGTACCCCCACTTCCTTTTTCACCTTCAGATTCTTTGGGAACTCTTTCCACTTCACTGTCATCACAATCTGATTGCTGGTCTGAAGAATCAGAATCGCTTTCTCCAGCTGAATAGTATTCAATTTGATGAATTTTGACTCCCTTTGGGCAAATATGATCTTGGGACCATTTTTCTCTACACCGGAAACATAACCCCTTTCTTCGGAGTTCGTTAAGTGTCTTTGGATCCAGCCTTGTGACATGAGTGTTATGATGTTTGAACTCCTTATGGTGAGGTCCCTTTCCTTTATCCTTTTTGTGAAATAATGACTTGGATTGAATTTTTGCCTTAGGAGCAGCCCACTCCATATTTCTTGCTTTTTCCATTGCCTCTTGTAAGGAGGGTGGATCAAAAGCTTTAATCCAACCCTTGAGTGGTTCCATAAGCCCTTCACTGAATAGGATCACCAACCACCTCTCGATGATTCCCGTGACCATTACTGAAAACCTCTGAAATTCAGCTATGTAAGCATCAACTGTGCCATGTTGTCTAAGTTGTGCCAATTCTCTGAAATGCACTTCTGGATCCTTTTTCTCGAATCTCTCTGTGAGCCTATTGGTGAACTCATCATAGGTAGTGATCGACCGATGCCCCAAGGTGACTAGACCATGGTACCACCATTCGTGTGCTACCCCATCTAAATGAAGCGTAGCAAACTTGATTGCCTCCTCTTCTGTCATGGGTCTAAGAGCTAGATAGTTGTCTAACTTCTGTATCCAAGCTCTAGCTGAACTACTGTCACTCCCGTCAAAATGTGGAAGCATAACCTTGTTGATTGCTTGATGCAAATCCCTCTGTACTGTTCCTTCCCTATGTTCACGATGTCTCCCATGTCCTTTATTCTTCCTTTTATGGTCCACGAAATCATTGTAAGACATGTCTAACTTGATTTCATCAGGAAGAGACTCATACTCAGCACGATCAAGTCTCAACTGTTCCACAAATGATGCATTCTCTCTCGGATCGGGTTGAGGGTTTACTGGTGCCAAGAAGGTGGGTTTAAAAGGCTTGGAAGAGATGTTTGTTCTATTTGAGGTATGCGGAGCAGCATGTTCACTATGCTGGTTGGAGCCGCTGTGTTCTTCGGTGTGCCCTTGATTGTTCTATGAAGTAGAACTCTGACCCATTTTCCCCATCATGAGAGATACCATATCCAATAAGGCATCCATCTTCCTCTCGAACCTCCTTCCCGGACTTGGTGTTCTTTCCCTTCCTTTTCCACTTTCATCCCGACTGCTTGTAAACCTCTCAGTACCACCCACTGGCCTTTCACTGTCCCCCATTTCTGTTTCCAGAGAAGACTCCCAATGAGCCCTCAAAACCTTTGATGCTGTCTGACCTTCGGGAACCTGATACCACTGAAACTGAAACTGACTTGCAGCCTTCTTATCTTCCCTTGCTAAGTATCTTCTTTCTCTGTCACTCATAGAAGGTTTGTTTCACAGGATGGCAAGATGTGAGGCTCTGATACCACTGAAATATCCCAGACCAACTTTTTTCAATTTTTCAATTACAAAGAGTAATGCAACACACATCCGTTAGGGTTAGCACTTAAACCAAACCATGCGGAAAACAACTCTAACCAAGAATCTACACCAGTATCCTGGGTTGGGCAAGGCGTGAGCATATGGTCAGAGGGTCTTAAAGCATTCTGAAAGTAACTCTAACCAAGAATGTGCCCAAGATGGACTAACATATGGTCAGAGGATCTTGGTGCATGCTGAAAGCAACTCTAACCAAGAATGTACCCAAGATGGACTAACATATGGTCAGAGGATCTTTACAATTACAACTGCTGAAAGGAAAACTCGACACCAAGCATGTGCTTTCAAACCCAAGGTGGGAATGGAGCTACCATATGGCAGAGATGCTAAGAACTTAGAAATGGAATTAAATGTAAATAACAAGCGTGAAATGAAAATGAGAAGAAATGCTGCCAGTACTACTGTTCAGCTTACAATATGATAGTAAATGCTTGCCAAGATCATAGGATTAAGACTATACAATGCTGTATAGAAGGCTCTCCCGGGCTTAACAAAAATGATAAGTCCAAGAAATTCTACTCAAGGATCAATCTTAATATTCTGATTTATGACAGACCTGCACGTGAAATGCTTAATCAGCAACACATGGAATCACTAAAATGCTCATTACTCTCTCAATACTAGTCCGAATGACCCAAAACCAAAAGCAATGGCTTCCTATGAAGGAGGCGACCCAACCAATACCAAGAAATTACACATTAACCCAACAGATTATTTATCACGAACCCCAGGGCAATTCCCAGCAGTGACGCCAGGCAAGAATGGCGATTCTTCTCTATAAAATAAAACACTTCATATTAGAATCTGCAAATTTGCACAAAGGAGCGCCCAGCCAAAACAAGAGGAAATATGCAATACCCAGAATGAATATGTTTTTATTTTGAAATATATGAGTGAAACTACAAATCTGCCTTGCTAACCGCGACTCCCGAAAATGAAATGAAATGCAAATAACTAAACTTCAAGCACAACTCAAGCTACAATGCAATCCCCACTACAAACTCTCACAACTACACTAAATCACCACTAGTTGCTATCTTTCAAGCAAGAAGCAATGCCAAGGCTAGGAGGCATTCATTCCTCGAAGCAAACCCAATACCATTCCGACAGAGTAACATTACAATAGACATAAGATACCAAATGAAGGGAAGAGGCCTCCATTTATAAGCTTAACAAGGGATCTCTAGAGGCTTCTAGAAAGTGTGCCCTAATTTCACATTTGAATTTTCCTCCAAGAGATGGCGCCACTTTTAAAAGCTTAATTAACCTTTATTTTAATTCACTTCTCTTCATAAAGTTGGCACCCCTTTTCATAAGCAAGATTTTAGACCTTAGCAAATATTAAATCCCTTCCATGATGCATCCACCCGTGAAGACCACCTTTTAAAACAACTTGAAGTGATGAAGCTAGGCCAAGGGGTCAACTTTAAAATATAACATTAAAACATAACATTATTTAAATGAAATGAACTTATCTCTCCAAAAACATCCCAAGGCCAAAAGTGACGAAGCCAACTAAACCAACTGAAGAAGAGAACCAACTGTGTCAAAATAATCAGGACCACTGCCAGAAATAGAAATTCCAAAAAGTGCTTGGAACGCAAAGCCGGACATACCACTGCGAAGCCCTTTGAAAATCCAGAAAGAATCCGCGATCCAAACTCTAATTCATGAGCAACAACAAACTCCAAAATTGGAAACCCTAATTTCACCCATTGAGTAGCCTACGGGTCTCCGAAATAGGCCATCGGTCAAGTGAAACATTACGCCTGAGAAGGGGACATTACATCATACTTGCCTCATGTTGCAGCTATTGAGAAGTTTGAACTTTGAAGTCCTTCATCTTGGCAATGTTTTGAATCTTCTTCCATGCTTTTGCAGTGTTCTTGATGTTGTTTGCAGTATGCATCTTCATCTTTTTCGTTAGTCATACCTGCAAAATAAACAAGGATGGTATTAAACACACATGATATGGATAGATTTCACAAACCTCTAATTTGGTATATCCTCAAAACGATGATGAAATGGTGATTCTATCTCTGATTCCCATATCTAATTTTGAAGTGCTCCAAGGTCTGAGTCACATGTTTGGAGATCTGATTTCACCTTTTAAGGTCTAACTTTATGTCTTAGATCTGATTTTATGCTTGTGAGATCTGATCCTATATCATCTTTTGAAAATGTCTTCAACTTGATCCTAAAATCCAAAATCACCTTCTCTAAGTGCATTTTGATCAAATGTAATGATCAAAATGATTGTCAAATTGCTGGACTGGGTGTATTTTGTTGTATGCTAAGGTGCAGATCGGAATTATGTTCGCTGGATTGCTTTGAGTTGTGACAAAATGAATTAGAAATATCCTCCTTATATAGGCGTTATGTGAAAAGAGGTGTCTTTTTCTTTATATAAGCTGACTTGTTTTTCATAAAATGATTTAATTCCTTTATTAGGTGCTAATACCACACTTGATGTGATAGCCGACTTGAGTCTTATGTGCTAAAAGAAGGGGCGAAAATTTGACGTTCATTCGTACTTGGCGGCATTTTAAGGCTTGTTTGCACTTAGCAACCTTAGTGGAAATTTCATGTTCATTTGCACTTCATGACCTTGGTGGCTTTTTACCCTTCGTTTGTAGTTGACACCCTTGATCGGCGAATTGGGGTTCGTTTGTAGTGTCTTGCCTTGGCGGAAATTTGGATTTCATTTGCACTTGATAACTTTGGCGGAAATTTCATGCTTGTTTGTAGTAGACTCTTCTTGGGTGGATTTTAGAGGCTCATTTGCAATTGACACCCTTGACAGATTTTAGGGGCTCATTTGCACTTAGGAACTTGGGCGGCTTTTGAGGCTTCATTTGTACTATGAAACTTGCAAACCTTATGTTCTCCAAGAGTTTATACTTGTGATCATATCAAAGCAATTGACCCTTTCCTCTTCATTTTTAGTTACAAGTTTGACCAACCTCATTTCAAAATATGATGGGATTTTGAAACCTCATTTGTACTACCACCATTTTGATGTTTGTGCAATTCATCAACTTAATCAGTCATCTCTTTTTCATTCATAGCATCTTGACTTGGGCGGAATTCTGCCTTGCATTTGTAGTACCTTGAACTAGGGCATCTTTCAAGACTTTGTTTGTAGTAAGGTTGTTTGATGAAATTTATCTCTTGCCCTTTGCATGAACAAAATCATTTTGTCAAATCAGCCATTCCACCTTCATTTGTAGTGCATCATTCAAAACCTCACCTTTTGCATTATCAAAACCCTCCTTGTTGAGTTGGATTTTTCTCCTCCATTTGTACTAAGCTGTCTTGAGCAATTATCTTTTGATCGTTTAGTTTCTTCAAGGTGAATCAGCAATTTTGTGCTCATTCTTAGTAGATGACTGAATTTACCAACTTGTGATCTCTTTATGTACTAAGGCAAATCAGCATTAGGGTTTTGATTTGTACTACATTGTTGACAGAAGCTTGAATCACTCTCTCTTTTGAATCAAAGATCTTTCATTCTCCAATCGGATTTTGAGGTCTCATTCGTACTAAATTCATTCCTCATTTGATTCGTACCACTTCCAAGTCTTGAACTCTCCAACTTGGAGGGTGGAATTTTCACCAACATTTGTACCAAGTTCATTCCTCAATCAAATTGCCATTTCAAGGCTCTCATTTGAACAAACTTGAACTTGCTAAGTGAACATTCATCAAGGTCACCTTTTTGGAGCAAACTCGTGCCTTTGTCCAATTTTCACATCAAAACCCGAGCTTAACCTAGGACATGAGATTTCACAATTTATCCATCTCTGACAGCAATTTTTGATGACTCCCTTATTCCGACTCCCTTATTCCGACCTATGCCTATCCAAATCCCTAATTCATTGAATCTCAAACCCTAAGGTCCTTTCTTGAAAATTGACGACTTTCAGCAACACTAACCACCTTAGCAAGGTTGGCAACACAACCTCAATCCTGACTTGACAAGACATATTCACGTCCCATAAGCAAGGGCTGACAACCACTAAAATTACCAAGCTAAGACGACCTAGCTAAACACCTCAACCTAAGCAAAAAGTGGGGGTCCCCATTTGCTATGGGGCGATGTGTGAAAATGTCACAATAGGTACTTAATCGAATTATGTTTTGTCCTTGAGTGCAAAACAGGATTCTTTTATATGTTGATGGCACTCATATTATCAGAGTATGGATATGGGATTCTCATACTCAACCTTGATATCTTTCAATGTATGTTTCATCCATAGGATTGTGTACAACACGTTGTTGCAATATATATTTTGCCTCAGTTGTTGATAGTGAAACTAATGCTTGTTTTTGCTTCGCCAAAATACAAGACAATTGCCAATAAATAATGTGTTGGCAATTTGGAGGAATTGATTATGTGTTGCATTGATGTTTGTCATTGATGTCAACACTAGCTTGTTTGGTTGTCTACCGGGTTCCGGTAGAGTGGTTGGATTATGATGTTGATCTGGAGATCATCTCCGGTATTCTCCGGTATGTTCATCTTGGTGGAATTGGTTTGGCTCAGTCATTCATGTGCGTTTCACATTCAGTTGGTTCGGGATTTGGTGATCCGGAAGCTATCATTTGTTCTAGTAAGCCTTTTGGTTACCGGTAAGGGTTTTACTGGCAGAGCTTTGTTGAAGATCTTTTGATGGATTCAATAAGTGATGTTGGTGCAGCTTCTAGAAGGTTCTCGGGATGTTGATGGTTATCATGTTCGTGTTCCAATTGATCGATGGTGTTGCATTTGGCTAATGGCGACCTATTTTAGGTCTGGTGCTATTCTGTTAGGTTATGGACCAGTTTATGTAACGTGTTGGTGGATGCTCCCAATGCGTTACCGGTTGGATTTATTGTTTGGTTAATGTTGTTTTGGTCTTAGGCCGACTTGTAGTATCATTGGTTTGCAGGTTTATGTAATGGATTTATTGTACTATCTTTTAGGTGGCCGACCTAATTGTTTAGGTCCCGGGTTTGTATAAATATGGTGTAAGATCTCTTTGTAGATCAAAGAACAGTCATGGATGGATGGTTATGGGATTATCTGTGTGCGAATAAAGTTGTAATCATGTGCAGAGGATTTGGTTGATCATAGGTGATCGAATTGGGTTTGTTTAAGAGGTTTAAGACGTCTGGTATTGAACTTAACCGGAACTATACTCAGGCATAGGAGATGCTATATTTGCAGTTCAATCTTCTTTCCGGATTGTAGTTCGAAGATTTCTTGTAGTCAGTGAGGCTCCTTTTGTGATGAGTAGTGCACTCTAGGTTGTTGGCCTTCCTACATGTGTAGGCCCCTTATGTGTAATATTTATTCATCTGATCAGTGGATAGATATTGTGGGTCTCCAATCCCACCATGGTTTTTCCTCCTTGAGGTTTTCCACGTATTAATCTGTGGTGTTGTGGTGTTCATCTTTGTGGTTGCATTATTACTTGGTGTTACTTGCTTTTATGTATATCAATTACTAAGTTGTTGTGCTAATAAGGTTAAAATTAATCATTCCGAGAGAACACTGATTCAGTCCCCCCCTCTTAGTGTTCTTGGATTCCAACAATTGGTATTAGAGCTTGGTGCCTCGAAACAAGTCTAACAGCTTGAGGAAGATCCTGAATCCAAAATCCATGGAGATGAGTTTGAGGAAGGAACTTCCAGTAGCACTTGAAGACTATGATGCTGAAAGATTGAAGAACATGAAGTTGCAAGATGAACTAAGATCTGCGAAGGAATTCATCTTTACTCTGCAAGAGAGTTTGTCATCTGTACATGCCAAAGGGAAAGAACTCTATGATCAATTACATAATCAAGATGACGAAGAAAAGAATGCTCTTAAGGATCTATGTTAGAAGTTGAGTCAGGAAAATGGTGTCATGAAGAATGAAATGCAATCCCTAACCATGAGGATGCCCAAGGAGATTGAAGACCGAAAGAAGAATGAAGAAAATCTTGCCAAATCTTTGAAAGATATATCTGAAGAATGCATTAGGTTGGCACATGAGAATGATACATTGAGAACTGAATTAGTGCAATCTCAGAACAATGAGCAAGAGTTGGAAAGAATGATAACAGTCCTAAGAGGTGATCTGGATGCTGCAAATGAGTACAAAGACAAGTTCAAAGCCAGTTCTGCAAAGGTTGATGAACTATTGAAGAATCAAAGGGACAGTGGAGATACTAGAGGTCTTGGATTGTAGCATGGAGAAAGCTCTGGTACTGCAAATCAGGAGAATCTATCAGACAACCGGAATCAGAGGTCATTGGTAAGACAACCCAATGCACACAAATTTAATGGTAGATGCTTTGTTTGCAATAAGTTTGGTCATATGGAAAGTCAATGCAGAAATAGAGTCAATTAGAACAACAATTCATTTACCGGTCAATGTTTCAAATGCAAAAAGTATGGTCATAGGGCAATAGATTGTAGAATGAATGTAAAATGTCATGCATGTGGAAAGTTGGGACATATGGCTAATCAATGTAGGTCAAGAAATGATCAAGGTTACGACAAGGCAATTCAAAAGAACATGTCACTTGTTATGCATGCAACAAAGGAGGACACATTGCTAAATTTTGCAAAAGCAAGAAGCTACCGGCAGGCAATGACAAAACCAATGAGAAGGGAAAGTAGAAGGTTGATGATATCCGGAAGGAGCATGAGAAGAAGTGGATTAGAAAGTCTGAGGATCAACCGGCTGAAGCATATACCCCGGTTACTCAACCGGTAGAACAAAATGTTCCTGCACCTGTAGGAAACTCATCCGGGACCTAAGGCATTAGCCTTGGGGGAGGCAAATTGATGATAGGTCTTGCATTGCCCCTGGTAGTGGTCTGAAAGCCTGTTTCAGACATTGGAGAAGTCAATTTGAAGGTTAACCGGCGAAGATTTGTTGGATCTTGGATCTGGTTTGGTTTAACGGTAAGACACTTTATGAGTTATGGTTTGGTCATACACCTTCAGTTAAGTATTTTAGAATCTTTGGTAGTGAATTGGAAAGTTTGATCCTAGATGTGATGAAGAGATATTTCTTGGTTATTCAAATGAAAGCAAAGCATATAGATGTTATAACAAAATATTGCAGTGAATTGTGGAGAGCGCTAATGTCAAAGTGGATGAGCAGTACATAGGTCAAATCATAACTTATGAAAGAGAACTGGAAGTGGAAATGATCATAATTGAACCGGTAACACCTGTACCAGAACAAAATGTTGAACCAGTTACTCCGGTAGTATCAGAAAATTCAACAGTAACTGAAGATCAGGGTAGAGAAACAGAAAGTCAGAAGACTCCTAGGTATGTAAGGTTGAATCATTCAGAAGATCAGATCATTGGAGATAAGAGCAAAGGAGTGATGACAAGAAGGTTGGCAGCTGAAGAGGTATGCTTAATTTCTCAAATTGAACCGGCATCAGTAGTTGAAGCATGTAAGGATGAATGTTGGATGAAAGCTATGGAAGAGGAATTGGATCAGATAGAAAATAACAACACATGAACTTTAGTTCCCCGGCCTAAAAATAAGAATGTTATTGGAACTAAATGGATATTTAGGAATAAATTTAATGAAGATGGAAAAGTTGTGAGGAACAAGGCTAGATTGGTCTGCAAAGGATATTCTCAGAAGGAAGGAATTGATTATGATGAATATTTTGCTCCGGTAGCTAGGATTTTCAGATATTTACAAGGAACAACTGAATATGGTTTGTGGTATCCTAAAGATGATGACTTTACACTATGTGCATATACAGATGCAGATTGGGCTGGAGATATAGATGACTAGAAAAGCACATCAGGTGAAGTTTTCTTTCTTGGAAATAAACAGTGAACCACGGGGACGCGTCCCCCCCATTTTTGGGCGCGTCCCCCCGTCAGAGACGTCTCGGGGACGCGACGTCCCCCGCCGTCCCGCCACCGCCACCCAAACTCCGCCGGGACGAGGAGACGTCCCCGACGCGGAGACGTCTGGGCGTCTCCTGGGGGACGTCTGGGCGTCTCCGTGGGAGACGCCTGGGCATCTCCCTGTCCCTCAAGAGACGTCCAGGCGTCTCTCGAGGGACGGGGGGACGCCCAGGCGTCTCCCGCGTTCCCACGCGAATAAAGCGCATTTTTTATTTTATTTTTAAGTTTTTTATGACATGTGCTTTTGGGGGGGGGTTAAGGGGTAACCCTAATTGGACGTGGGCCCCACCCTACCCCCCAAAACAACACAAAAACATATTTAGTTTGGATTTCACTCTCATTATGCAAAACTGATTTTTTTTCCAGCAGCTTGAAGAGGAGGAACAGCTTGAAGAAGATTGATTGAAGGGGTGAGAAAAGTGACTACAAGCGTGATAGGAGCTAGAAGAAGCAAGAAGAAGAGGAAGAAGAAGATTCTTCTACATTTTGGAGAGATTTTTCAAGCACAAGGTAGGGTTTTTCAACTTCTTCTTGTTTTTTTTTTGTTTTACTTTCTGATTTTCATTGTTCTATGTCATTTTTGGTTTTTTTAATTTTTTTTCCCTATTCATCTTAAGACTCAAAATGAGATTTGATGTTGAATCTTGAGGGCAAAATGATTCATCATTTTGCCCTCAAGATTCAACATCAAATCTCATTTTGAGATGAATAGGAAAAAAATTTAAAAATATATTGTTAAACAAGGCTGATTTTATTTTTATTTTGTGAAATGCAGTGTCAATTTGAAAATTTCACAATGAGCTCCCAAGGCACGAGTGAAGATAACATGGAAATCCATTCTCATAGTGAGAATGATTCAGAATTTGAACCTGAAAATGAGGGGGGTGACCATGGGGCTAATCCTGAAGCCCAATCTAGTTCTATGGCAAGTGCAGCAGCTAGTACAGGTTGCCCTTCAGAGTTGTTGGCACCATATGCTAGGGGTCATTTTGATCCTAAGTCTCCTCTAAAACAGTTTGCTTCACAAATATCAGTACAAGGCACTGCATCACATTCAAGTGGGGGAACAAGGAAGTGGAAGTGCAATATTTGTGACAGAGAATGGTTCGGTAGCATTAGCAGGGTGAATGCACACTTTCTATTTTGGAGAGGAAAAGGCGTGAAACATTGTAAGTTTTTGGAGGAACCCAAAAATATACATTACAGAATTGAGTTTAACAGGCTTTGGGGGGTTCCAGATGACACAAATATTTCAATGCCTACTACTTTGTCTGCTAGGGCATCACTTCACGACAGCCAGAATGTGCCAGTGCCACATACTTATCATGCTTCGCAGGCGGGAGGAATGATGTTTGGATCTCCATCTACTTCCACTTCTACTGCTGCCAGGGCTGGGAAACGTAAGTTGCATACACCACAGAGCAACCCCATTGCTAATATGTTTAATGTGCAGCTGAGAGATGAGATAGATGAATCCATTGGCAATTTCTTCTTTGCCAATGGCATTCCATTTCATGTTTCACGGTCTCCTTATTATAGGAAGATGATAGATATGGTGGCCAAGGGAGGACCATCTTATGTGCCACCAGGGGAGACGAAAATGAGGACCTCGATCTTGGATAAAAGCTATTCCAAGATCAATATTTTGATGGAGAAGATGAAGGCATGTTGGGTGGCATCGGGGTGCAGCATAGTTATGGATGGGTGGACGAACATTAGCCATCGTCCACTCATCAACGTCATGGTCACATGTGCAGAGGGCCCATACTTCCTTAGAGCAGTTGATTGTACAGGGCATCGTAAAGATGCTGATTTCCAGTTTCAGGTCCTCAGGGAGGCTATTGAGGAGGTTGGGCCACAAAATGTGGTCCAAGTAGTGACAGATGCAGCCTATGTGTGTAGAGCAGCAGGGAGACTCGTTGAGGCAGCCTATAGACACATTTGGTGGACCCCATGTTGTGTGCATGCCATGAACAATGCACTCAAGGACATGGGGAAGATTGACTGGATTAGAGGAGTGGTCACCGATGCGAGAGATGTGCAGATGTTTATCTGCAACCACCACATTTCACATGCACTCTTCAGGACCTTCGCGAAGAAGGAGTTCTTGAAACCAGTTGAGACTAGATATGCATCCTATTTCATTCTCTTAGAGAGAATGATTGAGTTGCAAGAGGCATTGCAACTCATGGTTATGACTAATGAGTGGAATAGGTGGGCTGAGGCCAAGACAGAGTAGGGGAGAAGGGTGAAGGAGATAGTGAAGAGTGATGTGTTTTGGACTGATGCGAAATACATTGTCTCCATCATTTCTCCAGTATTCCAAGTGATCAGATATGGGGATGGGGATGCACCTAACCTTGGAGAGGTGTATGAGTGCATTGACTCTATGCTTGGCCAGATGAGGGCTGCTGTGCGAGTGAAGGACCCCTCTCTAGCATTCTACAATGAGCAAATCCGGCCTATCATTCAGAGTAGATGGGACAAGTTGAACACTCCTTTGCATATGGCTGCCTTTGCCTTGAATCCTAAGTGGTACAAGGCTAGACCGGGTAGAACGACACCGATTGAGGATGATGAGGTGAAGGCAGGTTTCTTCAGGTGCATAGAGAAGATGTTTGATTCCAGAGATGCCGGCACAATGCGCACTGAGTGGGGAAGATTTGCCACTCTTAGAGGTTATTCAGATGCAGCAAAGATGGATATAGACATTATGGCACAGGAGGGCCCACTTTTGTGGTGGAAATGTCATGGCCCAAAATCTTTGACCACCACTCTAGCCATCCGTCTGCTATCCCAGGTTTCCAGTTCTTCAGCTGCTGAGAGGAACTGGTCTACATATAGCTTCATCCACTCTCTTAAGAGGAACAGACTTACCTCTAAGAGAGCAGAGAAGCTTGTGGCTGTACACAGTGCTTTGCGTCTCATTGACCGCAAGACACTTATGTACAAGGAGAGTCCAGCGGCACGATGGGATGTAGAGCCAGAGGAGCCTTCACAGATTGATGAGGATGATCCTACCACTTCAGATGCAGGGCTAGTTGGTGTGAGCTTGAGGGACCTTGATCCTCAGGAGTCCAGCAGTTCTAGTGAGGAGGAGTTTGCAGATGATTAGAGGCCTCCATTAGCTACAGTTTGAGTTTTCACTTTTCAGTTTTGTCATTTTGTATTTGACTCGTCTCTTTTGTAATGCTATTGCTACACGTATTTGTATTTGGCTACTCATTGTAATGATGAATCATGTAATCATCTTTATTATTATAGACTTTGCAATGGCATCAGATATTCATATTTTTCGTTTTCCTTTTTCGATATTCATATGATAGAAATGAGAAATCTCCAATTTGACAATTTCATTTGTCAAATTTTATTTACTTTTAGTTTTAGCAATTAGCAATTAGTTACGTATCACTAATCTAAGTAATCTTGGTATTTCCTATAGTTTCATTTGAAATCTAATTCTTATACTGTTATACTGTTATACATCTTTTCAAAACTAGTTTTTCAAGTACTATATGTATATATATGAGCACCACCACCCCGCCACCCCCCCGCCACCGTCCCCCCGCCGTCCCCTCGCCGTCCCCAAATTTAGGCCCTTGGTCCCCCCGTCCCCGAGACGCGTCCCCCTCGTCCCCCCGTCCCCCCGTCCCGAACGCCCGTGGAACACTGGAAATAAACTTGTTTCATGGATCAGCAAGTAACAGTCATGTACTTCTTTATTTACTGTTGAAGCTGAGTATGTTGTTGCTGCTGCTAGTTGTACACAAGTTCTATGGATGAAGCAAATGTTGAAAGATATAAGGGTAAATTGTGATGCACCAGTAGTTATTCACTGTGATAACTCTGATGCTATTGACATATCAAAGAATCCAGTATTTCAATCTAAGACAAAGCATATATCAATCAAGTATGACTTTTTGAAGGAAAAGGTGGAAGCAAATGAAGTCAGATTGGTTTATGTGAATACTAAAGAGAAAATTGCAGATATCTTCACTAAACCTTTACCCAAGGAATCATTTGAGTACTTTAGAGATAGATTGGGGGTCTCTCCCCTCCGGTTGAAACTTAAGTGATGCTGGTTGGCATCAGTCTGGTATGCATTATCAGAACTATCATTCATTTTGGATTGATGAGTTGGTACTACTACTCAGGGGGAGTAGTCAGTTGTGTGGTTCAGAGGATCTATGGTTTTTCTTTGATGTTTATGTCAGATTTATGGCATTGATGTCAAAGGGGGAGAGATATACATGTGAAAAACAGAGCTTAACAGAGATATCAGTCAAAGGGGGAGGAACAAAATTTCAGATTGGTTGTATCCCACTAGGGGAGTTTGGTTCAGGTCTATGGATGGTTAATTGGTACAGAGATAATTGGTTCAGAACTTCATTGATATATCATTTATGGGAGATTGTTGGATGTCTTCCATTGGGGGAGACTTGTTTGGCATTTCTTGGCATTTGGATGTTTTTCACATCTAGTGTTGCCATCAATGCCAAAGAGGGAGATTGTTGGCAATTTGGAGGAATTGATTATGTGTTGCATTGATTTCAACACTAGCTTGTTTGGTTGTCTACCGGGTTCCGGTAGAGGGGTTGGATTGTGATATTGATCTGGAGATCATCTTTGGTATTCTCCGGTATGTTCAGCTTGGTGGAATTGGTTTGGTTCAGTCATTCATGTGCATGTCACATTCAGTTAGTTCTGGATTTAGTGATCTGGAAGCTATCATTTGTTCTAGTAAGCCTTTTGGTTATCGGTAAGGGTTTTACCGGCAAGCTTTGTTGAAGATCTTTTGATGGATTCGATAAGTGATGTTGGTGCGGCTTCTAGAAGGTTCTCGGGATGTTGATGGTTATCATGTCCGTGTTCCAATTGATCGATGGTGTTGCATTTGGCTTATGGCGACCTATTTTATGTCCGGTGCTATTCTGTTAGGTTATGGACCGGTTTATGTAACGTGTTGGTGGATGCTCCCGATGCATTACCAGTTGGATTTATTGTTTGGTTAATGTTATTTCAGTCTTAGGCCGACTTGTATTATCATTGGTTTGCGGGTTTATGTAATGGATTTATTGTACTATCTTTTAGGTGGCCGACCTAATTGTTTAGGTCTCGGGTTTGTATAAATATGGTGTAAGATCTCTTTGTAGATCAGAGAATGATCACAGATGGATGGTTATGGGATTATCTCTGTGCGAATAAAGTTGTAATCATATGCAGAGGATTTGGTCAATCATTGGTGATCGAATTGGGTTTGTGTAAGAGGTTTAAGACCTCTGGTATTGAGCTTAACCAGAACTGTACTCAGGCATAGGAGATGCTATATTTGCAGTTCAATCTTCTTTTCGGATTGTAGTTCGAAGATTTCTTGTAGTCAGTGAGGCTCCTTTTGTGATGAGCAGAGCGCTCTAGGCTGTTGGTCTTCTTGCATATGTAGGCGCCTTATATGTAATATTTATTCATCTGATCAGTGGATAGATATTGTGGGTCTCCAATCCCACCGTGGTTTTCCCTCATTGAGGTTTTCCACGTATAAATCTGTGTTGTTATGGTGTTCATCTTTGTGGTTGCATTATTACTTGTTACTTGCTTTTATGTATATCGGTTACTAAGTTGTTGTGCTAATAAGGTTAAAATTAATCATTCCGGGAGAACACTGATTCAGCCCCCCCTCTCAGTGTTCTTGGATTCCAACAGAATGCACCTCCACTGGTGCTTTTTCTATCATCAATACTACCAGCCCAGTCCGCATCCATGTACGTTGTAAGAGTGAAATCTTCACCTCTTGGGTATCACAATCCAAAGTCCACAATTCCCTTCAAATATTTCAATATTCTTTTGATTGCATTGACTCGACTTTCCTTTGGAGCTTCTTGAAACCATGCTACCAAACAACTGATTGCATAACGCCAAGCCTCGTAGTTGTAAGGTATAACAAACTTCCAATCATAGATCTATACATAGTTTGATTGGTTGGAGGAGAGCCACTAGTAACCATAGATGTACTTCCTGGATTATAATCTTCCATCCTGAACTTCTTCAACATTTTTTAACATATTTGGTCTAAGAAGTAAATATCCCTTTACCTAAGAGATTTGCAATCCAAGAAAGAAAGATAACTCACCTAGCATAGACATCTCAAATTCCTTCTACATGTTGGAGGCAAAGTCTTGGTATATCTTATCACTGTCACCTCCAAAAATGATGTCATCGACATATACCACAATAATCAACAGCTTTCTCCTTCATCTTTGATATATAGGTTTCTATCTGCCACTCCTCATTTGAAAGCTTGCTCTTAAAGATACTTGTCTAGTCTTGAATAACAAGCCCTTGGGGCTTGCTTAAGTCCATAAAGGGACTTCTTTAGTCTATACACATAATCTTCATTCTTTGATAAAAGGAATCTTTCAAGATGTTCAATATACACTTCCTCTTCAAGATTTCCATTTAGAAAGGCTATTTTGACGTCCATTTGGTAAACTTTGAAATTCTTGAAGCTTGCAAGAGCTAAAAACATTATGATAGCCTCTAATCTTCCAATGGGGGCAAATGTTTATTCAAAATATATTCCTTCAACTTGTGCATACCCTTTGCACACAAGCCTTGCTTTATTCCTTGTGACTTCCCCATCTTCATTCAGCTTGTTTCGAAATACCCACTTGGTTCCAATAACATTCTTGTCCTTAGGTCTTGGGACAGGCTCCCAAGTCTCATCCTTTTCTGTTTGATCCAATTCTTCCTCCATAGCCTTGATCCAATGCTTATCTTCACTTGCTTGTGAAAAGCTCTTTGGTTCAACTTTAGAAAGAAAACACAAGTTCACATGCTCTATTGTATTGGCAAGTCTTCTTGTCTGTACTCCCGTACCTTTTTCTCCAATAATCAAATCTTCAAATAATTGTTTTGGACGAAATTGGATGGTGTCTTAGGTGGTGCCTTTGATGAAGTTATTGTATTTTCTTGCTCCACTTCTCTAGTTTCAATTTTATCTTTTGTCTCTTATTCTTTGCATCTTTCTTCCTTTTGATAATCAAATTCTTGTACCATCTCCTTTTGATGCCTTTCTTCGTCAACCCTCAAATTTGTAATTTCAACAACTTTGTGGAATCTCTCGTTATAGAACTTGTAAGCTTTTCTCTTTGTGGAATATCCAAGGAAGATACCTTCATTGCTTCTGGAATCAAACTTTCCCACATCTTCCTCGTCCCTTCTTATGTTAGCTTCTAAATCTGAGTTTATCCCTGCTTT
Source organism: Cryptomeria japonica (assembly GCF_030272615.1). Lineage (NCBI taxonomy): Eukaryota > Viridiplantae > Streptophyta > Pinopsida > Cupressales > Cupressaceae > Cryptomeria > Cryptomeria japonica. The sequence goes on from NC_081413.1 coordinate 215,150,711, forward strand.
CCTTGCTGTTGGTGCTGATGCCTACATTCATTTAGTTGCATTTTGTCTTTCCCAGTCATCAGGGTACATTCTACATTTGATGTTTCCCACACTCCCATGCAATTGAAGAGGAAATTTTCTAGTTTGGGTCTTTAATTATCAGAAACTGATTTGTTAGAAGATTTACACTTCATTGAATAAATTCTGCTTCAATTGCACCACTTTGATTCAACACTGATCTGGACTCTCTTTGATTTCTGGATGGCACCTTTGTTGACACTTGAAGCACATATATTGGATCAACCTTGTTATAGATTCATGAAACCAAACACTTCCTTCTACTTTAATTCGTTTTTGGCAATCCTTTAGTATGTGTGATCTCCACACATGCACTAATGAGATCATGTCACCTTTTATGGTTGTAATTCATATAGACAAAATATCAACTCAAGAATAATTGTCAAATAATTAAAGGGCATGATCAACATAAATATGATATCCTTAGCATAACCTTTAATCTATGTTAGTGGGCACCGTTGGCTTAGCCAAAGTATGCGAAGCCAGACATTGTGATCGAGCATTGCATTGATTGCCATTTAACCTCTCTAAAGCTTTTCACTTACTAAAATTCTTGCTGCTCGTTTACAACCATGTGCTTCCTAACTCTAGAAATTTTGAAAAGTTACCCTATTCTATCAAGCATGTGCTTTCTTCACTACTAACATTGTCAATTTGTAGTGACAGAAGTTCAAGAGATTCTACAAGGAATTGAAATGCCCATGAGGCATTGCAGATAAGATAGCAAGATGTGATTTGGGAATACTTCATGAGTTGAAAAATAATGACGGCACTGTAAACAACCACCCTAATATGCTTAGGAAAAAAATGATCCATATGGATAATGAAAATGGTAGTAGAACATGTATAGATATGAAATTTTGTTAAGAGTAAAATGGATCCAATATCTAGACAGTGTTGATGTGGTTTTTAGGACACTTCGAACACAAAATAAAATAAGTTTTCTATCCTCTCTAGAACAAGAAAACCTCATATGCTAAACGATGTGATCAAATAAGGCAACTCCAAGATTTACAATGGGAACAATTGACTTTATATTCTGGATAGACTTAGTGTATATGATGTGATATTGCTGGTAATCATAAAGGGACTTACATTTTACAAAACAGCTGGAACATGGAATCTAAACTGACTTTGGTAAATAAAAGACAAAAGGAAAAGGTTAAAGAAATCTAATCTAGACCAAGGACAATGATAATAATAGATGAGCTTTGATAGACAAACTTCTTCAAATCAAGCTTTGCTTCATCGTGATAACAACAACTACACAACACTAGTGCGATTTTTGATGACCTTGACCTTTTACAACATTTAGCACTTTTGACAATATTTACCAATTTTGGCAACTTTTGACATTGCTACTTCATAATTTATTGGCCATCATGAGACTCACTGTTCATATATATACCTGTATCCAAGGAAAAAACATTGCCATACCATGGGTCCAGTACCCATACCTGAACCAACAACTTAGCCTTTAAGATATCAGTAACCAGTTTCTCATAATTCACAGACTATTAATTTGGTTAAGCTTTGTAATATCAAGCTCACAAAGCTTAAGCATACTAATCAATTCACAGGTTTTGTTTAAACAAGACTTGGACATTGCCCATGAAGGATCTAGATGTGCTAGAATAAGGGTGCTGATTGGGTGGCATATTACAGAATAATCCACTTTTGTGTTATTTTCATCTCTGTGTTTTAATGTTTGTTGATATGAATTATGTGATCTTTCTTTGCAGATTTATTATTCCAAGAAGAAAGTATTCTGTATCCACTTTTACATTTTTTTTTCAGTGTAAAATTAAAGTTTATGCCGTTTTAGGGTGTTGAACTTGCTTAGATAGAAAGTTCTCTTCAAGAGTTTTATGGATCTGAAAAGATGCTATCAATTTCTGTGATGGATTTTGTGGTACTAGAAATAAAGTCTAACCCTCCTGGAACAGATTCTGTATCTTTGTGCCCAGGAGTTGAAGAGAATGCTTGAAGTATCACATTTATATCATGAATTTTCTAGGCTTGTACTGAATGATACCCATTAATCTCAGCTGTGTTTTCTTGAAGTTTTGTAGTTATGGCTGATGATGTAATTTCTACGGGCATTGTATTTGTATTTGTAGTTTTCATCACTTGCATGGAGGTTATACAGTTTTCTTGTAATACATAGGCTCACGTTTCTTCCAGAGTTATTAGAATTGAGTTATCTGTATAATTATTTTTCTTTAAATCCCCATCCTGCAGTTGAATTCATTAAGGACAGAGCGAGAGCAAAAGGCCTTACTTCCCATAATGGAGTGCTCAAGGAATTCTGATTCAGTAGGCTCAAATGAGAAGATCAAGAAAATGGAAGAGCACATTGGAGTTATAGTTACTGAGAAAGATCTTATAAGAGAAATAAGATTTGTGAAAAAACAAAATATGGTCACACATGCGGCCCTTGGCATTATGCTTATGTCAAGTACAATGTGGCGTTCATCACAACTTTTCGTAGCTTTAAGGATAAGGAACAAAATCAATCATCCTTTAAAAACAATAGGTGATATAATCAGTGGCAGGGGTTCTCGTTTGTTTGCATGGAGACTCCGTCACTCCCCTGAATAGAGATGCCATCAGTGAACAACATTTTAATAGCAGACAATTCTCTGGATCTAATGCACATCTGGACAGGGTGAAGAAAATAAATCTCTGTTCTTAGTTCTATCACATGCTGGAATACTCATCAAGGAATTCATAAATCAAAATACATATGTAGCATCCACAATCAATATCTTCGTAAATATAGTTTTCAGAAATCATATGTTGGTTTTTCATATTTGTCTACTAAATGTCATGTTCTTTATATTCATATGAAACAATAAAACTACAGCATTGCTACAATGCACAGCAGGCTGCAGCTGAAGCTCTTCTATCGAGAAAAGATAAAATTTAAAAGCTAGACAAGCATCCTAATTGCCAAATGTTGTCTGATTGAATTGTCCTACTCTTACAAAAGCATTCTTAATTCTACTATGTTTGTTCTTTAGGTTGCCAATAGCATTGTTCTTTTGGAAGTTGGAACTTTCTTGCTCAATATAGATGGAAAAATTTATTTTTTTAATTGGGAAGATGGACAAGCTTTTCTTTTTTTATCTGACAATTTAGAGAATTAAACATCTTAGACTTCCACAGTTCATAATCTAAAAGCCTTTTGTGAAAACTGTACAAGTTTTGAATGGATTCAGAAATAAATGCAATTACAACAGAAATGAACAGGCCATACGGTCTTCACTACCTCAGTGTTACTGAAAGTTGGTTTCAACACCACGGGGACAATCATATCATCTTGTTGCTTTTGAATACAATCGTCTTCAAAAATTCAGGGAAGCTGTATCATCCTTGTTATTATAATCATAATGTTATCTTAATATAGATGGTTCAGACAGCTTGTGAAGAGAGGTAAATGAATCTGATTTTGGAAAAAATGCCTTGAATAACAACTTGGAAATTATTGAGAAGAAGAGTGGAATTTAGAAATTTTGGGAAATGGCGTACCTACTATAACCTAAGTTGGTCTGCTTAGTCTTGTTGATACTACAGTGTTTAAGTTTTTTGACTTTATTATTATTCAACTTAAACAGATTTTTTCCCTGATCAAATTTTAATCACTCTAATTCAAACATAGTAATACTATATTTTCTTATATTATCATTAACTCGGTTAATAAAAGTTGTTCATATAATAAATAAAATTTACAATCTAAACTCCATGTGTACTAATAACAGTTTTATTTTCAGGTAAAGGCTTTGAGGATCTATTTTTATTTGACTTTTATTTTTTAAAACAGATTTGATCCATGTTGCTGCAAGGTAGCCTGCATAGGCACAAGCATATTTTTAGGTATTGCTGTTTTGGGCTTTTCACCTTTGAGATGACTTCAATGACATTTTCTCCTATGAGTAGGTGCACCAAACAAGAATAAGAGAATCTTCCTGAATGAAAATAAAAATCAGGAAGATTCTTTTATTCAACCTTGCTCAATACCATAGCAACAAAATCGTTTGGGGATAGAGGCTGAATGTTATATGGCCAATATTTTTAATCTTCCCATTGCTGTGACTATTCTAGTATTTTTTGGTTACTATAAAATATAAGAATAAGTGGTTGTGTATTTCTTTTGATTATAGAATGGATGTTTTTTTGCTATTGAAATTTCTTATTCTCTTAAGGGTAAGGCATAACAAAGTAAGACTTAAATGGCCTAGAGGGGAGCTCAAAAATGTGATCAACAAAGAAGAGGTCAGATGAATACAAGATGGAGAGGTAGTGTAGATGATGAAGTGCTCAAAAGGCTGTAGACTCTTGAGGATAGGCTGCCTCGTGAAAATTCTAAGGAAGAACCAAAAGTTTAGAGGGGTTAAGGTGGAGCCATAGATCCCATGGAAGGACTTATTGAGGCTATAACCAAATAGGGAACTAGAGTTAATGTTAAAGTCCCTAATTTTAAAGGTGAATTAAATCTAGAGGTATCTTGGATTGGATTTAAGGGTAGAAAAATACTATGGCATGGAAGGAATTGAGGAAATTAATCCAAGAAGGGTCAAAGTTGTGGACTCTAAAATGAAGTCTCATGCTGCTTTATGGTGGGAGAATCTCCAAAATTTTAGAAGAATACAAGGGACAAAGAAAATCAAATAGTGGCCAAAGATGTTTAAACATTTGAAAGTTAAGTTCATGCAATAAAATTATTAGCAAAAGCTTTTTAGAGATTTAAAATCTTAAGCAAAAGAAGTTATCCATATTAGCATATACTAAATAATTTTTGAGGTTACAAATTAGAACTAATTTGCATTAAGATGACAAGCATGCAACAACTAAATATATTAATGGAGTTAGATTTCCACTCCAAAATGCGTTAGCCATGTTCAATGTGAACACTATGAGGCATATCAAATAGCCTTAAAAGTAGAATAAAAGTTGAACAAGCGAGGCAATTTGAGTAGAGGTAGTGGAAGTTTCTCCAAATAAACCAACAAAGAGGAACCAAAGGGTAATGTGAAGAAGAACTTCCAAGGGAGGGTGGCTTTAGAGGTAGAGGTTGAGGACAACAATTTTTTGGAAGTTGGAAACCATTAAGGTCCTTTCTTTGTAGTGGGATCCATAGGGCTATAGACTTCCATCAAAACCCTAAGAGAGAAATGGTGACCTAAGAAGAAGAATAACCCTTGATAGAAGATGTTGAAGCAATGATGAGTGAGAACTTGATGTTAAATAGAAACTTGATAATTGGGGATAATGAAGTCCCTATAACTAATTTGAAAAGAAATAGTGTGTTTCAAACACAAGTGTAAAGATAAAAGTGTGCAAGGTGATTGTAGATGGAGGGTCGACTAATAACTTGCAAGTACAAAAATAGTGGAAAAAGTACAGCTTGTTCACATTTTGAAAATGAATCCTTATAAAATTATTTGGTTGAAAACATATCACAATGTTCTTGTGAATTGATCTTGCTTGTTGACTTCAAAATTGATCCTTATGAAGGCAAGGTGTTGTGTGACATGCCAATGGTATTAGGTAGACCTCAACTATATGACAAAAATGTAATTCGCCATGGTAGAGAAAGCACATGTGAGATACATGAGTTGTATATTCCATATCTTGAAAGCTTTTAAGAAAAAGTGAACAACTTAAATAACAACTTTGTCTTTACTTATAATGGGCTACAAAGATTTTTTTTAATAATCTAAGGGAGAGATTTGTTATCTATTGTAGCCTCGAGAAAAAGAGATACCAAATTATCAAACAAATCCATTAGAGGTGCAAAATGTTCTGCAACAATATTCTTATTTGACACCAACTTATCTACCAATTGGTTTGCCACCCTCCAGAGATTTACTCATCAAATTGATCTAATTCTGGTTGCCAAACTTCCAAGTTAGGATTCTTATAGGTTGACTCCTCTAGAAAATGAGGAAATGAGGAGACAAATTACTAAATAATTGGAAAAGGGGTTTGTAAAAAAAAGCGCGAGTCCATGTGGGTCACACTTGCTCTACTCTTCCCTGAGAAAGGAGAAAAAAGGAGATTATGTATGTATTCTAGAGCCATTAACAAAATCATTGTGAAATACAAAATATATGTTATCTAGAATGGATGACTTATTAGATTCCTTGTCAGGTGCTAAAGTCTTCTCCGAGATCAACCTTAGAAGTGGATACCATCAATTTAGATTCAAGAAGGTGATGCGTGGTAGATGTTGATGCCATTTAGATTGACCAATGCGCTAGCTACTTTCATGCAAAGAATGAACCAAGCATTTAGATTACATATTTGGAAAATTTATTATAGTCTATTTTGATGGTATCTTAATGTTTGGTAGAACTATGGAGGAGCATATAGAATATTTGAGAGTGGTAATTGACCTACTCAAAACAAAAAGGTTGTTTACCAAACCTAAAATGAGTGAAAGATAAGCTATTATTTTTGGGGAGTGTTATTTTAGTAGTTTGATTATGGATCTAGAAAAAGTGAGCAATTCAATAAAAAAATGATCTCTTTTACAATATTAGTATGTATGTTCTATTATGAATCCTTAACTCGGCTTCATTGAGAAATAAATAACAGTGAATATATATTTATAAATATGTTTAGATATAAATATTTACTAATATAACATTGAAAATACTATTTATTGGAGTTGAGAAAAAATCAACTCTACAACTCCCAAAGATCACCTGCATGCAAACCTGTCACAGAAAGAGAGAAGCTAAATAGCTATGGAGGCCAAAATTCAGAGATCTAGAAAAAGGGAATCATATTGATTGTGCAACAAGAATGCAATTCAATAATTATAGTTATGAAAATACAAAGAGAGAATCCTTATAAGAGGATACTCGAAACCCTAAAGGTAAAAACCCTAAAGAATTATAAGATTCCTAAGTTTAGCTTAAGCATGGAGTCTAATAGACTAATAATTAAATAAATAATTATTAGCTAATAAAAGATAACTCCAACACCCGCCTTTAAGATGACTCCAACACTCCCCTTTAAGATGAACTTAGGGAGTAGCTAAAAAACAACTAAGGACTAAAAAAACATGTAAAAAATGCATGAAAGCAACAATGGGTCCCGACAACTAGGCCAGATGAGGTACCCAAGTACAATAAAATCTCTGTAAAGTGGAGAAAAAAAAGAAAACCCTGTGGGAACAAACTACTCTCCAAGAAGAGATGAAAGCTCAAGCGAAGGACTAAGAAGCCTCCAAACAAGAGTGTTCCAAAAGATAGGAACAAAAAGAAGAGAATGAAGAACACCACTGAAGCAAGAAATGGCTGCAAACATTGTTGAAGAGTAACTGCTGATCTGAAGAACCTCCATTGAAAAAGAACATGACCAGGTAGAGAAGACTGTAATCTGCACGAGTGCCCTCAAATGACACTACTCGAATCAGATGGCAAACAAAGGCAAACAACTGAACTCGAAGATACAGATGGCATGAAACACCAAAGCCTGAAGAGTTGATCAATTGAACCAAGGAAGCATTAGAACAACATGACAAACCTCCCCATAATGCTGAAAAGGGAGAGGGATAGGTACACTAAAAAGAACGACCAACAAGAAGTGCATGACGAAGAACCAAGAACATCGAAAGTGCAGAGAAAATACATAGTGTCGTAGAAGGAACACTCACTTGACACACATCATGAGGCTAATGTCATGGAAGGAACACTCATGTGACAAAGGTATATGGCAAACAAAGGCAAACATCAACCCCCCCATGACACTTTATAAGTAATGCATGTACAATAAGGCACAAGATGTGCAAGATCCCAAGTATACAATGCATGGTGGCACTTTATCTCAGTGTGTTTGCACAAATAAAATGCTACAATGACCATAAGAGACAAAAGACTAAAAACAAAAAGAACAACCAAATACAAGACATTCTACTCAAAGAAGAGATCTCGGGACTTGAAACATCTAAGATATTCACTAGAGTGCTGAAAAGAAAAAAACTGAATAAAATATACCTGGAGAAGAATCTGGAAAGAAAACTCATATGACTGGAAAGTACACAGAACAAGTTTTCCAACAATATAAAGTTTTCGAAAAACGGAGTTCGGATGCTCAAATGATGTCTCCTGGAGTGCAAAAAGGAACCTCTAGCTTTGACAGAAAAACAAACGCCATCAAAAAAACAAAATCAAAAGTTCAAACCTCCAAATCTGGATAGACCTCAGAAAGAGCTTTCCAATGATATAAGATTTGTTGAAAAATGCCTCTGTATGACCAAGTTATGACTAAAAGAAAAAGAAAAAAAACCCTCTTTTAGGACATAAAGAGGGTAAAAAAAATATATAAAAAAATGGCTAGAAAATGCGCTCTGCAAAATTTAGGGAAGGCAGAGGATGGAGATGAAGATTTGCGGGAGGGAAACCAGGAAGGTCCGGTCCCAAAAGGATGTACAGGTGGCAAAGATGAATTTGTGATTGATCTGTCTATGGAAATCTCGACAGAGAAAGCTCTGTGGGAGGACTTTGCAGTTATTGCAAGGATTATTGGCCCTAAATTGTCCCGAGCGGAAATCAATAATTGGGTTTCCAAAAATTGGGGGGAGGATATTGTGGTTAAATATATTCCAAAAGGATTTTTTGTGGTTGTCTTTGCCTAGGAATCAAAAAGATCTCAGATCTTAAATCAAGAGAATTGGTTTGTTAATGGCAACCCAATTTATTTACAACCATGGTCCCCGAACTTCGACCCCACTCCATTAGTGGTGTATGACAGTCCGGTATGGATTCGGTTGTATAACCTTCCGATTGAATATTGGGATGATGTGGTGTTGGAGAAAATTGATAGATCTTTAGGCACTCTTTTGGAAGTAGACGAGCAGATTATTGAAAACAACCTCTACAAATTCGTCAGATTGCGAATTGCTACGGTCCAAAGAATACCATCACATATTACTCTTTCTACCACGTCGAGTGAATGGAGGCAACAAGTAGAGATTGAAAAGGCTATTTCTCCTTGCTCTAGATGTGGCAGTCGCCTTCATTCGATGGTGAATTGCAGAATGTTTGTCAGAAGAGCAAGAGGCGGCCCACCTAGAAAGGAGAAGAAAGTTTGGAAAAAGATGGTAACCCAACCGTCACAAGCGGTTATACACAAAGAAACCCCGAACAAGGAAGCTGGTGAGCCATTGATTAATGAAGCAATCATAACTTTTCCATTGGAACTCTCTCTGAAGAACCAAGTAATGGAGGATGATAATTTGTCAAAAGAAGGTCGTTTGGAGGCAGGGCATGACTCTAATGGGTGTGCCATTTCTACTGGAGTAGAGAATTCTCTCATACATAAGCCTTTCTTTAAAGGTTCGTCGGATACCGAGATTGAGTATGACCTGGGTTCGAAAGAAGATTTCAAGTCTGTAGATGAATTAGACAATGTGGATCAAAGATGTATCAGCCAATCTGCAAACACTCTGCTAGGGAAAGCCAAAGGAATGCATGGAAGAAGGTCCAATAGGCAAGTAAGAGAGGCCGGAGCCAATGAGAAAGGGATAGTGAGTGTCATCGAATTTATGAAAAATGCCAAGGGAGGATCTGTCTCCCTTGGTGAGACATGAAAATTACTACTTGGAATGTCAGGGGCCTTTCGGCCCCTGACAAATGACTCTTGGTCAAACCAGCGTTGAGTAGGAGCACAAGCGAAATCATAGCGATGCAGGAAACAAAACTTAGCATAGACAACGTTGAAGGCTTTTTGAAATATTGTAGAGATTGGGAGGGTGTCTTTCAAGAGGCCAATGGCTCTGCAGGTGGGCTTGGTATTTTATGGAAACCAGATAGTGTAAAAGTTAATCTCTCTGAGAAAGAAGAGAATTGGATGATTTGTAAAGTTTACAACATTAGGGAGAATTTAGAGTTTCCATTAATCAATGTATATGGGCCATCCAAAATCGCAGATAAGACAAAGGTATGGAATACTCTGACTCTCAAGATTAAGGATTTATTCAGTGACAAGGTGGTTGTGGCTGGGGATTTTAATGCCTTATTGGACTTGGATGAGAAAAAGGGGGGTCTGCGAATGACAAAGAAGGTAATGGACAATTTCAAAGATTTTGTAGACCGAAATCAGTTAGTGGATGTCAAGCCCAAAAATGGTCGATTCATATGGACCAATGGAAGAATAAGTTTTGCTCATATTTCTGAAAGATTGGATAGGCACTTTATAGGTGAATACTGGATGGGGTCTTCATTCCAAGCGGAAGCATGCATTCTCCCTGTCTCTCTATCCGATCATTTCCCTGTGGAACTAAAGTTGAGTGAAGGCCTACCTAAGGGGAAGTGCAGCTTCAAATTCCTAAGTATGTGGTGGAGAGATGGGGAATTACTGACCAATCTTGAACGGTGGTGGAAAGAAAGTAATATTTTCAGGGGTACCCCTAGCTTTTGTTTTGCAAAATGAATGAAGTTTATGAAGGAAAAAATCAAAAGGTGGAATAGAGATTGCTTCAAAAACATTTTCGAAGAGAAAAGTCGAATTGAAGAAGCACTATTGCAAATAAATTCGGATACAATTTTGAGGGGAATGACCAATGACACTTTTATGAGAGAAAAATTGTTAAAGGAGTAGTTGGCAGAGGTTTTACTAAGAGAAGAAATATTTTGGAAAGACAAATCCAGAGAGCTCTGGATCAAAGAAGGAGATGCTAATACAAAATTCTTTCATGCGTCAGTCAAGACAAAACGTGATAGAAATAGAATAGATTATGTCATAGACCATAATGGAAATCTTATCTCCTCCTTTGAGGCTATAGAAGAGATAGCAGTTAATAACTTCAAAATATTACTGGGCAATGACATTGGTGCGATAAATACACATTCGACTAAGATGGTGGATGTTATTCAACAAAAGATTTCCGATGAGGACAATAAATATCTAACGAGTCCCTTTACTAAAGAGGATGTGAGAAAAGCAGTGTTTGATATGCATCCAAACAAAGCCCCTGGACCGGATGGAATTACAATGGAATGTTACTAGAAATGTTGGGCTTTTATGGGCGACGATATCTTCAAAGTGGTGGAGGATTTTAGAAAACAAGGAAGATTTGTAAAAGAAATCTGTCATACAAACATTGCCCTTATTCCAAAGAAACATGATTGCACTTCAATGTCAGATTACAGACCTATATCCTTATGCAATTCTATATATAAAATCATTTCCAAGATGATGGTTAATATACTCAAACCAATTCTAATGAAGATCATATCACCAGAGCAGCATGACTTCACCCCAGGGTGAGAGATTACGGATAGTATTATCATGGCAGCAGAGACTATCCACTCAATGTATAGTTCCAAAGCTAAAGGTATGATTATTAAGCTAGATGTGAGCAAAGCATATGATCGCGGTTCTTGGAATTTTCTTTTTGAGGTTCTTAAAAAATTTGGTTTCAATAAAAAATGGTTGGATTGTATAAAACATTGTGTATCCTTTGTGAACTACTCTGTGATTGTCAACGAGACTGTGAGTGGTTTTTTCCAGGCTACTAATGGGTTAAGACAAGGAGATCCCCTATCACCATTCCTATTTGTATTGATGGCAGAAGTTCTTGGTAGGAATATCAAAAATAGTGTTGGTTAGGGGGTATGGAAAGATATTTCTATCAAGGGGTTCATGGAACCTGTGTCACATTCGCAATTTGCGGATGACACAATATTATTTGGAGAAGCCTCATAAAGAGAAGCTCTGATAATAAAAAAGATGCTAGACGAATATGAGAAATACTCTAGTCAGAGTATGAATAAACAAAAATCGATGATATATTTTTTAAATACAAACAAAAGGACATAATTGAAGATCAAGAGCATATTGGATTATGGTCAAGGTTGTTTCCCTATAAAATATTTAGGAGTACCATTATTTGATGGGCGAGTGGACACTAAAATTTGGGAAGAGGTGATAAACAAGTGCCAAACAAAAACTACCTCTTGAAAAAATAAATGGTTGTCTCAAGTCGGGAGAATACAAATGATTAGGTCGGTACTCTCGACTATCCCTACTTATTTTATGTCTTGTTACGGATTGTCCAGCAGGGCGGCTTCTGCTCTAGATGGGATGCTAAAAAAATTCATTTGGGAAGGGCATAAAGAGGAGAAAAAAATTCCATTAATCAATTGGGACACGACATGTTTATTAAAGGAAGATGGGGGGGCAGGTTTGAGAAAAATGAGCCTTCAGAATTTGGCACTAGGTGCTAAATTAGCTTGGAAAATGTATAAATATCCCCACAAGGGATGGTGCAAACTGATGGCAAACAAGTATCTGGATGCAAATGAGCCCGAAAGAATATTCACTATGGCAAACACTACAGGAGGTTCTCCAATTTGGAGATTCATTTGGGAGAGTAGGAAATTAATCACAGATCATCTTACATGGAAGATTGGCGATGGGAAAAAGGCCAAGTTCTGGAGAGATTCTTGGTGTGGGGAGGAAACATTGGCAGACTTGATGGAAGATCAAGATTGGGTCAATCAGGTGGAGGCAGAGGTTGGCTTATTCATGGCGGATAATATTGGGCAATTTGATCCCCAGAAGAAACCGATCATTTGGAAAATAGTTGGCGTAGAGAACAAGGATAACAACTTAAAACTGGCAGAGATTCTTAAAGGTAGGAAGGTTCATATCTCGAATGAGGCGGACACACGTATATGGAATTCGGGTAACTACAAGGTAAATTTGGGCTATGAAATACAAAGGAGACAAAAAGATAGTAATTGGCTAGCGATCCTATGTTGGGATAAAAGGGTACTCCCAAAAGTGGGTGCCTTCTTATGGATTGCGCTTCATGGAAGGATACTGACAAGTGACAGATTAAAAACAATTGGTATATCGGGACCTAGCAGATGTTATCTATGCAAGGAAGAGGAAGAAACAGTTGATCACTTATTATATGGATGCAAATATTCAACTCAATGTTGGGATTGGTTTTTAAGTAAGTTGCAGAATCACATGGTCCCTAGTGGTACTTTCAAAGAATTCATATTTGCTTGGCCTACAGCGGATAAAAACTCAAAGTGGGGCAGCTTGTGGATAACAGGACCATCATTGGTCGCTTGGCTGGTCTGGAAAGAACGAAATAGGAGAGTTTTCAAGGAGGAAAAATTGGAGGTTTCAATACTCATTAACAGAATCCAGGCAGCAATAGAAGAAAATGTAAATGCCAAGATTTATGGTCAGAGCTACAGATTATATTCCAAGTGGGATATGGAAATGGAACAGGTATGGAATTTGAAATAGTCAAGTCTCCATAGGTTGAAGGATAAATCGATTGGGAGGAAGAATGTCAAATGGTGCTCGCCGCTTCTAGGTTGGAAAAAGCTAAACTTTGATGGTGCTAGTCGTGGCAATCCGGGTTTGTCGAGCTTTGGGGTTGTGGTCAAAGATGAGGACGGTAGTTTTGCTGGGGCTATATGTGGGCCATCAAGAATTGTTTCCAACAACGTGGCGGAAATCACTGCATTAGAGGAGGGGTTTAATTGGGTCATTGCAAATAATCATCTGAAAGTAGTTATCGAAGGGGATTCTCAAATTATACTAAATGGTGTAACCAAAAAAAGTTTTACCAATTGGAGGCTTAACGAATGGATCCCAAGAATAGACCAGCTTATTAAAAAGTTGGAAGACTATCAGGTAAAACACATATACCATGAAGGAAATTGTGTGGCAGACTTACTTGCAAATCAGGGTGTAATCGAATCTCAGACAAAGGTCGTTTCGGTGGTAGATTCAATGTTCAAGGACCTGAGTGTTTTGCTGGAAATGGACAAAGATGAAATCCCAAGGAAGGGGATTGGGTAATCCCAACCAAAGAAAGATACCATTGGGATAAGAGAAGAGCTCTCTTATCAGCTTCGATGTTGGAGGACAGGGCAGGTGTATATTCGATCTCAGGTTGATGGATTTCTCTGTTTCTTGGGATTATGGTGGTTGCAATGACGGTGAGAGACTATCATGACACATCGAAATCTGAGTGCAAATGAATCCAATGGATGGAGGATTTATATAACACAAGGGGAGTCATTGTTTTTGGACATAGTGAAGGAAGATGGTGCATCTATTCGGGCTTAGTTGCCTCTGTAGAGAGGAGACATTGGAGGTACAGTGTGATAGATTGTTCGACATCGACACAGATGGTCTTGAGGCGATATGTAGAATAGTGGAGGGCACCCTTAGCAATGATAGGCACTAGTGTGATGGGCAGATCTATGAAATAATAATGTGTCTTCTAGTTGATATTTTACCATCCAAGGAGGCTTGTATCAGAAAAATTGTTGGTTTTGTCAGGGAGGTTGATGCAGATGTCATGGGAAGTGCGGTCATAGAGGTGGAAGAAGAATGGGCCAGCATTCTGGGACCCTCTTTAACACTATAGTCTATCTGTCGGATGTTAAATGCTCGGACTCGGAGGATGAAGAACAGGTTGCTGCAGTGGCCCTCAAAGCCAAGAAGGAGGAATTCATGCATAACGTCTGGGAGGTGTTTTGTGTGGGTGTGAAGAATGATAACATGGACCCCTTCAAGCAGATGATGCGGACAGAGGAGGGTTGGCTCTCGGAGGGTAGCGTCGAGCGGGTGGCTTTGATCGGGTCTCGGGTTGCTACCATACTGAGGCTCATATAATATGGTCTACGAAGGGTCTGATTTTTAGAGTCTATGTTATAGCCTTGTGTATGTAGGGAGTTGTTTTTAGTTAGTTGGAACATGATTGTAATATCTTTTCAGAACTAATATAGAGAGCTATCCCCATCAAAGATAGTACTTGCTTAAAAAAATAAAAAATAAAGAAGGTTAAAAAAATTCTTTACAAAATTTTTTTGACGCATTTGCAGGTACAACCGTACAGATTTTTGTGCCTTGAAAAATGTGTCAATAAAAAATCATGCCCCAGATGCCCCTGTCACCAAAAATAGGCAAATTATATATCAAAATTCATGGAATCAGCCTTCTGAATCCAACTATGAGGTCCTTTTGGCACCAAAATGTACCAAAAAATCAGCTATCCCCATAAATGGAAAAAAACAATTGCACAAACCCCCGAATACACAGATTTGAAGAACAAGGTCCAAAAATCTCTCATGAAGAGAACAAGGGCATGCAGATCTGGAGCTCTGATACCAAATTGGAGTTGAGGAAAAATCAACTCTACAACTCCTAAAGATCACCTGCATGCAAACTTGTCACAAAAAGAGAGAAGCTAAATAGCTATGGAGGCCAGAATTCAGAGAGAGGAGTCATATTGATTGTGCAACAAGAATGCAATTCAATAATTACAGTTGTTATGAAAATACAAAGAGAGAATCCTTATAAGAGGATACTCAAAACCCTAAAGGTGAAAATCCTTAAGAATTATAAGATTCCTAAGTTTAGCTTAAGCATGGAATATAATAGACTAATAATTAAATAAATAATTATTGGCTAATAAAAGATAACTCCAACACTATTTTTTATATAACATATACATATATTAAATTTTTGCTAATGAAAAAAATATTAAATAAAAAATAAATTTTATCTTTTTTTGTTTGATGTTGAATGACCTATACTAAGTGGGTTGAGTGGTCCACCCATGGTAGGGTTTAGGCTACGATTTGTGAGGGCTATGAAAAGGAGTCAATCATAGGAGGCATTGTCCCCTCTCGTTAACCCTATTATTTTAAAAATAATAATAATATAAATAAAAACCCATACATACACCCTCTACAAAATCCTATGTCAACTAATGCATAAGCAAAAATAAAAATATATTTAATATTAGTTGTATAACAAATATTCAATTACATGACCATAAACATGTATTTTAACATTTTTATAAAATAAATAAATAATTATAAAAAAAAAAAAATTAAAATATAAAAATAAAGAAAACGAAAATATTTATTATTATAGGATTATTTTTAGTTTCCGATTGCTTTCGTAGACAATGTTGGAAAGCAAAACAATTAAAGGAGAGGTTATGATTGGATTAAAAAATAGAAGAAAATAAGAGATAAAATAAACAAGATAATAATAATAAAAGAGGGAATTTTATAAAGAAGATAAAAATAAAAACTTGGGGGAGTATAAAGATTTCCATTTTTTTTCCATCCTATAGAAAAGTAAAAGGGAGCATTCAAAATGAGAAATGGGGAAGGAAGCTATATTGTATATCATGATATATTGTAAGGTTTTGATGCCTTAATTTTCTAAAGTTTAATTAAACTATTATTTTAGAATTCAATTAATTTGAGAGATTTAGTTTAAATAATTAATTTTAAAATTTAATTTAAGATTAAATTTGTGATTAAGTATTATTATCATTTAAATTAATTAATTATGGATTTGAAATTTGTTATGCGATTTATTTTAAATGAATTTTTTGAGATGATTATAAATTTATTTAGTTTTGAGTAGAATGTTTAGATCGTATTAAATAAGATTGATAATATTAAATATATATTGTATTTTATTATTTGATATAATCAAATTTTCTTTATATAATGAATTGTTGGAAAAAAAATGAAATAGGTGAGATGATTAATAAATTGTTAAGTAGAGATTTAAGTAAAATCGAGGTCTAATTTGCGTTAAACTTTTTTAAAAGAAATATTGTGATTATATTGGAAAGCTAAATTAATAAAGTTAAAAAAAAAGACTCACTCATAACTAAATTTAATGTATTGAGGTTTTAAATATTAATTTAGAAGTGTTTGTCTTGTGAATGAAATGTTATTGTCTCTAGCTCAATGTGTATTTTTATTACCATTTTATATCATTTTTATTAAAAATGTAGTATTTTCCTTTCAAATTCACATTTCCCAAAAATGGGGCAGTTATGTATTTTGTAATCAACTTTGCTTATGTAAATCAAATAATAGTTTAGCTCTAATTAATTGATCATCGATTTAAATAGATGAATTAATTGATAGTAATGGTTATTTTTAATCCTATTTAAAATTTATTTAGACATATTCATGTGATGGTTGTAGCAAGAGTAAGAAAATTAAATCTTCAATTTGTGAGCGAATGGACTCCTTATTGCCTCTAGCTTCGTGTGTTCTTCTCTTGGGTATGTGCATGAAATGGGAAACCAAAAGAATGTCAAAAGTGGTCACTTGTTTCTAAAAATAGTAAAAATTAATTTTGGATGAGAAATTAAACATAGCCAACTCAAAGTCTGAAGATGCAACAAGAACAGAATTTGTAGTATTCAAAATCTAATTTCTAAATTACTATTTTTTTATTTATTTTTAAATGGTGAAGATTAAAAGGTTTAAATAAGGGGAGCACACATAGTGCTCCTATTTTTGTCAAAAAAATATGAATTAGTGTCCAATGTACTCTTCCTAAAATATTGATTTTTTATAAGCATTTCAGAAGTCTCCTTTGTAGAAAAAAAAACTAACACCGTGTAATTTATATTTGACTTTTTTGCTAATTTTTAAAGAATAAATAGTTTTTACAAATTTTACACATTCTAAAAATGAAAAGTTGAGCATGGTCCCCCTATTTTTTTTAACAAAATTAGCTAAAAGTCAAATTTTTGAATGTGCATAGAATAGAGTTTAGAACAAAAAATATAATTTATTTCAAATTTGAATAAACAAATAAAAAATGAGACCAAAATTACTATAAGATTGTAGCAAAATAAATCAAAGAGAAAAACGTTAGCATATTTGAAATGTAGAAAAATTTACATTGTTTAAAAGGTAAGAGAGTTTGATGTTATGTCCTGTTCTTTTGAAATAATGTCTTAAAATTTGCAAACCTTATAGAGAACATGCTTAACATTTACTTATTTTTTCGTGATTTATATAAAACATGTCTCTTGGCACCTTAAATGCAGGCCCAACTCTTTGGCTTAGATATTCAATACAAATTCAAGCCTAAGGGTGAGATTCCAAAATAGGTTTACATGAAATGCATGCACTCTTTCTAAATTAAAAGGGAGAAAAATAATGTGAGCACATTATAATGTGCTTACATTATGACTCAATATTTTTGAGTCGTTCAAACCATAACATTAGCACATTATAATATTAATATGTAATAACATGCTTGTGTCATGTCATGTTTTGCTTCAAATTGGTTTGTGGCCACTTTTAAGTCCCGCATCTTGATGCACATACTATCTTACACAATGTGACATCCATATCATTGTGTGTACATGTTTTAACGTTAAAAACACATGTTGTACAACCATGCATAATGTAACAAAAACATAAAAGAGTTGTTATTTAAGAAAAAAAAATTATTATATCAAAATCTATGCTCACATGTAAACTTGTGAACATCACATTATTCATTATTCCTTGCTAGCTAAGAATTAATGAATATTGGTGGTTAAGTTATGGATCTTTTTTTTTAGACTGCAAGAATCGAATAGCCCCCTATAAACAACAATGCACCTAGTAAACTTCTTAACATGACCAATGACACTTGTGTGAGACATTCTCCAATACCATGTGGGCTTGGAAAGACTACACCTTGTGCCCTCATGCTTTACCATAGGAAGCTCTTGCCAATTGAGTTAGGCCCCAACCCGGTTGATTTATGGATCTTGGAACCAAAACAAAGTTTGTCATTTGTTCATATTATTTTACTAACTTTTTAAGAAAGGTTGGTAGTATGGTCGTACCATTACTCCAAGAATCATGATGCTTGGTAAACTTAGAGAATATGAAGAATTCTACGCTAAGTTTAGAATGAGAGAAACGAGATAAGAAAAATATGATAGGAAAAATAAAGAAAAGTAGTAAATAGTTTCCATTTGAGCTTGGGATTATTTATTGTTATTTTTTCATGACTAATAATATTACAAAGTTTTTTCTTCATGGTTTAACTAGTGTAATAGTTTAATGTTCAACTCTTTTTATGTACAAGAATGATACTATTTTAGTAGTTAGCTTTATCTTTGTCATATGAAAATAGGAAGATGAACATGTGTTAATATTTGTTTATAGTTTTTATTTATGTTTTTAGTGTTATTGAATGTAGATCTTGAATAAATAAGTTGTGGGTAATTATTGTTATCATTTATAAATTCTATGTCATCTTTATTGGTTTTCAAGTTAACTCTATTACTCATGTGTCGGGTTCACTTAAGGTCATAGCATGTGGGTATTGTTTGATTATATTGTCTTTGAGGGATAAAGTTTTAATAAGGGGTTATCACACTTTCAATTATCATTATGAATATTTATATTGATTTATAGTATTAGGTTTGTGATTTTATTACAGCTAAATGTAGAAGTTATGATTGGCATGGTGGAAATACCAAGGTGCTAAATGTTTTTCTTTATTTTAATTATGGGTCATGGATATTTTATCTATATATTTGTGTTAATTTTAGATATGAAATGTTGGTGAATTATAGTGAAAACCTAACAATTAAGATATTTGGTTGCTGATGAATTGTATTAACTATGTTTGAGGGCTAAATGATAAGTTATAGTTATGGTTTCACTATCCATTATCAAGTGTTGAGCTATTGTCATGATTGTTTTAGACTATTGTAAAGTGGAATAGCCATGGGTTGTGAAAACTGTGTTTTAGTTAATAGGTATGTTGTGGTTTTATGTTAGTATTTCAATTTATCATGTAAATCATGGCTATGATGTTAGTGTTTTAGTTATCATGTATGATGTTGTTGTTTTTTAGCAAAAGGCCATGGCCTATAATATATTAATAATAATTGAAGATTTACATATACTTAATAAAAAGAAAATGACACTACCTCCTTCCCCCTACTAGATACATTTCTGAAAGAGCATCCCCCATATATTGAATCATGGGGTCTTTGAAAAAAGCCCTAAAAAGAGACTGAATGAGACAAAACCTTTCCCGATATGGACAACAACAAAACTAAACCCGTACAAATGATGAAGTAAGATTATCAAAAACAAAGAGACTACAAGGTTGAAAATGCCATATTTGTATCTACCCTAATTCTACCAATATAAACCCGCCACCCCAACTAGAGAAACTTTCATATTACAATTCCTGATTCTTGAGATGAAGCGGCCTCCATTAGAGTTGGAAAGGACGAAAGATACCCGTGAGGATCAACCTGAGCATGTTCACAAATTTCCCACACAGCCCTGAATTTAGCCATTACAATTGAAGCCAATGGCTCTCCTATTTGAGATGCAAAATGTTGAACGCAATGGAGAAAAGTGTGAGGAGATGCATAACCCAAGCCGAAGATGAAGGAGAGGAAAACTGATCTTGGCATTGATTCAAATACGAAGAGATCTCTATTTAAAAAACCTCCCCACCACACCTCCCCTATAAACAAATCATATTTCTCTAGCTACAGGTCCAATTCCTCCCAAGTAAACAACGTTGGATGTACAAAAGCCCCCACCACCATCTTTGTGTACTCCTGAGACTGTGTGAGGTCCATCACCATAGACACAAATCTGGAAGCCACCAGGTTTAGAAAAGCCATCGGGTTAGCTGCAATCCATTCTTCCCCAAGGATAGTCCTCACCGCCCACTCACAAATTTCACACAGGATTGCCAAAGAGTCTGCTAATCTCAGAGGATGAGTGATAGCGTTTTGTCTCTGGCCATGACGACCTCCCACCAAATAAATTTGAAGGGCCATAACTATCCCGTGAGCGCAACTAGCAAGGAAAGCTTGTACTTGGTCGAGTGAAGTCCAAACCTGAAATTCTGGTGAGACATGTTGCCAATGACTAAATTATAGAGAAAACGATGAGGAAGTGATGCGAAGGAATCATTGTAGCTCGTGTAAACCATCGTAGTTGCATTCATTCCTTGTCCTTGAGCTTCCATGCAAGTCCTTTGCAATGACCATAAATGATCGCATTTATTGTAAGAAATGATGTACAAGCTTGTGGATATGTGGGAGCCCTAATATTTCCTCAAATTGAGATCCTTTGCAGGTATGAAAGGATTGGGAGTGCAGCAGAGAGAGAACATGTGGCATGTCTTTCACTTCCACATGCTTGAAGTACCTCGATCTAGCCCAAGCCAAAGGATACTCGTCCTTACCCCATGTCTGAGGATATTGGAATGGTACCCAGAGCATGTGAAATTCCAATGTTGACGGGTTGATCTCATCTCGTATTATATGCCACCAAAAAAGAATGCTTAAATGGCGAACCCCTTCTACTATGCATAAAATCCATGCCAAGATGGAAACGTCCTCGTAGTACGATTAGCAATGACATGGCTAACCGCGGCACGAAGATCTTCCCACCGCTCAAGCCACAAGACGATTCTCGGAAAAAAAGAAAACATTTAAATTTAAACCTCAAACAGTTACATAACTTGGGGCATTGGGAGAAATTATGAGATACTCCAATGCTATGAAGAGTGAGGAGCCCTGCATCCACAACAAACCAAACATTAGTCTAATCAATCTGAATAGGACCAGGTGTCGCATCAGAAGTCATTTGTGCTCTGACACACTCATCTTCCTAAACCTGCCTAGGAGAAAGGAAAAACCCTTCCTCATTTGAATCACATCCCATGTTAGCTAATAAGTTTGCTAATTGATTTGCTTCCCTATAACAATGAGTAATGTTATATCCTTGAAACCCTGAAATCTTCTCTCTAGCTTCTTGAATAATATAATCTATTTTCCAATTGGGAGCTTGGATTTTTTTCAAGGCTGATGTGATGTTCAAGGAATCCCCTTCAATCTCTAAGTATTCAACCTGCTCCTTAATGGCTAAGTTAATCCCAAATAGCAAGGCTCTAGCCTCTGCTATGTTATTTGTGCCATCTGGAATTTTTGCATAACCTACTCTCAATACTTGGCCTGATTGGTCCCCGAGAACACTTCCAATTCCGAACACTCCCGGATTACCCCTTGCTTCCCCATCAAAATTTAGTTTCACAAAATTCTTCGAAGGGGAGCTCCATCTAATTTCTTTTCTATTGATTTTCTTATGAGCATTTACCATCAGACTTTCTTTAAATAGGATTTGCAGAAGTTTCCAACCTTTCATTAGCTCGTTATCCCATGAGGTGAAAGGGGAGCCCAACTTCTTAAATTTAGCAGTGTGAGCACTAACCGATTCTGAAATTGTTAATTCTAGTTTGATAAGCATATCCTACACACTATGAAATTCCTTCCTAAATATGCGCCTATTTCTTTCCCACCAAATGTTCCATATGAGAATGGTAGGAGCCATATCCCAAGTAATTGCAAAAAAAGAGTCTGCAAAGAGCTTTGGCCATGATTCAAATACTTTTGGTAAAGTAGCTTGTAATGGAGAGTTCCATTGTAGTTTGTTAAGTATCCATTGTAGTTTGTTAAGTAGTCACTTCCAACAATTGTGTGCCATTGAACATTCTAAAAGAAGGTGATTAGTTGTTTCAATGGACTTATTACACAACACACAATTAAAGGGTTGCACAATCTTAAGTAGAGCTAACTTGTCACTAGTTAGGATTCTACCCTTTAAGGCCAGCCAGGCAAAGAATCCTGTCTTTTGTAATCCGCATCCCTTCCAGCAAAATGAGAACTTTCTGGGCAGATTATCTATCCCATGAGATGTCAGCTACTTAAAGCCCTCCTTTACTGAATATACCCCTGATTTAGAAGGAAGCCAAATCAGTTTGTCTCATTTCCCTTTGTAAAAAATCAATTTGTTTCTTAATTACACCATTAACACTTGTTTTTACCGAAGAGGGGCAAGTATATTATCCAAGTCTTTCCATTTCACTTCCCAAAAGCTATTAACCAGAATCGGGTAGAAATAGTTGCTTACAAAATGTCCCCAAGAACCCTGTAAAACTTCCTTGATGACATTCAAATTTGGAATATTATCCAAAGGCAGATAGTTGTTCCATGAGTCCTCCCAAAATCTTATTGACCTACCATCATGCACAATCCAAGTTAGATTATGCAGCAAGCTCTCTCTGCATTTTATTAGAAAATTCCACATCTTTGACCCTTTTGGAGGATCCAAAATTGTGAAAATTCTTTCTGGATCTTCTGAATCAAGATACTTACTTCTAATAATAGCATCCCAAACAGACGAATCAAGATACTTATGATGTTGTTGTTAGTATGTGATATGTCAATTATCTTTGAGATAATATGGATGATATATCAAGTGAATCAAATTGTCTGGATCTTCTAGCAATGTTGACAATTCAATTCATGGAAGTTGAGTAATCTTTGACTTAAATGAAATAACCCATTTTGACTTAATACTATGAATGTGCTTATAGTAGTCAATAAAACACATATTAAGTTATGGTTATGACATTTATTGTATGGTTATTCAATGGAATATTGAAATGTTCAAGGGTGTTGTTGATGCTTATGCATGTGCCCTTTTTTGTGAAGTTGTTAATTCTAATTAGTTCTGTTGAGTGGTCAACAATTCACAAAGTACATTGTACCTATGAGAGGGGTTGGGATATGTTGAGGACTCATTGGTATGAATCCTTTGAGGAAAAATGTTTATGTGGTTTGTTATCTAGTCTTGGTAGGAAAAGGAAACATATATTTGTACAATTGTTCTTGATGTTTGCTCAAACAAATAACATTCTACAAAGGATGGAGAATTGTATGTTGTAAATTGAAATAGTTACAAATTGTATTCTAAATCTTTAAAAGAAAGATGGAATTACTCCTATAATGTTCTATGTCACAATGATCAGGATGTTGATAAATTCAATTAGTTTGAAGTGGATTTGTAACAATAATGTTAATTGACATTTAGTTTAGTCGATTCACAATTTATCATTGATTCAAGAATTTTAGTAATAATTCATGTAATCAAAACTTTATGTAGAGTATTTAAGTATTTCATAATGATCTATGAATACTTGGATTTCTATTTGGAATATCAAAAATAATATTTATTATAAGGTTAGCATATTTAGTGATTTAGTTATCATATTCATCATTCCAAAATGTTGGTGATATTGATATTTCTTAATAAGTGTCGTTTTGTGTATTTTTTTTTATGTTTTAAATTTTATAATAATGTTTGAGATTAGTTCTTGAATTGATTAGAAGTTGATGTAAGTTGATAGAATTATAAAAGATAAGTATGTTTAGAAAGAAAAAGTTACCTTATATTAATTTGTAATTTAGGTAATCAATAAATGAACTAACCTTACAAATTTGTCCTAGACTTAAATGTTAGACTAAGAGAATGCCAAATAGGGATAAGTGAATGAATCTAATAAATTAAATGTTTAATATATCATGTGTAAAACTCAATTATTCCTAGTGCATATTGTACCATAAATGAATAATTAGTATTTTGAAAACTTAATCACACTCAAGTCTCCTACCTTTTAGGTATACATATTCACTTAATGTACAAATGACATAGTTGATCAAGGTAATTATTGAATTCTCAATTGGTCAGAGTTATCCTCTTCACCATATAAACATAGAAGAATAATTTTTCATTATCTTTTAAATCGTGCATATTTAAGAATTTTTTAGTTAGTTTTTGGTGATTATTATAATAATCTAATGAATATCTAATTGTATCATCTAATATTAATATAAGGAGGGTTGTGTAAGATGTAATCATGTAAGAACAAGGCAAGGAATGTTTTTTATTAAGTAAGCAGGGAAGGGCCTTGATCCCATACAATTAACAACTCAACGAATCCATCAAAAAACAACCACTAGCTCAAAACAACTAGAAGCACATAAGACCAACAATCAACCAAACATAATAAAAAACATTAAAGAATTATCCAGAAGGTAAACAACATCCAAACTAAACTACTAAAGATAATAGCTAACCAACTAAGCATATAACAGACATGCAGGCCATTAAAGTTCTTGACAGAGTCTGACTAAAACCATAACAAAGATGGATAAACCTATAGAAAAACCCTCCCCAAAAAATAAAGTAACCCAAACCCATAGACTACTTTTGACTTTTAATGAGATCCCAATTCTTTTCCATGATTTGGAGGTCATTCTTCCACTCTACATCATCAGGACTACATTCTTTGGGATCCTCCCCTTTTTGAGCACTTGAGCATGCATTCTTCTTGTGCTACTTATTCAAGAATGTTGTGTGAGATGTTATTATGTAAAAAATAAGGCAATTCATGCTATGTGAGATGTGATCATGTATACATGGTGGCATGACCTCATGAGAGCAACCATTTGTGGATGTTTGTTCTATTATCCAAGGGGAGATGGGGGAGTAAATTATTTGTGTGATGAAGTGTGATATATGTCTCCAAATTGGGATGTCGCTATAATTTCCCGTGTTAATAAAATAACCATATCTGAAATTCTTTAGGACTTCTTTATCAGAATCTCCAAATATTGGAAACATGCAAATTGGGTAAACATAAATTTCCACCAAACACACATAATCTTGAACAAAAACTTTAGGAAACTATTATTAAATGATTGTAATAGATCTTCAACATTAAATTGCATCATTTTTCCTATTCAATATTGTAGACAACAACAATAAACATTTGTTGCAACCTAACTTGAACAACTAAGAACAAATTTGAAACCAAAACACACACTACAACAACAACCACTACCTAGTAAACTCACTAAACTTCACACCAAGGTCCTTAATGAAACACACATAAATAGAAGAAATCTATAGCCTCAAGGCTGCCAAAACACTTCTACAACTATTTCAAATATGGAGACAAAATATAGTTCTAGTAGGCACTATTGAACAACATTGCTTTTCAAGAAACTTAATCAACACACAAACCCTTAATCAAATGATGGAATATTATATTTAAACATGAAATTAAACAAATGTATAACCACCATGCTATTTTCAAACAATAAAACAAACTAAAATACAAACCCACACCCATCTTAACAAAACTATTATCAAACCCTTACAAATTATTAGAAAAAACTATGAAATCTGAAATAATTTTGCATAATGAAAAACTATAAATGAGATTGAACCTTGATTACCCTCAAACTCCCATCCTCAGCTCACCTAGAAACTGTCAAATTCCTGTTCTTGGGCCTCCATAGGTTTATCAACCTCTAAAGAAAAGAAAATCTTAACAACTTAACAACAAATAGAAAAAGATGAATGAACGGAGATGGAGCCAAAATCACATATAAATCAAAACCACATTCAAATGAAAGCTTGAGCACCAAAATGCCAAGAATAACAACTGTCATTGCCAAGTTTCCTTCAAGCTCTTCCACTTTCCATGCAAACTACCAATTGTCAAAACTTGTCATAAGCTTCCAAAGAGCCACAAAACATGCCAAAAGAAACTTTCCCATTTCCCATGACACAATTTAGAAATATTATTTTATTTATTTATTTGTGGTGATAAAATAATATCTTTGTTTAAACTATATTTACCAACATTGATATTATTTTTTAACCTATCGATAAGTCCTAGAATTCCATTTTGGGACAACCAACTTACTATTTTTAGAAAAAAATCTTTTTTTTTGGATAAAGGGACATGACAACCAGTGAACATGATGTGACCAAGTGCCCCAATAGCACCATATAAGATTAAATCAATAAGTATTATAAGACATGTGCACATGGCTCAATGACATGATACGTAGTAAGTGAGATGAACTACCTAAATTATATGAGAAAGAATCATAAATTCCCTAAAATGGGGAATCCAAGTATTTTCATGTATGTGATGGTGGTTAATTCCATAAAATATAAGAAAGAAAAAAGGCCAAGAAATGAAGAAAGGAAAAACATTGGCAAGGCAAGGATCATAAATAGGTAGGAAAAAGTATATAGGTAGTGATTGGAACCTTGTCTTGTAAGTAAAAGTTATCATGTAAGAACTATAAAAATAAAAATATTAGTAAAAAAGGGAAATAAAACATCTCAAACAAGGGATAAACCAAAAAGGATAAATCAAAAAGAAAAAGAAAGCTACGTATTTTATCAACATGGATGAAGCCTTTGTGGACAAATGCATTATTTTTGACATCCCAATCACATAGGGAAAAAGAACTGAAGTCCATGAAAATCAAATAAAAGGTTATAAAATAAGGAAAAGGATCATGAAACAAAAGAGAATGTGCATGGCAAGTTGTGTCTACATGCACCATGAAAGGTGGTTTTGCATTATCCACTACTTTCAATGAACACATAAATAAATAAAAGTCACAAATGATAACAAAACAATTAAAATTTAAGGATAATTTGTAAAAGGCAAGTAGCAAGTGCCCTTCAATGGGTCTTTTGTTTTTCTATGACTGGAACAATTGTAAATTTAATATTATCTAATATAGACACACAAATATCTCTCAAATCTAAGACAATAGGTCATCATGCATCTTTTGTTTGTTTGTTAGAGTATTTAGAGCCATCCTAGAACAAGTACAATTATCTAGAAGGAAGTGGAGGATAAATAAGATCTCCTTGGTGCAAGAATTGAAAATGCATTTAAGATCATCAATGAGAATATATTGAATAAAACCTTAATATGTAAAAACATGTAATAAATATTATTGAGAATTTGATTGTTGGTAAATTAATGGGTGGTGAATAAAGTATATTGGATTGATTTTTGGTAAATTTGGTAGTATTCTCAAGTGATCTAGAGAGGGATTGTAAGGTGCCATAATGAAGCTCTTCTTCTTCTTGTATTTATATGTTATTACTCACTACTAGATAAACTATTACATGCATTAACATTAACATCAAATTCATATATGAAATCAATGTTATTTCACATTTTGAAATCCCCGTTATGGAAAGATACATCAAAATCATGTTAGAAAATATCGCATAATTTTGATGTAACTTTAATGTCTATTTTACATAGTAAGTCAAATTTGGGTTCATCTTAAGTGAATTTTACTTGCTCTTTGTGTCAACTATTATACCTAGCAACAAAGTACAATTGGGATTGACCTATCCTCACAAATTCACTTTCTTTTCTAGTGGCCCTATTCTCCACTCTCTAAGAAGAATACTTTGGCTTTTTGGGCCAATTTTGAGGATAATCAGTGCTCACCCAAAAGTAAACCTCTCTTTGACAATTATTATTTTACTTTTTTTTTAATTAAAGAACAAACAACTTTTGAAGGGGCTCGAAACCCTTTAACAAAGAGCAATTACAAAATGCTACTTAAAGATATAGCCAAATTAAAACCAGCAACCATAAGATAGCAAAAAATGAGTAAAAAGCAAAAAACCAGGAACACAACAACAAACAAGAGAGAGCCTAATTCAGATTCTTGAGAGCCTCTGCAAACCTCAGCTTCTAGCAGGGTCATGTTGAGAGTGATCCTTTTCAACTCCCGAATATCTTGATTAGGTGCTTTCTTTTTCAAGTTGGCTCTAGTCCTTTTGGAAGGACTAGTATTTGCATCTTGTATCTTTTCAAGCGACCCCACATCAATCATCATTCCTTCCTAATGGATGCCTTCCAGTTTCCCAACCATAGTGTTGATGCTTTTCGCTGAAATCATAACCACTTTATGGTTGTACGCCACTAGGGATATGAGATTGCCATTAATTTTTTGGAACTTATTCTCCAGTTGTTTTAGTCTACCATCATAATCCTTCTTAAGTTTTTCCTCCAGATTTATAATTTTGTTGTCACAATATTTCTTAAGATCATTAATAGTGCTCACAGTCTTCTGCATAGACTCAACAATATATTTCCTTTGTTCAACACCATGGTTGTCTTGTTCACTACTAACAACATAGAGCTTGACATTAATCTCTTTGATTTCATTGAAGATCCACTTTTGCATTCTGAAATTATCAACTGCAAAATCACGGGCAATTGCATGAACATCATCCGGGTTCTCTCTATCCAAATTGAGATATGGGGAATTTGCAGTGAGGTCTTTAGGGAAAGGAGATCTCTCATTCCTATTAACAACAGGCTCTAAATTATCTGACACGACATTGAAAGAGGACCTAGACTCAGAATTGGAAACAAAAACAAGGGAATATCTACTCCTCTTAACACTTTGGCTTTGCTTCTTTTTAGCTTTCGGCTCAAAGTTGAAATCTTCCAACTCAGTGTTCCACTCCTCCTCATCAGAAGAAATACTTTTAGACTCATCTACCTTAGTATCATATGAGGAGTTTGAGATTATAGAAGAATGGGAGGGTTGTGATTTAATATGCTCAAAGATTAATAACAACAAACCCCCATGAAGAACCGGGTTTTTCTTGTTCTTCCCATGGTCAGGTTAATACTAGCATTGATAGATGCTTGCAGAAAGAATGAAAAGGAAATTTACACCTTATTCCTAAAGTGATTCAATAGAACGAAATGGTGCCCAAAATCCCTAGTGAACCTACCATCTAGGGTAATATATTTCATGAGAATAGTAAGCACAGAGCGCCAAATGGTTTTGATATTACCCGTATCATAGCTACTTTTGGAGACTTTGGCTAGTTTCTTCCTTCTCTTATCGTCTTTGGGAAATTTCTCGACCACCGCATCCAATCTTTTTTTGTCCTTGTAAAACTTGGCCACGTCCATAGACAATCCAATGACCTTTGCGACCAATTTCTCATCGATCTCAAAGTTCTTTCCACACATTTGAATTTGCACCTCCTTCATCCCCTTTGCAAATTTCCTGGTGACATTGGTATCAAAGCCATGAAGCTTTTTGATGAAAGGGGTTAGGCCCCTGCATTCCAGAATTCTCCAAATAGTGGCATCTTTTTTAAATTCCTCAAAGTTCAGAGGTTCAACCCTTCACCTCACACCACCCATGGTTGCAACAATGGTAGAAAGAGTAAAGTACAAAGTGAGAATGCACCAGAGGATATTAGTTACCACCTAGAAAGCATGCGGAACTCTGAAGCAATTCATTAAAGTACTCCACACCTTCATAACTCTACACTTAATAAAGACTAGGACCACCTTTTCAAGGTATGACATCATCACTCACAAGAAGGGTTGGTTCTTCAAGCTTTAGATAAATCATGTCTCAGCAAGTCATAAACGTCTATAGAAACACGATCACCAAGGCTCCATATCATTTTATTATTACTCCTAACTCCCTCATTAGCAAAGTAATCCACAAGCCCATTTCTTTGCGAATTGACATAAGTAATATGAAAGTTTTGGAAACTCCTTATGATTTTCATTGATTTATTAATCCATTTTTCAATGGTCCTAGAAGGTTTTTTACGAACTTTTACACATTGAATAATATTACTAGAATCCCCCTCTATCCAAACCAAATTGGCATTAATGATCTTAGCCATTCTAAAGCTATGAAAGGCCACAACTGCTTCAACTAGGTGGTTGGTCTGACATCCCAAGGGAAGTGCCACCAACAAAATAAGCCTTCCATTGCCATCTCTAATCACTCCCCCACACCCAGTTGAAGAGGATCAAAACTCCAAATGCAATGGTTAGTCAAATAAAGTATAAAATATTCAAAACACTAAACAACATAACCATTATACCTTGAACCCTTGTCTTCTCCTTCGGATTGAGCCTTGGATGAAGTTGAAGATGCACCTCTCTTCAACTTGTTTGGATTGACTCCAAGATGGTTGTGGATTGCTCTCCACACAACAACACAATAGTAGATGGATGGATGAATTGATAATGGATGATAGCTAACTGACTATGGATGCCTAAATTGCCTATAGTGATGATGCACAAGGGATGATTCTAAGCACAAACTGACATCATATGATTGCATGAAGATGAGATGAAAATGAAGGGGAGGAGACCCCAATTTATAGATTTGAGAGAGGGAGAATGAATGGTCAAGATTGATTTAAAATGGATGAAGTGGATTGAGAGGACATGGTGTGGAGACCAAGAGATTTGCCATAAAGGCATTTCTTGTTTCCACACTCCACAATGTGCATGGGGAAGATATCCTCAAGTACATTGGGAAGACAAAAATGAATTAAAAATTCTTTGGGGGAGGACAAGGGAATTAAAAATTCTCAAATAATGAGGTGCATAGAAGAATGGGGAGAGAAAAGGAATTAAAAATTCTTTGGGAAGATGAGAGTGCATAGGAAAGTGAGAAAATTGAAATCCTTGAAATGACCAAAGTTGGTGCATTTAAGGTTGGGGGTTGAGAGGGAGACAAGCCATTTATGGCAAGTAGTTGACTTGTGCCTAATCATGGGCATTAGGCATGAAAAAATGATTAGCAAGAGGGATTAAGAAGATTAATGATGGATTAGAAGACAAGTGGACAAGTTAGGATGATTTGACAAGATGAGAGAGAATGAGTGGAAGAATTAAAAATTGGAGAATAATGCTAATGGGGTTTCTAGAAGAATTAATTAGTTTAATTGGGTATTAGAAGAAGGTGAGTTGTATGAATCACATGATCTAGTTAATTAATTATAATTAATTAACCAAAGGGGATTTTAGAGGAATTAATTTATTGGATGACCTTATAAGAATGGGAATAATTAATTTATTTAATAAATTAATTATTTGGACTATAGTGACATGATTAATTTAATTAATTATGAGAAGAGTAAAGGGAATAACATAATTAAATTAATTAATTATGTAGTAAGGATAAATTAATTAAATATTTAATAATTAATTTTAGACGTCTACACCAGTCAACCCAGGATTTCCTTTAGCCACCCCATCAAAATTAACTTTCACCCATCCAACAAAAAGAAGATTCCAATGAACATTCTCCCTAAGTGATTTTACTTTTTAATCTATATGTATGTTTGTCATAGAGTAATCTCAAGCCTCCAAGCATGAGCACACAAGAGGGGATTATTACTCTCATACTCCCATGTCTCTACCTTAATGCCTTTACAAGTTTTTATTTATATGTTCATATATCCTTATGCATGTGGTATATTTATTTTGTATTTTAACATTGAAAATGCATTGAATGTTTTTTTATGGGTCCTTAGAACGTAAAATTGACCTAAACATAATGCATAATGCATCTTTTGTAGTAGTGATGTGTTCATGTTGGGGGATATATATGTGTGTAGTATCACATGATAAACATGTGTACTGAAGGAATGCCTTTGGAACAAAAAGATTATGTATCATGAGAAATAATAGGAGGTTTTAATATGTTTATCTTTAAGGTTTGACCATTAGAATTTAAAACCTAACATCATTATGAGAATGCACTCAAGTAAAAGTAATAAAATAATTTTATAAAATTACAGGCTAAAGAATGTAAAGAAGCATTATAACCATTGAATTCATCAAACATCTATAATATTTTACCAATTGAGGTTTTTCTAAATACATACATTGATGAAATATAATTGTAGACACCTAAAAATGTCTCCACTAACACACTAATTATTCATCTTTATCTATTAAATTATTTTTTAATTATTTAATTAATCTATTTTTTTATTCTTCTAAAATAATTTAATCATCCCATTTCATCTTTATTAATTATTCATTTTCTCTCCAATCAATTTATCATTTAATCTTCTTTCTTATTATTAATTAAATATTTATTATTAATTAATTTTGAATTAATACCTTTAATTGAATAATCTTTATTATTTAATTAAATTAAATTTTTAAATAATTAAATTATTTCTTTAAATTATTTAATTAAGTAATTCATTCTTTACTAATTCAAAATTCAAAAATATCCAAATTCTAATTTCGTCTAAATTCAATAAATGTGCATTTCATTTCATGTTTTTGAAAATCCAAATTCAAATCAAATGAAAATGAAATTTGAATTTCAAATCAATTTCCTACAACACATGTCAAAATCCTAATTGGCACAAACGTTCAGTATGACTGGCCAATCAATTTAGTCATCTCCCTAGTTAGCTTAGTTAACTCCTCAATCACCTTTTCTAACTCCAAATCATCTTTTTCTAATGGATCATTCAAATTAGTTAACTCATCAATCAACTCAATTAGCTAATCAATTTATTCAGTCCTCTCATCAATCTATTCCGTCAACTCATCAATCAAATGAGTTTATCTCTCAATTCAATTCAATTCAACTGTCAATCAACTTTTTAGCTCACTTTAGTTCCACCTCTCAATTAATCTCCTCCCAAAATCTATAAATTGAGCATCCATTTCCCAATTTCAATAGTCACAAACTTCGAATTCTTGTGTCACATTGCAGGTTAGTAGCGTAATACTGAGTACCATCATTCCATGAGATGCAGAAGGACAATGGAGTGACTTGTGTTTATGCAATAGGTAGTTTTGATTGAATTTATCTATAGCCTTATTGTTTTGATTGCATGCTTTCATTGATATTATGAAATTTATTAATTAGATAGGATTCGTGATTTTCCTATTATTTTGATTAGCAACGATGAATTTCCCCGTAATACAATAATAATGTATATACTCATAATATTAAGAAAAAGATCTAACATGCAAGCATGCATCTCCACATCCATTAAATGTATCAATTATAATTCCACTAACAATATGTTCATTATAAAGAGTATGAACTAATTTATCAAAAGATGACAAATAATTATGAAAATGTATAAATAATATTAAGAGTTGTAAGGGAAAGCGAATCATGAATTGTATGAAAGAGTGCAGTAACATAATGGGAATTGGAAGGCAAATAATTTTCAGCAATTGAGTGATCATCTTTAATTTCATCAATAGATACATTAATTTAGGAAGGAAATGTACTTATAGGAAAGTCACTATCACATTGTATGGAAGAAGTGTAACCATCATTAATCACACAAACACAAGTGTGAAGGCAGGAATGTGATAAAAAGTTCCATGAAAAATTAGATTTTGGATATGCATTGAAAAAATGAGTCTAAGAACATGAACATCCTCCATTTTGTAAAATGACATCATGCTACGGGAATAATTAGATTGATGTAATAAATTGAGAAAACACATTGAAGTCCTTAATAAATACATGCACACTAACTTAAAATAAAGGTCAAAGACGATCTATATTTTGTATTGAATGAAATAATTTCGATCATGGATCTATAGATTGTTGGATGAAGGATGGCTTGGGGAAAAGTTATAATTGGTGTAAGAAATTATAAGTGAACACCAAAAATGAGAATAAATATAGTTTTAACCTAAACCGTAGAAGGCACTACCTCCTATACAATATGATTAATATCTAATCAAATAATTCCTCAATGAATAAATATTCATATCTAATATCAAAGAATCAAAGGCTTGAGTAGCTAGAAATAAATAATAGGTCTTGGTGGCTATTGATACTATGTTGATTTGATCTTTTAATGTTACCTTGCTTTATATGTGATTAGGATTAAGATTTAGGTTTGGAAAAAAGGAACAAAATACCTCAACAAAGGTGCTCAAAGATTGTTGGTGGTGAGGATAGATTGTGTCATGTGACCTAGTCCTAAAAAAGACCACACTATGTAGCCTAGATCCTATTGCATTAATATGACCTACAAAGTCTATAATGCTTTCATGATTTGAAACATCACTAAAAAGGGCATGTTGAGTTTTTTTGGGCTTTGCAAGTCAAATACCTAGATAGCGATAAACAAGATTATTGATATGCCACAAAAATGATATAATATACAATAAACACAATGAACTCATTTACGATGCAAAGTTATGACTTGAAAATGCTCTCTAATTGAATATGAATTTCGATTGATTCTCATTGTTTCTCGATGATACTACCTTATTACTATTGACTAAGGCATATTATCTACAAACACATGTTGCTAGTCTCTTAGTTCAAGATTTTTGGCTAGTAGGATGAAATGATAACAACCAAATCCTAGAAGTTAGGATTAGGAGTAGTAAATTTGGAATTTTAATAAGGTGGACTAGGCCATGTCATGTGACCTAGTTATAGACTAGGCCATGTTGTGTAGCCTAGTTCATGAAATGGACCATGCCATCTAACCTAGTCCCAAGTGGGAAAAGACTCTAGATGGGGATTGGCCTAGACTAGGGAGTGATTAGCTAGTGGGTTATGGAGTAGAAATTAATTAGTATGTTAAATAGACAAAACTAGATATTATGATTGTACATTTATCAAAATGGGTGGGGTAAAAGTGGAGGTAGTTTAGAGCATTTAGAAAACTTTTTTAATATTATACAATAAAAAAATTGTATGCAACTCTAAACAATTATACATATAATTAGACATGTGATATTTTGAAATAGTTTTGAATCAATCTTCATCTACTCGTATTTTATGATGTAAATAGTATAAAAAAATTATACACAACTCTAAACAATTATACATATAAATTATATGATATTCAGAAATAGTTTTGAATCAATGTTCATCTATCCATATTTTATGATATAAAAATAAAAATTAACATTCACAAACCTTTATTTTCTAATATTACACATTATAAAAAATTAATTACATGCAACTAAAAACATTTTGAAAAAAAAAAAAAAACTCAGTGTCAAATCCAGAAGCTCATATTAATTTGAATCAGTCTTCTTCACAGAGATTTTATGAGTAAAGGGTTAAAAAACTCATGCATCGGAAGCATGGATTTTCTCTCTACTTATACATCTATCTTAAAAACTAGTTGTGATTTCAACTGAAACATATGTTTTGCGAGGCCAACTTCGCCAAAAGAAGATTTTTGAGTGTTGAAGATGGCATCGGAAAAAGACGATCTTGTATGGGTTCTCGACAAAAGAGTTGCAATCTTATCAGTTTTTGCATTTGCGTTTCTTGTACGCGTCTTGATATCGCTACATCCCTACTCTGGTAAACCTCTGTTCTCTGTTGCTTAATATTTTTTACGGCCGATCTATGGGTTTAAAAGTTTAATAAAAAATTGTTATTTATTAATTTTGTTTTAATAGGCGAAGGGAAACCACCAATGTATGGAGACTATGAAGCTCAGAGACATTGGATGGAGATCACTGTCCATACTCCTGTAAAGGAATGGTATAGAAATACCACTAATAATGATCTCAAGTACTGGGGTCTTGATTATCCTCCACTCACCGCTTACCAGAGCTATGTTCATGGATTGGCTTTACAAGCCTTAGAACCTCAATCTGTTGCCCTTCACACATCCAGAGGCTATGAAACACCTAGCAGGTATCTGCAATTTCACTTTTAACTTATACCCACATCATGAAAGGCAAGATTAGATTTTTAAAGATGTCGTGGAGACTACTTAAATTGGCAATGTTATATTGGATTGTTGCTATTTTCCATGATTTTGGCAGTTTTTATTTTCATTGCACTTTAACACATTCTCGAATCATAAAAGACATTATTAGGTATATAAAAATGTCTGGAAGACTATTTATACAGGCAATATTATATTAGGTTATTGCAAATTTTACTTGATTTGGGTAATTTTCCTTTCTAGATTCTTTAACTTTTTTTCTGTGTTTTGGTTGCTCTGATTGTGTAAGGTTTGGAAAATACGTATTGTTAAACATATGATGAACCTAATGGTGTTATAACAAGGTAGTTAAGTTTTTGGAGATGGCTTAAAAAGAAGCCTTTTTATCTTTGGTTTTAAGAGAACAGGGTTTTATCCTGATAGCACATAGTGAACAAACATAATCAATTTTCCACGGGATTTGAACCTGAGATTCCAACAGCAGTACTATTAGTTACCCAGGAGAATTCCAAGCCTAACTGGGCAGTGCCTCTGATAAAGCAGTCATTCTGTTATGAGCTCAACTGAAAACTTGGTCTAACTCCCGTGAAGCTTAGAACAGAAACCCTAGTTCTGTATAAAGAAAGTCTGACGTGGCAACAATTTTGATCTTTTGCATGCGCATAATATATCTTTTTCTTTTCTTATTGAGGACCGGAAAAGCCAGAATTTATCAATGAATGATCTAACTGCTTGGAAATGGAACAATAACATAGCTTTGGCTATACTGAAATATCAGTTTCAATACCGAAATATTAGTTTCAAACGTTACATAGAAGAGAGCATTTTCTTGAGAAGATATGGAATCGGCAAAGCTCCAAGTGCAGGATTGTTAGTACACTTGTGCCAAAGATACAGTATTCATAAACCCATGCACAAACCTTTTCTACCCAAACATTCCTTACTTTTAAATCCAACAGACTACTCATAGCTGATTTTACCCTTAAGCTCTATTGCCTTTTGTATCTGGGCAATTGTTTTCCGTACAAACCTGATGAAAAATATGGGTTTCTATTGAACAAACAGTCCTGATCCCTACCAACTTTCAAATTTGATCTCAATGAACCCATAAAATCGGTGTTATTGACCCATAAACTTTCTACTATATACACAAAGTAACATTAACTATTACTGAAGGTATTGGCCTTGAGTATCATACCACACTATGATGGTTAATTGATTATTTTTTAATATTAAGTTGCTATGAGTTGAAGCCTTTTATGTTTTGCCAGTTTTTCTGCCTGTATGTTAGTCAGAGGTTCCAAAATTGCTTTTTCTTGATTTATTACACATGCACAGTATTGTTCCAGCTGGAACAGTATAGATGAATTATGAGAGTGTGCTTTCAGTTTAGTCATAATTGAGTATATGATATCATGGTAGGATAGCTGCATGAATTTATTTGTGATAGATACCTGAAAAGCTTTTGTTGTTCTAGCATTCCTACGAAATGAACAAATGTCTATAGTTTCTGTAAGAGTGATTCAAAATTCTAACATTTCTTATAGTATGAAGTACAAAATTAGTACTAATAGTTTGAGGAGTAAATTCCAGGAAGAACCCTTTGGCCTGAGTTGTAAGAGAGATCTTTTTGATGTCTCATTTTCCAGTTCTCATTCCAAGCTTCTCTGGTTATGTTTCCCTCCCCTACTAGCTTATCAATATTTTATAGGTTCATATGCTGTCTTTTGATAGTTAAATGAATGGTCATATTTGGTAGCTGGGGTATTAACCACACCCAAAACGATAATAAATGATAGAATCATGTAGCTGGGCTATTAAGTATTAACCACACTCACAATGATTTCTATACATGTCATGAATCAATATTCTTATTATCTTTAGATGCTTTTGGGTTCAATCATATTTGTACATTTGATGAGTTCCTCACTGAGTTCCATGTCATTATAATAGAAGCTGGGTTAAGCAGCTGCTGTCTTGAGATGCTGGTAACCCTTAGTTAGTTAGGATGGATAGGTTACATGTGATGTTAGGGGTTTACCCTACTTAAGTACTATAGTGTCCCAGGTATAGGCACATAAGAGCAGAAAAATCCTGGTCACAGACGCTTCTAGTTAACATGCCAATCAGTCTTTGTTAAAAAATTCTATCAACAGTTGCATGTTGAAGAACCAATCAACAGATGAACTTTTTTTGAAACATTTGATGACTGCCAAAAGAGATCTTTATGTACAACAAATATATTCTTCAAAAATGACAATGGAATTTCTCATGACCTTTTACTGTTTTTTTATATTATATATTTTAGTATGCTTGTTGCATATGATGGTTCCTTCATAGTCCATTGTTTTATTATTTTAAAGCCTTGTAAAATGTCCTGAAATTTTGTTTGTTTGCTCAAAGATTGACTTTCTTCTGACAGACAACTTCTTCAATAAAACTGATCTCTTAACATATAATTCCCTATGTGTATGTGTTCTGTATAATGCAAGAAAAAGACAGAACAAGAAATGAGATGACTGGTTGATTAATGTTGCTTCATGACCTTTGCAGTAAACTTCTAATGCGTTGGACGGTGTTATCATCAGATGTGCTCATATTTTTCCCTGCTGTTCTTTTTTTTATTTTTGCCTATTATCAAGGAATGAAAGATGAAGAACTTGCATGGGCACTTGCAATGGTTCTTCTTCAGCCATGTCTAATGTTGATTGACCATGGCCACTTTCAGGTGATTGATTTGCCACTGGTTTCTTTTGCTGCTGCTCATTTCAATCTTATAATCTGCTGTATTCTATTGTGAAGTTCTTACATTTGTCCATTGAATAGTTTCCATAATTCAACGATTGCAAGGAAAACTGATAATTGTTTCAGCAGCAAATAGTTAAAATATTGGTTAAGAAGGAAATGCTGTTCGTTAAGAAAAAAGTGCTAAAAATGATTTTTAGTGAAGAAAATGACTAGAAATGAAGATGATGGAAAGGGTTAGACTAAAACCATAGCAGAAGTATAAAGGGACTGCTTGTAAATGTTGTTATGCTTGTTTTGCCCCAGCCAATGCTGATTAATATTGGCCAAGGCTTTAACTGCATTTTGAGTCCTGACTGTTGGTCAACAAAGGGACATCTGAACAAAAAATTTCCTGCACCGTTGTGTTTTATACTACGATTTATTTTTTTTGCTTTTGGGAGATATCAGTAGACATCATGACATGCATGCGTGTTGTGCAAGAATCGTCATCTAACGTGCAACACTTAACAGTATAATTGCATCAGCCTTGGTTTTACTGTTGGAGCAATAGCTGCAGTTATTTCAAGGAGAGAGCTGCTTGCTTCTGTTCTTTTCTGTCTGGCGCTTAATCATAAACAGGTATACCTTGGATGCAATTTTTTCCTGCAGCTACTGCTTCTGGTCTTTGTTTCACATTTATTTGTATCAATAGAAAAATAAAGTGCAATACTGCAACAGAGCAAGATTGGTCAATAGGGAACATGTATGGTTTCTCAAATTCAGATTTGCAGATGAGTGCATATTATGCTCCAGCTTTTTTTGCTCATCTTCTGGGGAAGTGTATACGTCGTCAAAAGCCCATTTATGAGGTCATAAAGCTTGGCCTTGCAGTTCTTATAACATTTACAGTTGTTTGGTGGCCTTTTATTTACTCCAAGGAAGCCATACTAGAGGTATATCTATTGAAGGCTTTTCATAATGAAGTATAGTTTAGATTCTGATTCTTCATAACTCTTTCTGACAGTTAATCATTGTATTGATTCAGGTTCTTGCACGCTTAGCACCATTTGAACGGGGCATATATGAGGACTATGTTTCTTCTTTCTGGTGTGCCACTTCTTTGTTCATAAAGTGGAAGCAGAGATTTTCAATGCTAACACTGTCACGCTTTGCTTTGGGTGCCACTTTGACTGCAACTCTACCATCTATGGTTCAGCAAATATGTGCTCCAAGTAATAGGGGATTCTTATATGCATTGCTCAATAGCTCGTTTGCCTTCTATTTGTTTTCATATCAAGGTATTCCGTCAACAACTCTTCTTTAAGTAAACACCACAATGATTTGATCCTGGTTATCACCTGTGCTAATATTTTTCTCTCAACAGTCCATGAAAAGTCAGTATTGCTTCCTCTACTGCCAGCAAGCCTCCTGGTTTTGGAAGAACCTCGTCTTTTCAA
The DNA here is from genome assembly GCF_030272615.1 of Cryptomeria japonica. Lineage (NCBI taxonomy): Eukaryota > Viridiplantae > Streptophyta > Pinopsida > Cupressales > Cupressaceae > Cryptomeria > Cryptomeria japonica. The sequence goes on from NC_081413.1 coordinate 215,190,960, forward strand.
GTGGCTGATATTTTATGCGATGCTTTCAATGTATCCCCTTCTTCGTCGTGATGAATTGACAACATGTTATATAGCTCTGTTGTGTTTGTTCATCCTTCTATTTTATGCACCTGTGGAAAGAAAGATGGAAGTCAGCAGGAATGATAAGATACAACAGAGGGCTCCAAAGTTTTTGAGGTTACTAATGCAGCTTTCCTTTTTGATCATAGTCATCCTGCATCTATCATATATGCTTTTGCAACCTCCGAAAAGATACCCCTTCATCTTTGAGGCTCTCATTACATCATTTGCATTTTCTCAATTCGCTGTGCTTGCAATATATACAAACATAAAACAATGGAGGTTACCTAGGGACATGGCATATAGTTCAATTGGCAAAGAAAAGATTTACTAACTGAGAAAGTTAGTGAACTAATTTTCATTTATTCTATTTATGTAATACTGTTTTGTCTCTCATCAACTGATATTCATGAGGAACTTTTGCTTGTTTTTAACGAAATAAAAGCAATCCTCAATTCTTTCTGACACATCCAATTTTGGACGGCTTCATATACCTAAACTCTGGTTTGACTTTATATATATGTGTCATGTTAAATAGGGTGGGTTTTTGTCTACATTCAGTATATACGTAGGTTCGAAATTGAATGCTTAAGCTTTCCTCTTTGAGGTGAAGATAATTTGTTAAGAAAAATTACTGTTTTCATTACCATAAATCTTTGGTTATCAAACATCTCAAAGAAGACAAGTACAATCCTTTCATTCTACGGTCCTGGGATGTCAATTCTCAACTAGAGTCTGCTTGAGTTAATTTTGCTTCCACAATGCATAATATGAAACAGCTTATATTTATTTTGAAATCACTTATCTGCTCAAGTTGAAGTTGTGCTGTGGCTAGAAGCAAGAAGTATCATGTCCATGTTCTTGCAAATTAAATTCATGCATATCCTTAGAAACATGAATATTTAATCTAGCAATTGTCAAGACAGCTTCGTAAAGATGGAAGGGTGTTCTATGGAAGAAGGGGTTCAACTTCACAAATTATCATCAAGTTCACAAATAGGTGACCAGATTTATCTTAATTGTACGTGTTACTTGTAAGCAGCTTAAGGCGACCAAATTGATCATAATGGGTACACATTTATCTAATTGGAAATAAGCTTAAAACATTGGGTTCATTACAATCGTTTCTCCACACCAATCTGGACTTGTAATACTTTGTCCATAATAAATAGCCATAGTGGTTAATTTATGAAGGCATGACAGCCGCTCACCTCTTAATCATCCTCCTAATCATCAAAGTTGAAGCTTCAGCGGTTTCAGAAATCTCAGACCAATGTTGCAAAGACATCATGTACATCCAAATTAAGATTTAGTTAAAAATGTTCACCGATTGAAGTTGACATTTTTGTGAAACTGTAGATTAATTATTAGGCATCTAAGCTAGTCATTGCAGTTCCAGACACATGATAAATGTACCATTGTGCTTTTGATCCAATGTGAATTGGGTAGGGTAGACCTTTTTGCCAGGTACTTATAGGGGAGGGATTTGGGCTCTCACCACTAAAAGGCAGGAGAAGGATTTTAATAGTGGTGTAACCCTTCTCGTGTCCTTGGGTTAGTAGGACTGCGTCCATCTTGGATATGGGAACACATGAGGAGAGTGCCAATCTGTACTAGCAGCTCAATTTTACCCTAGCAACTGGGATTCAATCCAAAATGATCATTAAATAGCTGGTTAAGCCCCAAACTTCACTGGGTCAAAAGAAAACCAATCCTTCAAATGAGTTGATTTTTGTTTTTTTCAAAAGTCGCGCACACATAAACATTTCTATGGAATTTAAGTTTCTCATCTGACACTTTTGAACCAAAAATGTCATAGTTGCAACACATATCAATGAGATGTCAACTAAAGCAGAAATGGTACACGCACATTTTGTGCGGGACTTCATCTTTTGGATTTTTTTTAATTGTAATATTGGTCCTATATATAGGGGCCCCCAGCTTTGCAACAATTAAAATACCAGCCAATGCAGCAACAGCAATTATATAGACGAAAGTGTATGGTATTATCATCCTATACTATCTAAGAGAACGACAAACCATGCTAAATTAGCATCTAAATGCCATACACTTTTCGTAACTACCACGCAGCACCATGACAGAGAGCATAAATCCCAAAACATATTAGGGGAGAAGCTACACAATCAACTACACGCGAAGAAACCATTACCGTCCACCCATGACAATGTAAAGATTGCATATGACCATGAGGACTACTTCCATTAGGAAGCATTGTTTTCTACTTTTCAAATGCATAGCTAGGCTGCGGTCCTATTTGAGGGGGCTTTCTTAAATACTTCTGTGGGTGCTATGAATTTTCAGGAGCTTTCATAAGCAAGTGGTCTCAAAATTTCAGAATTCTGGGGATCTCATGATTATTATTCAGCAACGAGGAATGGTAAATCTATGGTTAAATCTACAACTATTAGCTAAAACTAAGAAAATATTAGAAAGAGTTTAAAAAATTATAGATGAATGACATATGGCAGCAAAATTTTATGAAGCTGGTGGGGAAACTGTTACTGCCACCATAAAGACATCCCTTAAAATCTAAAACTAAAAAAATGGGGCTCTTGTTTTCTTGCATAAGATTTGAAGACATCCTATAGCATAATTATCTTCTTCTTAAGGGACTCCCTACTTCACAAAAATAGCTCTTGTAGCAGCTCCATGGGACCCTATTGGTGTATGTTTTATCATTTGCCGAATATTAGAATAAAATATTCAAGGATACCCTATCCTCTCTTGAACAAAATCATTACGTGTGCCAAGATTGCGAGAAAGATCACACGACGACTCCAAGGTTTATATGTGCGAACGAGCGACTTTGTGTTGGATAGCTTCCTTGGTTATGCATGCTGAAAAACAAGGGGGGCTTACGCTTGACTTGTTCAATTCACAATGGAGATTTATCGTTTGGGTTTTGGATCATAGACTGCAAGAAAACTGTAAAGGAGATAAGGTTTAGAAATTCTAATCTATTTCTAAGAATTCAAGAGACGATATTGACTAGGTGACTTCAATAACAACACTTTGTTTTGCCATGCTTAGGACAACTACACAAAGTGAGTGCGATCTTCAAGGGATGTGCTTATGATTTTCATACTCATTAATAATACCAACAGTTGAATAGTATTACTCAAAGTACAAGTTAAATCCTCCACAAAATAAGCTCAGATTAACTTTACACAATGAACAAAAATCATTTGTTTGTCAAAAGTATGAGCGAAAATTCACCATAAATCAAAACTTGTCAAATCTTGCATTCTTCTAACATACATGAAATGAAATCTAAGCTATGATGAGGGATAAGAACCATGCCAACTCCAAAATAAGAGAGGTAATCACCATCAATTTGAACAATGCATTACTTATTACTTTGGCAGTTGTAAGCAACAATTACTTATCTAAACATGTTTTGCAACATGCTCCCATGATTTACAAATGAGGGGTGAGTTCAATTTGTAGGCTCCCCAATTACAATTCAATGGCCATGATTGATTTTAAATCAACAGTTAAGATTACAAAATAAAACCCTAATTAGGGTTTGGTACAACTAACTACCTCTCGACCTGTTGGTTCCCCCCCAAAAAGAGTTTTACACTGCAATGAGGCAGAGACCAAGTTGATTCTTATAACTATATGTGGAGAAGCCAACCTCGTCTTGTTAAAATCCCCAAGAGCTTGGACCAACTGGCAAGGGTTTGCAAACCCTTTTGCACTTTGGGCTTTGCAAAACCCGGGAGGGTGATCCCTTAATGCATTTGTGCCCTCTGCACCATTCTGGCAAATGACATTAAAACAAAGTAGATAATCTCATTTAAAAGGGCTCAACAAAGAGGGAGAATGCTACATAATGGCTAGTTCTCAGTGATCCTCAACCATCTTTGGAGCATGAGATGTCTTCAGTAAACAACAATCTGCGTAAAAATGAAAAGATATTATGATATTCAACAAATTAACAAGAAGTTGTCGGTGAGTTTTGAGCACAAAATTGGCATAAAAGATAGTTACAAACTGTGATTAGTGCCTTATCCATTGGGCACTTGAATTTACAAGACATAAAATGAAAATATAACAAAATTTTATCTAATAGCATGAGATCTAAGAAAATATTGCCTTACAATATTTCTCATATGCATATCCCAACCCAAACTGCTTATCTGGACCCCTGCATAAGCCCTACCACTCTGCAATTCCACTCAAGCATTTAATTGACCCCTTAGATCAAAGCATGAACAAAAAATACATACACCACAACAGTGCAATGAATGAGAAAACCCTTGATTCTACTCACTCAAAACATGATAGAATTACACACTGGAGAAATGGGTTTGAAACATGTTTTTATTTACTTAATCGGCTATCTCCGTTACAAAACATTTTACATATAACTCCTTCATGAACTTGCAAGAAAATAGACACAAGAATCTTATCTATTGCTCTGTTAATGACGTTTACAAATTGCTCATTCCACCTAGACTCACTATACATGACCAAGGATTTGGAACCAAATTTCTTGACCTCTATCTCATGGCCTTGAATTCCTTTTTATAGAAACAAGGGAGCAAACATGCTTTAGGCCAAAGGAGACACTTGTCACAAGCCCATAAGACTGCTTGTGATTCTGTTACAAAATATTCTTTACGATTTACCAAAAACTGTCCACACTAGCATTGATGATTAGGTAGAACCAAAATTCCTAACTACATTTTGGTAGAAACAAAACTTTTTGAGCCGTGCCACTATCACCCTTGATATCTCCAAATGGGCTGTGAGATGGGTCGTTTTGTCCTATAAAGCATTTCCCTTCCTAGAAGGGAAATTAGATCCCGACAAGAAGTAAAGTCGCCCCTAAACTAGAGGAGGAGCTTCAACCTTCATGCCCAAGATCAGAGAAAATGGAAAGAGGAGCTCATAGAGGAACACAATAAGAAGGGAGGGTGTTGTAGCTTCCATGCCGTTGTAAAGATGACTGGCTGCTGCCTCCACCCCAACCTTGTTCCACTCCTGTCCCTTTGTGAGATCCTTCCTAAAATCCCTTACCAACCAATGGCAGAGGAGAAGCAGAGGACGTGTCTTGCAGGGTTTTTTTAGATGAGAAATGAATTTCAAGCCTCCAATGACTATCCTCCTCATTTTCAAGGCTCCACTGACTATAAGCATACTCACTCAAAAAGGATTCCCATCTGGTATCATAGAGCTCATTGTAACTCCTTGTACGATAGTGCTAAAATATCATCCTTTTCATTTTGAAACCTTTTTAGAAGATAATGAGGTTTATGTTATTTCTACCAACTGAAAACACCACCTCGCTGTATTTATAGTAAAAAATACTTCGCTTGGTGGTGCTCATGCATGCAAAAAATCATTATTTCAATGCTTTTTACTCATCCTGTCAGCTACAGACTTAGGAAATCATGCCTATCAAACCCAGGATATCGTCATCTTCAAGCTATCAATCCGCTGCTTTCTGACAAGGCTCACCTTACGTGAACGATTTGTTCTGATTTTGTGGTTCCTTGATTGCAAAATTTCAGCTTTAGATTTCCTTTTAGGACACTGAATCACTATCTTTTGAATTATTCTCGGAGATAGTTCCTTGATTTACCTTACTGAGAATCCTTGACAATATGCATCCTCTGATCCCGTTGGCAAGCCCTTGATCACTCTATTGTCAATTCAAAAATCATCCTTATCCCTTTATGCCTCTAAAATCTTAACTTATTGTTGTCATGACATTAAGATTCGCTGAGATGACTCCCTAGGAACTGCTAGCTCTGCTTACCAATTCATCTCGACCCGTCAAACAACCTTTTGAACAGGTATTCTGAAAATCAGTCGGCGTCCATGTGTCTCGACTTGTCTTTCTTTATCCCATGTCGACAAGCTTAGTTCTTTCTGCCTTTATTTTCCCGTGCGAGTGATAAGCAACCAACTTTAATCACTTATTTTTGAAATACGTTCTGAATTTACACTGTAGATCTTATCTAGCCTGACACATCATACAATCACCATCGGTCAATCTGATATTGACCTTCCAATGTGGCAAGTGGGTCCGTCAAAAGGTTGACTAAGGATCGCCAAATCACCTTCCAACTCAACTTTGTCATTGGCCCCACTGTCGGTCTTTCTCGGTCTGCTTGGGACACGTGGCATCATCTCGCGATCCTTAACTTCCTTGCATCTTCCTTCGCGGGCCTGTGAGGGCCATCAGATTTGTTCGCTTTTTACGTGTAGGCCACAATGATCGCTTAACATTGGTAGCTAACCTTCGAGCATCTTTTTGCTTGGGTTAAAACATCATCGTCCACTCGATGAACGTGCAAATTTATGGAACTTTTAGTAGCCCGATAATTAATCATAGAGATATCGGCTGAAATATTAAGGCTAGACTTAGGAAAAAATTAAGAGGGCGACACAAGGGATAACGCCTAGGAAAGGAAACATGGTCCCTTCAATGATGAAAATGACCCTCGCTTTTAAGTGACAAAGGTAAAGAAGAAACATAACGAGTTTTGGGTTTTTAATAAATGACCTGCTTGGATATACATAAATCTCAAACCCTAAACCCTGAGGGCAAGAATCAGAGAGCATCAGTAATTTAAAATGGCTAAAACTTTGACAGGGAGACTAAAATTTTTGCATAGTCATTTTCAGGACTATTAGTGGCTTTGGTTGGGGATGATCATCACTCAGGGATGATACGAGGATCCAGAATCTCAGGTAGAGCAAACTAGAAGGAAAATTGCCTGGACAAGGCAACTCAGACAGAAAAGGAAACCTACTCTAATATGCACAAAGACTAATCTACTGCTCATGCAGAAGAAATACTTCAAAAGAAGTAAAATTCCGAGAACTGTCCATGAACAAGCAATTCAAGGATTTCATTTGTCATTCCTTGGAGAAAGTAGAAAATAAAATTTTCTCCCCATTTGTTTTGAATCAGATGTGGGTTTAACCAGATGGCATCAAACTTACCATGCTTTCCTTTGTCCTCCAATCTAGCCTTCCACATCAAGACCAAAGCCTTTGCTTGAAAACTCCTTACAGTTGCTTCTTATACAAGTTCATGACTTGCATTTGAGATTTAGTATTTTTGAATTAGCTTCTCTTCTAGTTCCATTCCATTTCATCAATGCATCAACCCTCAATTGCATCTTAGTTTCCATACTATCAACACAAGTTTGGACAAACTTGTACATCTCCATTAGGCGGTAGAGTCAACCTCCTTTTCTCTGCACCCTACATTGTAGTTTGGAAAGTCAGACTATTACTGATGGCCCAAGCCCACCAAAAATGAAACACCAGTATTTACCCTTATCAAAAGTCCGATTCTCATCTATATATGTGATCAATAACTTGAAAATATTACTGTATACATATTGACCACATATATAAACATTTGTAAACTGTAAGCTAACCCCGTGTCTGACATCATTCATGTCTCCTTTGATCAAATACTCACTCAACTGACATGAAACTAAAATTTTTGCCTTGGTTTCTTGCACCCTACTACCAACAATGACAAATAGAATTCCTTGATTAGTTTGAAGAATTCTTCCCTCATCATACAAACTATGCTCACAATAGTCTGAAATATTTTCATCATTACCATCACAACTAGTGATAGGGGAAAATTCACCTTCATTAATCAACTTCAAGTCAAAAATCACATCTTGGTTGGCACTTAAGATGTATGGATTCTCAATTGTCTCTTCATACAAAGGATTAGAAACCAGATGAAAACCCTCCTTAAAAATACTATGGCAAAGCACTAGCTGATCCATATTTGCATCTTCATCAAATAGTGCATTAAAAGTTTCATTGAAACCACTGCCCATCTCAAGTTCACATTCAATCTCATTAGGTAAAAATGAATCACAATCTGAGTTAGAACAACTCTTAGCATTATAGTCCTTACAACATTAATACTCAATGTTATGATCCTCATAGACTTCAACAAGATCATCATGACTATTTTGACCCCTGTGAGCTTTATCTTCTCCAATCACACTCGCTAAAACAGTCTGATCCATTGCATGAAGAACTATTTGTAATGGGACAACTGCTGTATCATTACTTGTAATATTTGTTTCAAGCATACATACCAAAACTAACTCTTCACACCCATTACTCTAAATAAGTTCATGTGGCATAAACACAGGCTTAGGCATACCTTCTTCATTGGAACATACCACGGAGTTCTCTAGCTCAATATCATCATCAACAAAAAATGGGATGACATCATTCAGGCTTTCATCATCATACATAACTGATTCCTGGGAGAATGAACTCATGTCAGCAAAATTCTGGACACCAGTATTAGATGTATAACTTTCCAATTCTCCTTTATATAGGCTACTAGATTCAAGTGAACCACAAGACTGCAGATGGACCTTTTGTATGGCATCCTTGTTGAAACAACTAATCATTTTGTCACATGGTATTGCAACTGAACTTTTTCTGTGAAATAATTCCCCTACTTAACCAAATTTTGGCTAGTTAGTTTTATTTTGTGACACTTTCATGTGGATCCTTTAACACCTAGCCAAGATTTTGACCATTTCTATGCTCATACACACTTTGTCTGTGGATTTGCCTTCAATTCTAGATCTGGCTTGTGCTGAGTAGAACAAACTCTGCCCTTGGACAAGGATTTTATTCATCTTCTCCTTACTTTCCCTTTTTATTCTTCTTCTTTCTTCCCATTTCTTCTCCACCACTTAGTCAAAATTTGATTCTTTTGGTTGTGGAAAATTCCACACTTAGCCATTTTTCATGCATCAATCTTTTATTTTCCAACCCGTTCATTTGTTTGAACCTTGATTTTTTTGTGCTTATTTTATCAAATTTGTTTTTCCCTTTAGCCATTTTCTCTCTTCGACATGATGTCTTCATGTCCTACCCTTGAGCCATAGGCAAATTTTTATGTCTTGCTTAGGCATCTTCACATATTCTATTTATGCCTAGGTTGAATTTGGAATGCCTATGTGATTTTATTTTTTCTTGTACTTGATCAAATTTCCAAGATGTTTGGACAATCTTCCTTGGGAAATTTTAATATTCCTTCAGGCAAATTTTCATGTTTTCAATGCATATTATTTGTATCAATTTAAATTAATCTATAAATGAAAATTCATGTACAATTACAAATTTTAAGTGACTGATAAATAAAATGCTATGAATTCAAATCAACACACTTGTGTCTGCGGATGACTGCCAAACAACATGTCAATCAACTCATCTGTCAATACCACATCCTCAGTCATGCGAGTCTGACATCTACTCCCACAAATCATGCACAAATGGGATGTGGATCCATATTCAGTGGCCTTGTCATGAGTGGCACACACATGCTGAATGGGGTTGCTAGCACCACCCTGCATCAACTAATGGCTCATATGGTACAAGAGGGTGTGCTAACTGTGTCCCATGTTGGATGATCACATTGAAGTTAATGTTGTGGCCGCCTGAAGAGTCTGTAGCTCCATCGACTCTTTCAGGTCTACTGGGACATTCAAATGCACCTTGGGTTTGGGTGCTAGGGGACGATGAATCTCCTGGGCTACTTGCCTACGGGCTCCAGGTCTATCTTGCGCAGAGTCACCACATTTACCATGGAACTCTCTCATATCAAAATAATTAGGCAGCACACTGAGGACAAACTCACATTATACTTTGCTCAAAAAATACAATAGCACCTCAAAATTATTAGTTGGTGGTTCGTCAAAGACCATCCACCAACTCTGCCAAAAAAAATTCTTCATCTGCACATTGGTACACCAATGTATGAAACCTCTTTGCATTTTAAGAGGTAACAACTAACCAGTTCTAGGATCAACAAAAATGACACATATTTGTTGTTTACTAATGTTTTTGTTTTTCACCCCCTCATATGATAACCCACTAGCATAATATTGACGACACTTATCCCTATAGTTTTCCCATTTTGTAATTTGAGTGGAAATTGCAATGGTACCACTAGATAATGTTTCTAGGCTAGTGGCAAGGGATTTATAATGATCAAGCTTAGATATTTTCAATTTATTAATCAGTCTATTTATTTTAGTTGTGTTTTGCCCTAACTGATTAAGCAATTGCTCTTGTGTATCAAGTGTATGGTCAAAAGGAGGAGCTAGAGGTGTATTCTGTGGGTTTTGTTCGGGGTTTTGAGGAGGTGCATCTTGTTGTTGTTGTTGTGGACTTTTAGAATATGGTTTGTGTAACAAAAAATAAAAAAACCTAATCAAAATAAATGAATTTAAATTCAAAACGTAAAAAAATTGAATAAATACGAAAGAAAAACAAAATTCAAGCAAAACCAACCTTGATCCATGGCGTTTGGGTGAGAAAAGAGGGAGCTCATATGCAGTTTAACAAGAAAAAACTCAAATTATCAACTTGCGACCGCCTGAAAAATAGGACACAGTCGACCAAAAATAATAATTTATTGACAAGTACTAAGTCCTAAAGCAGCGCTTACGCGGCCATTTTTCTAAAGGAACTCTGTATGCGCTTTTGTCCCTTTAGGGTCGAGGAAAACGAACCTTAATGCGTACGGGGTGATTTAGATTTTAACTACCGCGATCACGATGCCTATTTTTCCAATTTTTTTTAGGCCTATGTCCACTTTTCTGCACACCATCTTTGTGCACTTACCCCTAACTCTCTTTAATGTTTGACAATTTTTTGTTTTGTAGGCATTGTCAAGGGATCAAATGTCCTAGATCGATGATGCCATACTCTCAACGATTGATTTTGGCCTACAGAGCTATGCGGTATCATATTTTGTACACCTTATTTTATGTATTCTTTTGATGGAATTTATGCAAGTCATTTAATTTTAGATTTGTTAAATAATGTTTAATATTATTTGTACTAATATCTCTTGTGTTAATTTTGTTTTTTTTACCCTCCATGTCTAGGCCTGGTCCTCAGCGAAAGAAATTCTCGAGGAGGCCTAAGCATGGGAAGAAGGTAATTGATCACATTTTTAATTGTACAATTGTTTGAAAAGGTTGAAATCATCTTAGTTGGAATTTATAGATTGATTAGTGTTTTTTGTCTATTTTATATACAATGGCCATTCAACTTTGTAGATATGTTGAATACACCTGATACGCCCGAGGATCAAGAGAGGGCGAAGGTATGTATCTCTACTTTATTTTCTTTCTTTGATGATTGTATGCACATGTACATGTGAACTTGTGATGAATTATAATCTTCTCATTTTTCATACAAGAAATATCCATAGCTGCTTCATCAATGGTGAGCCCTCCATGTATTAGAGAAAATATCTCAGGCTCCGGTACAATTTTGTTCTCTATATCGTAGATTTTTAGTGTTTTTGATGTATATATGTTAATACATTGTATTAATTGTATTTAATCAACAATAGCCCCCTTTGCAGTTCGACCATAACTTGGAGCCTTTGAAGAAGGTATTCAAGAGAACTCCTAAGGTTGACAAGGAGAAGACAAAGAAGATAGTAGATCCTAAATCAATAGATGAGGTAATCTACATTTCTATTGCAACGAAATTATAGTTAAATGCATAGTTATGTTGATAATTGTGAACTATTTTCTACAAAAAGATTCTAATTTAGCTTTTGAATTGTGGTTTGCAACCATCTATAGACCCGTTTACTTCATCGAAAAGGCTCGATTTTGATGATCCACCACAAATTGTATAGGATCATATAGTGGTAGTTGTGGTTATTGAATGACCAATACATGGGTGTGTGCATCAAAATGGTGCCAAAAATGTGGACACACCCAAAAAAAGTTGAAAAAACAGATAGCACGTACGTGGTTTTTGAATTTTGAATAACTCCATACATTCTTTGGTTCGTTTATGCCAAGCCTAAAGGGAAGGGATCGTGTACGTGGTCCTTAAAAACTAAGACCACGTACGCGATCCCTTAGAAATTAGGACCTCGTATACGGTCTTAGTGTTTTAAGACCGTGTACGTGTTGCCTGTCAATATATTTTGTTTTATGCCGACTAGGTCTCATTTTCAACCCGCGGTCGAAAGTAGTTTGGAGGGGCATTTTCTTGCGAAACCATGCATGAGCTCCCGATTTCCACTTCCTAGCGCCATGGAAAGAGGTAGGCTGTTAATTTTTTTTGTTTATTTTGCATATTTGATAAATTTTATTTACATTTTGAATTTAAAATAAATGATTTTGATTAGTTTTTTGTTTTGTTACAAATATATCAGGTTCTCAAATTCCAGAACCACAACAAGATGAAAAACCATAGAAAAACCCACAATAAAACTCGCAAAATACACCTCCAGCTCCTCCTTTAGAGTGTACACCGGCTACACAGGAGCAATTGCTTAATCAGTTAGGGCAAAACACTGCTTTAAAAATAAGTAGATTGATTAATAAATTGAAAACATCTAACCTTGAGAATCATTTATCCTTTGCCACTAGCCTAGAAACATTAGCTAGTGGTGCCACTGCAATTTCCACTTAGATTAGAAAATGAGGAAACTATAGGGATAGGTGTGGGTAAGTGCAAGAAGTTGTGTCCACTTTTTGGCAAAAAAGTGGAAGTTTTTTCCCCTTTTTTTTTTGATTTCGTCTTGTTTGACCTAAATATTTGAGGCACTTAAAGAATGAATCTTGAAAAAATTCAGTAATAGAAAATGTAGTGCTCGAAGTCTACTTTCCAAACATGTAATTTATTTTAATACCCAGATCTTAAAAATGAAGTTTGAATAGGCATTACTAAAACCTATAGTTTAAAAGTCACTTTTCAAGACCATACCATGCCCGTGTACGACAAGCATAATTTGACCTAAATGAAATTATTTTTATAAATCCTTTTGGGAAAAGATCTATAACTCACTCACCTTTGATGAGAATTTTTTTTGTAATTTTTTTCTGCATATTTTTTTTTGTTAATTTTTTATTGGGCATAATCATTGTTTTGAAAAATTCTTGTGTACGACAAGCATAATTTGACCTAAACTTAACATTTTTTTTTTTTTTTTTAAATGTATAGAATTGTCTCTAGTTTGATGCCATATAATTTTTTTTTCAAAAAACTTAGAAACAAAAAAGTTATTAAAAAACTAAAAAACCATGTTATTTCGAATTTATAGACCTCTTTCATTAGTAATTATTTTAAAAATAAAAATATTGATCAATTTTTTTTAAAAATTACATATTTAGAATCTAGACAGTCTCTACTATAATGGGTTTTCATTGTTTAAAAAAATTCTGAAAATTTCGTGTTCAAATATATTTTTGAAGTCATTATTTTATTTGAAGATTGATTTGGCCTTCAAGTTACAGGTCAAACCAGGTCCAAGCCTAAGGGCTGGCTCTCCAAGCCATTTCCCAAGCCAAAACCGAAGCTACAACCGAAAAAAAGTTGAAATTTTTAGAAACGGGATCCCGTTTTGTTTTTTTAAAATAATTAAAAAAATGTTTAGCAAACGGGATCCCGTTTCCCTTTTTTTTATTTTATTTTTTCAATTTTTTATTTTTATTTTTTTAATTTTTATTTTTTTAAAACAAACTATATATACATGAAATATAAAATTTAAGTTTAAGTCACATTTCCCTTTGTCTTTTTCCTTTCTTATACTTTAAGTTATATTTTATGTATATATTAGCAGGATGTTTGAGAATGGTTTCAAATCTCTAGGAGTTATAATACATATTCTAGAGTTTAGAAGATCTTATAAATTGTGACGTAATAGGACCTATAATGTCATAATAAGTCGCATTGGTACGTAATAGGTCCTAATGTGTCATAATAGGTCATATTGCGTCATAATAGGTCCTATTGTGACATAATACGACCTATTACGTCATAATAGGTCCTATTATGTCATAAGACCCCTCAAAAGGATTTATTATGACATTATACCTCTTAATAGGAACTATTATGACTTAAGACCCCTTAGTAGGACCTATTATGTCATAATATGTCCTATAATGTTATAAGACCCCTTAAGAGGACATGTCATGTCATAATAGGTCCTATTATGCCATAAGACCCCTTAAGAGGATGTATTATTACATTATACTCCTTAATAGGACCTATTGAAGGATATTATGTCATAATAGGACTGATTATGACATAATAGGACCTATGATGACATAATAGGTCATATTATGTCACCATAGGTCATATTATGTCACCATAGGTCATATTATGTCATAAAATCCCTTAAGAAGAACTATTATGACTTTATACCCCTTAGTAAGACTTGTTAAGGGGTATTATGTCACAATAATACCCCTTAAGAGGACCCATTATGACATTATACCTCTTACTAGGACCTATTATGACATAAGACCCCTTAGTAGGACCTATTATGACATAATAAGATCGATTATCATATAATAAGACCTGTTATGTCATAATTGGTCCTATTATGTTATAAGACCCCTTAAGAAGACCTATTATAACATTATGCCCCTCAGTAGGACCTGTTAAAGGGTATTATGTCATAAAAGGACCAATTATGACATAATATGATCTATGATGATGTAATAGGTCCTATTATGTCATCGTAGGTCCTATTATGTCATAAAACCCCTTAAGAGGACCTATTATGACTTTATACCCCTTACTAGGACATGTTAAGGGGTATTATGTCATAATAGGACCTATTGCGATATAATAGGACCTATAATGTCATAATACGACCTATTATGTCATAATAGGTCCCATTGTGTCATAATAGGTCCTATTATGACATAATACGACCTATTATGTCATAAGACCCCTTAAGAGGACCTATTATGACATAAGACCCTTTAGTAGGATCTATTATGACATATGTAGAGAAAGATAAGTTGGTTGGAAGAGAGAGATGGCATGTTTAGATAGAGTTGAGGGGTATTATGTCATAATAGGATCTATTGTGACATAATAGGACCTATAATGTCATAATATGACCTATTGTGACATAATAGGACCTATTGTGATATAATACGACCTTATAAGACCCCTTAAGAAGACCTATTATGGCATTATACCTCTTACTAGGACCTATTATGACATAATATGATAGATTATCACATAATAGGACCTATTATGTCATAATAGGTTCTATTATGTCATAAGACCCCTTAAGAGGACCTATTATGACATTATACCACTTACTAGGACCTATTATGACATAAGACGGACCTTAGTAGGACCTATTATGACATAATAGGGTTGATTATCACATAATAGGACCTATTATGTCATAATAGGTCCTATAATGTTATAAGACCCCTTACGAGGATCTGTCATGTCATAATAGGTCCTATTATGTCATAAGACCCCTTAAGGGGACCTATTATGACATTATACCCCTTACTGAGACCTGTTAAAGGGTATTATGTCATAATAGGACTAATAATGACATAATAGGATCTATGATGATGTAATAGGTCCTATTATGTCATCATAGGTCCTATTATGACATCATAGGTCATATTATGTCATAAAACCCCTTAAGAGGACCTATTATGACTTTATACCCCTTACTAGGACTTGTTAATGGGTATTATGTCATAATAGGACCTATTGTGACATAATAGGACCCATTATGTCATAATAGGTCCCATTGTGACATAATAGGTCCTATTATGACATAATATGACCTATTATGTCATAATACGACCTATTATGTCACAGACCCCTTAAGAGGACCTATTATGACATTATATCTTTTACTAGGACCTATTATGACATAAGACCCCTTAGTAGGACCTATTATGACATATGTAGAGAAAGATAAGTTGGTTGAGAGAGAGAGAGATGATACTTTTAGAGAGAGTTAAGGGGTATTATGTCATAATAGGACCTATTGTGACATAATATGACCTATAATGTCATAATACGACATGTTATGTCATAATAGGTCACATTGTGACATAATAGGACCTATAATGTCATAATACGACTTATTATGTCATAATAAGTCACATTGTGAGATAAAAGGACCTATTGTGACATAATAGGTCCTATTGTGACATAATACGACCTATTATGTCATAATAGTGTCCTATTATGACATAAGACCCCTTAACAGGACCTATTATGACATAAGACCCCTTAGTAGGATTTATTATGACATAATAAGATCGATTATCACATATTAGGACCTATTATGTCATAATAGGTCCTATAATGTCATAATACCCCTTAAGAGGACCTATTATAACATTATACCCCTTTGTAGGACCCGTTAAAGGGTATTATGTCATAATAGGACTAATAATGACATAATAAGATCTATGATGATGTAATAGGTCCTATTAGGTCATCATAGGTCCTATTATGACATCATAGGTCATACTATATCATAAAACCCCTTAAGAAGACCTATTATGACTTTATACCCCTTACTAGGACTTCTTAAGGGGTATTATGTCATAATAGGACCTATAATGTCATAATGCAACCTATTATGTCATAATAGGTCCCATTGTGACATAATAGGTCCTATTATGACATAAGACCCCTTAAGAGGATCTATTAAGACATTGTACCTCTTATTAGGACCTATTATAACATAAGACCCCTTAGTAGGACCTATTATGACATATGTAGAGAAAGATAAGTTGGCTGGGAGAGAGAGAGAGATGGTACGTTAAGAGAGAGGTAGAGATGCATATATAGAGAAATATATAGGTAGGTAGGGGGTAACGGGAGGTGTATAGAGATAGCGAAGATAAAGAGTAAAGAGTTAAGGACGTGAGAGAGAGGTAGAGACATAGTTTTAGATTTTGGGAGAGAGGGGACAAAGTGAGATAGAAAGGAAAAAAAAGACAAAGAGAAATGTGACTTATATATAAATTTTATATTTCATGTATATATAGCTTGTACTTTTTAAATATTTAAAAAATTAAAAAAAAAATTTAATTTATTTTTTATTTTTTTAAAGGAAACGGGATCCCGTTTTGTTTTTGAAACGGGATCCTATTTTATCCCGTTTCTTAGATCTAGGCTCGGGATCCCGAAGCTAAACAGGATCCTGTTTCAAATTTTGGCTCGAGATTCCTACATGAAATGAGATCCCGTTTCGTTTCTCATGTGTTCCGTGAGATTTACCGTTTTTTTCTAAGTGTAAAACTTCCACACTAAGTGGACACAACTTTGTGCACTTACCCATGTCATGCATTTTATGAGAATGGATTATCATATGAGGGAGTGAAAAACAAAAACACAATTAAAGTATAAATATGTTCTCTTTTTGTTGATCCTAGAATTGGTGAGTCCTTGACTCTTAATGCAAAGAGGTTTCCCATACATTGATGTACCGATGTGCAGATGAGGAATCCGTTTTGGAATAGGTGGTGGATGGTCTTTGACGAACCACCTTGTAATAATTATGAGGTTCCATTGTATTTTTTGAGGAAAGTATATTGTGAGTTTGTCCTTAATGACAAGCCTAATTATTTTGACATGAGAGAGTTCCATGGTAGAGGTGGCGGCTCTACCCAAGATAGACCTAGAGCTAATAGGGTAGTAGACCTGTAGATTCGTCAACCCCTAGCACCCAAACCCAAGGTGCAAGTGACTATCCCAATAGCCCTGAAAGAGTTGATGGAGCTACAGACTCTTCAGGCGGCCACAACATTGACTGATGCAGTTATCCAACATGGGACACAATTAGCACACCCTCTTGTACCAAATGATGATCCATTAGCTGGTGCAGCTGGCACTGGTCAACCCATTCAGCATGTGTGTCCCACTTGCTTAGGCATATGCACAGGGATGGATGACGAGGCCACTGCAGATGGATCCACAACCAATTATGCACGACTTGTGGGAGTAGATATCAAACCAACACAACTGAGGATGTGGCGTTGACAAATGAATTGATGGATATGTTGTTTGATAGTCAGCCACAAACACATATGTGTTGATTTGAATTCATAATATTTTATTTATCAATCACTTAAAATTTGTAATTTTAAATAAATTTTCATTTATAGATTGATTTAAATTGATACAAACAATATGAGTTTCAGGATGCAGTAGCGACATCTGATATTCCTCCTGCAGTTATTGCAGCTGCAACTTTGACGCCTGAGGTATAAATTTTGTAACATGTTAAAATAAAATAGTACACTTTAAATTCAAAAAAATTACAAGATATACAATTAAATTCATTATTATATCTTCATTCCTTTAAACGGTCTTAGCCTTCTTATTTATAAATATACGATTTGTCAATCTTATTTGACATATTTTTAACTGGCTGAAGGTGTCAGGATTCCTTCCTTGTGATCTCTTTTCGTAATTCAACGAGCCTAAGTATTGAGTTGATAGACCATTTTCTGGTGAGAAGGTGTGAGGGCGATAAGAGTCGGTTGGGAAGTAGAAAGACTTCACCTCCTTCGTCCCATCTTCCTCGTACTCTCTATCAGGTAACTTTGGCTTGATTTATGGTTTGGCTTGCAGGTTGAATGGTAATTTGCTAACCTTTATCTCTTCAGCACATCTAGTTGAGCTTGTATCTATGTAGGTCTCCAAACCTAAGTAAATTTTCTCCCTTTTGACAACGATTTGGGATCACACGAAGGCGATATGAGTTGCTGATTTGTTTTAAATAACTCTTGCCAGTTGACACACTAGTTCCACATCTCCTTTCTGTCAGTATTTCGACTTGTAATGTTGAATGATTGCTAGCTAAAGTTGATGATTTTCCTCTTCACCGCGCCTTACTTCTATTACAAGCTAGGGTTGTTGTTGCACAAAAAGATCTACCTTTCAATGCATGATACAACCACTAGACATAGAATCCACAGGAGGTTGTTAAACCATGCTATGAATCCCTGTGAGGGATGTTGGCCCACTGCCAACAATCCCCCTCTCAACATCACTTGTTGCAGCCTGCGTGATTTGAACTTGTGACCAAGCTCTGATACCACTTGTTACAAGCTAGGGTTGTCGTTGCACCAAAAGATCAACCTTTCAATGCTCGATACAACCACTAGACTTATAGAATCCACATGAGGCTATTAAACCATGTCACGAATCCCTGTGAGGGACGTTGGCCCACTGCCAACAACTTCCACCTCTCTTTTCCACTATTTGGCTAGAATTGAATTTGGCAGCTTATTTTGGCAAGAATTTGATGTTTGCAGTTGCAAGGAAGCCACTTCTTCTTCTTCTTTCACCCTGACTAGAGTACCACATAGGATACATATTTAATTTTTTGTTTACTAAGTTGTTTGGAACATTTAAATTTGATCTAATTTTTCCCTTCCTCCCACACCTTCTACTTGGGGTATGTATGAAATGGAATTTAAAAAAAACGATGTGTTTTCAGCAAGGAAAAGTCTTAACCCACGCCTCCTCTGTCCTCTACCTTCCACGCCCTTCTTAAAATCTGCCAGGTTGAAGTTTGAAGGAGGGGAATACTGTTTAGCCTTCTATTTGGGTATGCTAGGAAAAGAATGTGGGAAGGGCGATGTTGGTTTTCCACGCCTCTCTCACCAACCACGTCTTCTTCCATGTTTGTATCCTGCAGAATCCGACCAATCACCACTGCCAGGGGAGGCGATATACGTATGGAATTAGTTTTGTTTTATTTTAGACTGTGAAGGAACACCCTCTCCTCCCTCTTCTTATACTTCCTGATTTTTTTTGCTGTGTAGATGCTTAATTGACAGTTAGTTGAATGTTTGGGATGTTTGAAAATTGATCAGGCAATTAACCTTTAGCTCAAGGTATCAATGTGATTTTTGAGCTTATTGCTGAAACTAACTTGTTGATCCAAATCTTGTTCAATTTCATATCGAAGTTATACTTTGGAATTGGATTTTGATTAAGGAAGTTCATTAAAATGTAAATATTGATTAAATTCTGGAATATAGGAAAAGATATTGAATTAATATGAAATAAAATAATAAATATACTTAATGATATTAATCCGAGAGGGGTTAAATCATTTCTTTCTGTCTATGAGGGATGTTTATGGAAAAGTGTGCTTGATTATGGGCTAACTAGGGAAGGGTGATTTTTATTCACCTCCCCAATAGGGTAATGATGGCTATAAATTTATTCATTTTTCTGCCTTCCATAACACATGTAGTTAGTTCAACAGGACAAGTTGTTAGTTCTGCATGCATGCATAGATTCCATTCCCATCAGTTGGTACCGGCTTGCTAGGATAATCCGTCATGAGGGACAAGAGCTTATCATGAGCACTGGGAAGCGCAAGCTTCGGTTGGTTGGGCGGATAAAACTCTTGGGTCATATGCCCGTCATCTGGTTTGTAGGTGGAAGTTTGTCCAGGGCAACAAAGATGACACATCCGAAGACAGAGAATCAGAGATTCTAGATAAATTTTATGTAATTATTATATGATGTATATCTTATCTTATTGTAAAAAACCAGAATGGTCGCATGTAAAAGATATGAAAAGACCTATGAGGTCCTATGATGTAATGTGATAGAAAGTCGCCATGTAATATGTACTAACAAAAAAAGAGAGAAAAAGCTACTAACCTACTAACCCACTAACATGCATGATTTTCTTCCGTAGATTAATTTTCTTTTCCACATGCATGCACGTTCGTTTATAATTTTCAGTTCATTGATTTAATTATGCATTTTGCATGTTAGATTAATTCCGTAATAACTCATGCAAACATTACTTCTGAACGCATGTGCACACTTAACTCAAAATCATTGATAATTATGGTTTATGCATGTTACTTTACCATCATGTGCACTTTACTTCTATTTCACTTTTACTACATGCATTATAGTTTTGCATGTTAGACATGAATTGCATGGATGCTAAGTTCACTTATTTATTAATTGCATGTCAGTTATCATAAACTTTGCATATGCATTAATGAAAATTTAAATTAATTGTAATTATGAGTTACTATGGTGGTTTAACTAGGGTTAGGACAAGCGGGTCCTTACAACTTTACATTTCAATGTACTGTTAGTTTTTTATATCTTAACAATTTTCGAAGGATAAATTGTATGTGAATATTGCAGTACCACTCAAAGAGAAAGCTACAGAGGATTACTAAACCAAATGAGAAATATATTTAACCAAATTTCAATGGGTGATTCCCAAGATCAAGTTTGATTTCATAAAACCTAGAATCCCCAAAAGCCTCAATATTAAAACACTTTTTAAATTACAACAAACAATTCAATTCTCTAAATGGAACTTCTAATTTTAAAGTAGAATCCTTAGACCATTCATAGACCTCAATATCATACTCCCTTCTATAGCGTTGAGCTTCTACATTCTATAACTCATTCTTTTTCTATACTAGACTCTAGATATAGCTTCCTGAAACCCATAAAAATAGAGATTTTGATAGAAAACCTGATTGAGTTGATAAAGATGATGATATGCGTTTTGATTATGTTAGCTAAGAAGAATCAAATCTTTTTAAGTCAAATCTGACCCTTAAAATTGTTTTGATGCAAATATATTGTAATCCATTCAATTGTTTTCATCTAAAAAGTTTCTCTAATTAACCACTACTATGTGTTCTAAAACAAATCCCTTTGTAAAGTAACAACTATTGTAATTTATGTAAGTTTCTATCTACGTAATTCTTACACCTCTACATAAGGGCACTAATGTCAAATCAGGCCCGAAGTTCACATTGACATGCACCTCATAATTCTGAATCTATTATGTATAGGGATTCCACTAAATGATTATCATTTATACCGTTTCACAGTGGGAAGGATTTCGAGGAATCGATATCCATCAAATCTAAAATAAAAGAAGGGAATTTGGTGAAAGATGGCGTATATATTGTCACGCATGGACCACGCACAGCCAAGTCTTTTATGATTATAGCGTTTCCATTACAAGATGAAGACTCGTCTAACAGGAAAAACTATTTTTTTTTGCTGGAAGAAGATTAAATTACATCAGCCCGTCATCTACGGCACTTCACTTCAATAGAAAAAAACGATTGAAAGCAGGGAATTGACAGTTTTGTCTCTTTCGTGTAAGAGTATCGATTTAATTTAGCATTCGGTCAAAGATGTCATTAAAATCTTTCATTCATTCAAAGCAATTTAATTTTTTTTGGTAGCATTCACATATTTTGTGTTTTGAGTAGCGTGTAATGCACGATACCTTTTCCGCACAACACCATCATTCAGGGACACTGGGCCCCACACACGACGAAGCCACTTGATTTTTCTTAAATGTCTTCTCCTTTTATTAATTAGGAGATTCTTATTACAATTAATTATATTGTTGATTCAATTTTAATCATGGTAAATATGTAGATAAGAATAGTCTTTCTTTTATTGATTGTTACTTTTTCAAGACCTATTGATATTATTTCTCTTAGATAAGTATCTAAATCTCTTCATATTTAGTTGCTCGAATCACCCTTTTGTATATAAATTCTTCATGGCATTGGTACCATGATTGCTTCTTCTTCTTTACATGATTAATCTTCCCCCTATCTTCTTTTATTAACCTTCATCTCCTTGTCCTAAGGTAAGACCCCTCATAGTGTCTATTGTTGGACAAAGGTTGTCATTGATGTCAAAGGTGCTAGTCAATTCTATCATTGATATCAAGGTATCTGAAAGAAGTGCAAAGTGTCTAGAAGAGTGCAATTACTATCATGTCTATGTCTAAACATTTGAGTTCCACGAGTACAATGACAAGTTATGTTGGTAAGATAAATTAAAGTATATTTGTAATATCATCTTGCATCAATTTTTATTGTTGAAGGTGATCCAAAAGATTGTTGAAGGTGATCCAAAAGTGTTTGTAGTATGTTACCCAAATGTTCCATATTCTAGAACAATCGAATATTATGATCTGCTGATTGGAAGGAAAGTATGCTACATATGTTAAGTCAGGCTCTAGAGTTTCAGTATTTGAGCTTCAACTGATAGAAGGTTAGAAGTGACAAAGTGGTCACTAGCCGACTTGGTTGATGTTCCAAATTTATGCGCCAACGGATTGTAATGTGTGCTCTTTAGAGACAACACACATATGACTATTGGGACGAGATGAGTGTACATTGAGTAACACATGATGTGCCCCTTCTTTTGGAGTAATGTGTGGGCTATTGGACTTGGCCTATTACACATTTGGTTAAGGGTTACTCTTGTGGCCAAATTTCAAATTTAGGTTCATTCCTAGAGTGTGTGTGATCAATATAATTATTCAGTATGTGTTACTGGAATGATGCAATATGAGATGCATCCTAATTATTGTGTGGTTTCATCACAAGATCATATGTATTGTGTAAGAGTGAACTCTTAAGTTGATGAGATTGAGTGGAAGCCAAGTATTCATGTATTGGAGGTCAATAATTCATCTTTTGTATTTTGGCGATATTGATGTCTCCAATGCTAAGTTGTTGTTAAGATCTTGTACTAGGGGATTGGTGTCTCCTATACGTTGGTGCCTACAAATGCAATTAGGGGTTGGTCGGTTGGTCCCTACTTCATATTATAAATGATCTATTATTTTGCACGAGTTCGATTTGGATAATAGATTCAAGAAGCTAATCTCATCGTGGTTTTTCCCTTTTGGGTTTCCATGTATATCTAGCGTTCTCTTGTGTGGACATGTGTTTATATTTATCTTTTCAATAGTTGATTTAATGATAAAAGTTAGATCTGGAAATGCTATTAATGATAAGATGAATATAGAGTTGAGATTTTGCATATATTGATTCACACCCCCACCTCTTAGTATATATCTGCGTGTTTAACACCTACCTCTCACGTTCCTTTCTCTAGTTCCATTTCTACCTCTTATAACTAGAATACCACATATATCTTGAATCCCACTAGTTGCATTCTTTCTTTGATATCATATGAATGTATACTAGTAAAATCCCCTCATCCCTCTAGTTTCGTATCTAGCCTCTTATTTCTTACATCTTAATGCTCCATCTATTATTACTCATGTCACTACTATGACTATCCCACCTCTATCGTAGATGCACTAATGTAGAAGTTAGTTAGAGTTGAAAGAGAAGTTGATTCTATGCCTAGAATCTAAGTCAATATAATTTGTATTTCAACACAACTTTTGCATTTAAATTTGCTTCAAGTCCATTACTTATTGGTTTGTGGCACCTCAATTTGAGTTTTATTAAGGTAAAGATGACAAAAAATCTCACTTACTATAGCCTTTAATACAAAATGCTTAGACTATGCTTATGATGAATTTTTTGGCCAAGTTACTTCTTCAAACTCTCCATATATGTGTTTTCTAGTGGTTCTACTCATTTCCTTCTAGATCCATTCATTATTTTAACGAGTTAGCTACAATATTTTATAGCCATTTTTACATGAATACAAACTTCAAAACTATTGCTTCAAATTTATTTGACTATGCTCATGGCTCTAATGATCATATTGATGATTATGTCACCCAGTTTCGATCACTTTATGTTAAAATAAAACGTTAATTTCCCAATGGCAAGTCATAAAGGAGTTTTATTAAGGATTTATTATTATGTCTTTGTTGAGTAATTTTATGCTTTCGTATTTAACTTTATGCTTATGTCAAGGATGTTGAACTCAATTTAGTTGTTTCCAAAGGATAGAAATATGGTTCCTCCCATACATCTTCAATATTTTTTTTCCTTTCTATGCTGAGAAAAACACAAATACTTAAATCTAAAAAGGTGATGAAAAGAAATAATCTAAACCTAATGTTAATCATGCATCTACTATTTCTAATGCACTTTTACTTAAGCCTCAACTAATTATCATAATATATGATCAATAATTTGTAAATTATCAAATTAATCATATAATTAGCTCCTTTATTACCTTATTCACTTAAGGTAAACTTATGTTCTTTTTACCTTTCATTATAGTAGGCTAATAATAGATCACGTTGTCTCATTTATTATGATTATGACACAAGACACTAGCTAATTTAATCTTCCTTTAGGGTTTTAATCTAAGGTTCCATTCATCCTTTTCATAAGGATTCATGCATTCATAGTAATCATAATCTTTGTGCATCAATGTACAATTTCTCACTTGAGTTGTTCACTAGATTATTGTTTCCCAATCCCTATTTGTGATAGGTGTTGTGGTTGCGGGTGATTCATGGACTTGTGGGGTTGAACAAATAGCTCCAGTATGGTATCAAATCTCTAGCTCGCTAAGTTTCTATCCAAATTCTTGAGGGATCCAAATATAAAATTTTGTCACTGGCAAAACTTAAGGTGAATTTTTTGTAGGTACAAGTTCAAATTTTCGTATAAATCATATTGATCCATACAACCCTACTATATCAAACATCACCCATTTAGAACATGCGTAGGAAAAATACATGCAAGTAAGCAATTTATTTTTTTCATAGGTTTAATAGATTTTTTGTGTAAAATTATGATTTTTTTCAATTTTTATTAAGTGATTCTTTTTTCCCTACATATGCATAGTTGTACAACTACACTCAATAGTCAATTTGATAGAGTGTGATTAGTTTTGGAGTTATTTAGTGTTGATTGGACCAATACTATTGCATCTATGTTACAAAAGGAGCCAACCTTCTTTGGAGAGTTGATCTCATTTATAGGGTCCCACACCTTGAGATCAATCTCATGTTTCATTGGAATGGAAAATAATAGGTTCAACAAGTGTGATTTTTTAAGTGACAAAAATGCTTTAACTTTTAGTCAACTATCACCATATCAGTGTTTGAGTTTGGTCTCACTAATGTTGCCACTTGACCTAAATATAAGGTCATATTTTTAAACCTAGGGGGATAATGACAATTGGTGCCTACCAATTCCATTACTTGCCATGAATTTAACTCTATATTTTGCAAGGAATTTGTTGGCTTTAACATGAACTGACTTGGCTACTCCATTAGAATTTATCCATGGGTGAAACAAAAGTTACTATAAATGCAAATTCTAGTACTATCTTTCCATCTAACTATAAAATATAGAAACTTTAATTATTAATCTACAAGAAAAATGTAAGAAAACACAATAAGCGAATTAAATTTTTATAAGATGAAAAAATTCTACAATTTATAATATTGTACTTAAAAAATTTAATAATAAAAATTTATTATTGTAATTGATTCATGACAAATTGTATTTTATAAGTGTTTTAAATGTAAAGACAATTAAATGTAAAATATCATTCATGAGATAAAAAGTTTATGTAATCTTTAATTTTATACTTTAAATTAAGTAATAATTGTGTACTATATAATGGATTCATGACAAATTAGATTTTATTAATGTTTAAAGTGAAAAGATAATTGAACTTTGAAAACTGTATAACCAAATACAAAATATATGTTTTGCTTTGAATATTTAAATATAAGAAAACCCATTCTATAAATTAAAACAATTTGATTTCTATAATTTTTTTTCTCTACCAAGATTTGAACGAACACCATCTAGATACTCACAATAAGATCTTTACCATAAAATTTATAATAATCATTGAATAATATTAATTATCTACTAAAGAAATGCAACCTATCAATAATTATATTTATCACGTCCAAACTTTTCCACTCTTCGCCTTTTTTCAGCTCCACCCTAAACCCCTTCATTATCGTACACCACCTTAAAAGATCATCAATTTCATCACGAAAGAGGCAGCTGTCACCATAATTTACTAGCAGTGTAATTATCCATTCGCCTTTGCACACCTTAAAAGCGCAGGCTGGAAGTGATGTATTTATATTCTCTATTGAAGTAGAGGTATCCATCAGAACCACATACCATTCTATAATTACACTCAATTCTGACCACAAGCAGTGAATTTCGTGAGTACCAATTTCCCTCACTCCATCGACGCCATTAAAACTTGATTCCGCTCCATCCACTGCTGCTCCAATCATAACCATTCCATCTGATGGCACAAACTGAAATAAAAGACAAAATACTCTCATTTCATCCACAGCAAATTCTTTTAATTTACAGATCACTTCAAACATTACTTGCGAAAATATAGACTATCTTGCAAGAATAAATGACAAAACAATGCTTAGTGTCAATAATGAAATAAAAGAACACTTACAATAACAATGATATTTATGATTGCCCATTGAAAAAATATTGAAATCGTTACCTTCAACTGATAAATGCAATTCCGTATTAATGCGTTGATGCTAATGACTGCAACTCTTCAATACCTAATATGTTCTCTAGCTTTTCACAAGAGTCAATCTGAATTTGCTCCAAGCAGATCATTCCAGCAAGACTTGGCAACTGCTCAAGCTGAGGGCACTGTTTAATAACCAGCCGTGTGAGTTTTGTAAGATCGGCGATTCCTTCTATTCTTTGCAAATCTTTGCAACTTTCTATCCGCAGCTCTAAGAGTGTAGTTGGCAGTATAATGTTCTGCAGCTTTTCACAAGAGTCAATACGAATTTGCTCCAAGTAGATCATTCCAGCAAGACTTGGCAACTGCTCAAACGCAGGGCACTGTTCAATAACCAGCACTTTGAGTCTTGTAAGTTCAGTGATTCCTTCTATTCTTTGCAAATCTCTACAACTTTCTATACACAGCTCTAAGAGTGTAGTTGGCAGTATAATGTTCTGTAGCTTTTCCCAAGAACTAATCAGAATTTCCTCTAAGCAGATCATTCCAGCAAGACTTGGCAACTGCTCAAGCTGAGGGCACTGTTTAATAACCAGTAGTGTGAGTTTTGTAAGATCGGCGATTCCTTCTATTCTTTGCAAATCTCTGCAACTTTCTATCCACAGCTCTAAGAGTGTAGTTGGCAGTATAATGTTCTGTAGCTTTTCCCAAGAACTAATCAGAATTTCCTCTAAGCAGATCATTCCAGCAAGACTTGGCAACTGCTCAAGCTGAGGGCACTGTTTAATAACCAGCAGTGTGAGTTTTGTAAGATCGGCGATTCCTTCTATTCTTTGCAAATCTTTGCAACTTTCTATCCGCAGCTCTAAGAGTGTAGTTGGCAGTATAATGTCCTGCAGCTTTTCACAAGAGTCAATCTGAATTTGCTCCAAGCAGATCATTCCAGCAAGACTTGGCAACTGCTCAAACGCAGGGCACTGTTTAATAACCAGCACTTTGAGTTTTGTAAGATCAACGATTCCTTCTATTCTTTGCAAATTTCTGCAACTTTCTATCCACAGCTCTAAGAGTGTAGTTGGCAGTATAATGTTCTGTAGCTTTTCCCAAGAACTAATCAGAATTTCCTCTAAGCAGATCATTCCAGCAAGACTTGGCAACTGCTCAAGCTGAGGGCACTGTTTAATAACCAGCAGTGTGAGTTTTGTAAGATCGGCGATTCCTTCTATTCTTTGCAAATCTCTGCAACTTTCTATCCGCAGCTCTAAGAGTGTAGTTGGCAGTATAATGTTCTGCAGCTTTTCACAAGAGTCAATATGAATTTGCTCCAAGTAGATCATTCCAGCAAGACTTGGCAACTGCTCAAACGCAGGGCACTGTTCAATAACCAGCTCTTTGAGTTTTGTAAGTTCAGCGATTCCTTCTATTCTTTGCAAATTTCTGCAACTTTCTACCCACAGCTTTCCGATTGTTGTTGGCAGTATAATGTTCTGTAGCTTTTCACAAGAGCCAATCAGAATTCTCTCTAAGCAGATCATTCTAGCAAGATTTGACAACTCCTCCAGCGCAGGGCACTGTTTAATAACCAGAAATGTAAGTTTTGTAAGATCACCGATTCCTTCTATTCTTTGCAAATCTCTGCAACTTTCTACCCAGAGCTTTGCGATTGTTGTTGGCAGTATAATGTTCTGTAGCTTTTCACAAGAGCCAATCTTAATTTGCCTCAAGCAATTCATTCCAGCAACACTGGGCAACTCCTCCAGCGCAGGGCACTGTTTAATAATCAGATTTGTAAGTTTTGTAAGATCACCGATTCCTCCTATTCTTTGCAAATCTCTGCAACTTTCTACCCAGAGCTTTGCGATTGTTGTTGGCAGTATAATGTTCTGTAGCTTTTCACAAGAGGCAATCTGAATTTGCCTCAAGCAATTCATTCCAGCAACACTGGGCAACTCCTCGAGTGCGGGGCACTGTTCAATAACCAGCACTGTAAGTTTTGTAAGATCAACCATTCCTTCTATTCTTTGCAAATCTCTGCAACTTTCTACCTTTAACTCTAAGAGTGTTGTTGGCAGTATAATCCTCTGTAGCTTTTCACAGAAGCAAATATGAATTTTCTCCAGGCAGCTTACTCTGCCAGGACTTGGCAACTCCTCAAGCGGAGGGCACTGTTTAATCTCCAAGTTACCTGTCACACTTTCCAAATTTTCAAGACCAGACAATCTGAGATATTTCAAATTCCCACATGCATCAATTCCAATCCTCTTCAGGCAACTTGGACCTATTAAATCTGGTAAATTCTCAAGCTCTGCACAGTAACGAATGCTTAATTTTACAATATGTTTACAATCAAACATTATTGTTTTCAAAATTTCACAGCCATCCAACTCAAAAGATTTCACCTTCACATATTCACCAAATGTTATACTCTCCAGACACTTCATACCACTGAGACACAAGTAGTCAAACTCTAGCATATGACAACCAGAAATTTCCAATTTTACAAGCTTTGCAAGATTAGATATTCCTGATACAGTCTTCAAATGATTACAGTTCTCAATAAGGATTTTCTCCAGGCAGTTCAGATGTCCAAGAGTTAGCTCCTCAAACTCCACACATTCGCTAATCTCCAATTTTACAAGCTTGCAAAGGTCGGGCGTTGCTGACAATCTTTTGAATTTTTCACAGCCGGTAATCTCAAGACAATGCAATGTCTTTATCCTCGCTAAATCCGCTTCAATAAGCTTTTTCATTTCACAAATTTTGAGAGATTGCAGGCGTTGACAGCAATTTCCATTAATTAAAATCTTCCTTACAAGTCCATAGCCGTTTATCTCTAGATATTCAATGTTACTCATTACTGTTCTAGACCATTTCTCGTTATTCAAAGCCATTTCTCCCTCCCAGAGTCGTTTGAAATCATAATAGATAACTAAGGACTTAAAAATTGTCCCCTCTGCAGTAACATTGTAAGCCAGGTCCCCTGTTATTGATGAGCTCATCATCTTTAAACTACGGAGATTCATTCTCAGGGATTCTAATAAGGACCACATATTCAGTTGGATTCCCTTAGTATGTAGAACAAACTTATCCATGTCATTCAATTTTCCTAACAAATCTGGAAACTCTATCAGAAAGGTGTCACGAATCTGCAGCTCTTCTAAATGGGAAGGTGCCTGTTATTAAAAAAATACACTTCTTACAAACTGACGGGAATAAACAATAGTCAAGAAACTACAATAATGGTATGCACATCTATTATTACCGTCAATGAAGACTTCAAGTTTTGATGAAGAAGTACAAGATACCTGCATATCGCTCTGCCATAATTTTTGGAAACGCCCATTGCTGATTCTTAAACACTGTAACTTTTGAAGAGGAATCCATGAAGGAATACTTGACTTCATATGAAATTCAGGAAAAGTCAGGCACTCAAGATAACTCAGGTACTCAAGCTGAAGCCATAGCAGAGAAGCATCAGAACCATCTTCCGGTTCCCCTAAAAAGTATGTAATTTGACAACCGATGGATTTGTCCAAAATGGAATGGAAACACCTGCCTTTGGTTTCTGCCAGAATGTTTTGGAATCCCTTTAATTCCCGCGTTCATAGAATGCAGCTTTTGTTAGTGTAGGCATTTCAGAATTTATATGTCAATAAGAAATGAAAATATGGTGGAGAAGCAAGCGTACCAAAGATTTAATAAATTGGGGGCGCCACACACGACGAGGATGGCTCAGTTCATCTGCCATTTCTCTTCCCAAGTCCCGAAGGTGGTCATGCATTCTCAAAGCAGATCCGTATTCGCTAGAATCCCACTTATATTCTGACAGACACATTGCTTCTTCTTCAATAAGACATTTCTCTTTTAGTGTTTCTAAACCACGGCGAGCTTTCCATCCAGATCCCTTCCATATGGACATGGCATCGGTGATAGATTTTTCAATAAAAAAGCAAGCTATATCCATGAAAATCTGTTTTTCTACATTATCTAATGTATCAGTGCTTATCTTCAATCTCCGCTTTATATCTCCGGGGAGAGTCTCCTTGAGTTTTTCCAATTCATCCTGCCAATACCACTGGTCTCTACCAAAAACATGCCGACCCAGAACTATAAGAGACAGAGGTAAGCCTCCACACATGTTAACGAAGTCCTGAACTAGATCCTCGTATCCGCTAACTGGAAGGGGTTGGTCGAAAGAATGCCAACAAAATAGCTCTCTCCCATCTTCTCCGTGCAGTCCTTTTAAATGATAAGCAATATCAATTCCTGCACTTACAAGAACCCCTACATCTCGGGTTGTAATAATTATCAGATTATCACCTGACTTAGCTAATGCATCCATGACTAATAGGGCATCTAACTGTTCGAGATGATCTATGTCATCTAAAACAACTAGGAAACTGAAAGAGCTGCTCCTTTCCAAACGATCCCTGAGATAGCTTGTCCCTTCCTCACTACTTAGAAAACTGATATCTTCACAAAAGATATCTTTGAGGAGTTTACTTTGCAATGAAGGTAATTTACCGCAGGCACAGGCCTCTCGCACATCAAACAGAAAACTTGCTCTTGTGTATTGTGATCTCTTTTGATTGAACAACTCTTTGGAAAGAGTTGTCTTCCCAACCCCACCCATACCAAAAATGCCAACAACATTAACTTTCACTTTTGCTGCCTTCTTCATTCTGTACAGATTTGGCACCGCAACAAACTCATCAAATTCTTGAACAAACTCATCAAGGCACCGCCTTTCAAAATCTTTTACGAGCTTATGAAGTCCGACTGGATATTTGGCAACATGTAAAGATTTTGTCCTTTGTACTTCTTTTTCCACAGCGGACACTATGTCTTTGCAGTCACTAGACTTGCAAGAGAAAGGAGAATTTAATAAGAACGAAATTTTGCTCATTTCAATTAACCTATTCTGCTAGAAGAAAAAGTAAAGAAGTTGAGTTGCCAAGTAGATTGAAAACGGGCAGAAAGCTTACTCTGAATTATTGAATTTGTAGCCTGCTGAATATGAAACCTTTTGAAGCGCTTCCTTCCACTCTTCAATCTTGTCCAGATACCTGCCCTTCTCTTCATATTCAAGAAATGCCCCAGCATATACTCCCTTTTCGATGTACCGGAGTTCCACTGGCTCCACTTGATAAAACAGGGGAATAATTTTGGCCTTACTCTGTAACATAAGAACCAGTTCAGCCAGACACCAAGGCGACTCTGCATATTTTTTTGAGAAAATAGCGATGTGCACTGAAGCAGATCTAATCGCAGTCTCAATGGCTAAACGAAATGAGATTCCGAGCTCCTTCTCTTCCGAATCAAGAAATGCCTTAATATTTAGATCCTTAAGGGAGTTGTAAAGCTCAGTAGCTAGAGTAAGTTTAACATCGGGGCCTCTGTGATTGATAAACACATCAAACAGTCTCGAAGATTGTTCTACTTTTCTCATTATGCTGGGAGGCTCAATTCCAGAGAAAGCATCTTGTTTGTGAGGTAAGGACGAAGAAGCCATAAATGCAAGGATGGGGTTCAAACAAAAAATCTAAGCAAATCCCGGGAACGATGGATATGTTTTGAGGAAGAATTAGATTCACTGCATCTTCCTTCGAGGAAAGGATGGGAAAACGAAAGAAAACCGTTCCCTCTTTGTTTCTTACTGGAAAATACGAAGGAAAAAAATATCGAGAGAGATGAATACGTCTTGTGGTGGAGGAGCACGTGGGATCTTCTCATTATTGATCACAAGGTGCTTTGTGATGGTTTTTTTTGTTTTGATGTAGGAGAGAGGGACCAGTAGTTGTAGGCAATGGCTATGCAGCGGACAAAAGGGCCCGCTCATGTCATGCCTTCCCTTTTCCATGCCCCCATGCCATACGACCCCCGTCCCTTCAAACGGTCCAATCAAACATACATCACCGTACTGGACTATGCGCAGGGGTATAAGTCTTGATGAGCATTAAAATTTTATTTTTATTATTAACCTTTAATGTTTTAAGTTATATTGTTTTAAGTTTTACTCGTTTAACTTTTTTTAAAATTTTATTTTTATTGTTTATGTTTTTATGTTTTATTAAACATTCACCAAAAATACATCTATCAAATCAAAAATTTTAACTTGTGTGTAATTTATATACATTCTATTGTAAATTTGAGCAAAAAGTTGTAGTTTGAATTAAATTTTTACTTATGTGAAATTTTTACTTGTGTAATTTTCCCTTAAGAATGACATCTTTAAAGTTCAATCTTTCAATATTAAACATTCACCAAAAATACAGAATCTTCCAATATTAAACATTCACCAAAAATAAACCTATCGAATCAAATTTTGAATAAATATATTTTAAATTTTCAATCTATATACAATATTTACATAGTTTGAATTTAATTTTTTACTTGTTTGTAATTTATATACATTCAGCAAAAAGTTATATTTTGAATTAAATTTTCAGTTATGTGCAATTTTTATTTATGTAATTTTCCCTGAAGAATGACATCTTCTAAAGTTCAATCTTCTTTTATTCTTAATATTTTTAGAATAATTAAACATATAATATATGATTATAACATTTATATAAATAAATTCAAAAATAATTATACTTATCAAGAACTTCTTACTTTTAATGTTTTTAATATGTACTTTTAAAAAATAAAATAATAATATTATTAAAATTCTAAATTAATATATATCTTAAAAACACAATATATTATGGATGTTTTAGTTCATAATAAATATTAAAATAAATAAATACAAATTAACATTAAAAATTAAACATGACTTATTATTAAAAAAATAAATATATAATTTAAAAATTAAACTATTATTTACCTAATGTATTTTAAAAAGTTATAAAATAATGATATTAAAATTTACATATATATTAAAATCACATAATTATATATTATAATACAATTGTATTAAAATAAATAAAAATAAAAGAGTTAAATATATAACATATTATTAAAATAATAATTTAATAAAAATAAAACAATAAAAAGAAAAAATAAATAAAACATTAAAACATAAACAATAAAAATAAAATTTAAAAAAAAGTCAAACGAGTAAAACTTAAAACAATATAACTTAAAACATTAAAGGTTAATAATAAAAATAAAATTTTAATGCTCATCAAGACTTATACCCCTGCGCATAGCCTAGTACGGTGATGTACGTTTGATTGGACCGTTTGAAGGGATGGGGGTCGTATGGCATGGGGGCATGGAAAAGGAAGGCATGGCATGGGCGGGCCGTTTTGTCCGCTGCATAGCCATAGCCATTGCCGTAGTTGTACGGGGTCCAATAGGCGTTATAGCAATTGTGCATATAATATCCAGTCTTACCACATATTTATACTATATATAATGTAAATAAACAATCCACATGTAAATAAACAAATTACCAAATGTTGATCAAAATGGACCAATACTTGAACATAAGAGAACCCATAAATGTTATATTAAAAAGACATAAATACATTAATTAATAAGTGAAATAGATCATTTTTTGTTTCAAATAAAATATCATAGCTATCCACTATAAGTATGCCATATATAAAATAAGATACTCACTTAAACAAGTAATGTTATCATAGTGTAAAAATATTATTCTTATGTGTACAACTATTGGGGTAGCAATGTATATGTAGTGGAGTATTTCATATTAGTAATTTGTCCTATCACAAATATAAAAGGTGAACACAATAAATACCTTGTTTTTCTCCATGAAATGTGAGGGATTGTCCAAAGATTTAAGTGTTCAACAATTGGTCCCTTTGTGTTCCTATAAGTTTTATTTTATATCATAATATGTTGTTTTGTGTTCAACTATTGATCCTTTAGTGTTGGATATAAAAGTTAAAGATAACACACATTTATGATTACTAATAGGTATTTGGTCCATTTAAGTTTCATATAAGTTATATTTTACATAAAAATACGATATTATATTAATTACAAATGATATTTTTTTATTCAACAACTAGGGATTTTTAGATTAAGTTTTGGTCGAATCTTTAAAAAGTCATTTTTTGACCCTTCGCACTAGACGTGTTATTTTGATGACTTGCCTGATGAGTCACAACTTCAAACCTTAGTTGTAGATAGTCAAGTGACCATATTACATTTAAAAAAAAAAACGGAGGTCTTACGATATTCCATGTGACGACTACATGTTGACAAAGTTAGCCCTAACGACTACTGGTCCCTCTCCCCTAGTAAGGTCCTATGGACCATTTCTTGTTGTTTCTAGTCATATGTAATCATTTTGTATGGTTCTGGGTTCAAACTGTAAGGGGTTTCAAGAGAGGTCGAGCCATTCGTGTAAGGGGATAGAGGCACATAATACGAATTGTTAGTACTGAAAGGGAATGAAGGCCAGACGAGGGGGATGTGTATGTGAGCAGCAAGGGTAGAAATACAATTGGTCTAAGTGTAGGTACATTTACTAGAAAGCATCAGATATTTTTCTTTTCTCTCATGTGTTAGGGTTTACAAAATATAGTGCTAACACGAGAGATATTTGTGTGTAGGTACGAGGGTTTCTGAGGTGGGCGGACTAGGGTTTGGCGGCAGCAACATGGTAAGTACTAGGGTTTGGTGGCAGTTGCATGACAGTTGTTGTGCACTGTCCATATAACATGAATAAAAAGAAAGGAAAATGCCTGCGTAAAATGTATATATGGATATTTATATATATATTTATATATATGTATATGTGTGTGGATATCTATATATGTATATACAATATACATATATGTATTTGAATATCTATGTATATGTATATGTATATGTATATGTGTATATATGTGTGTATGTGTGTGCATGCATGCGTGTGTGTGTGCACGCGCAAAGTGTGGGCATATAGAATGTGACTATTTGTGCCTATTCTTAATCTGTAGCAAGGCTCCATTTATAGAAGACAACATGTCAATGGCAAGTTGCACTATTTTTGTTTGTTTGGTGAATGTTCCTATTGAGGGGTTTGTAAACATTGGGATCAAGTGAAGCTGAACGTGCATAGATTCTCAATGAACAAGCTTCCATGATTGTAGGGGCAAAGGATTGTCTGTATTGCAAGTGGGAAAGAAAAATGCAAGGTATGTGCAGGATCATGGTGTGCCAAAACAGGCCCTTAAGTGGCAATGAAATTTCAGAAAAATCAGAGTTATGCAACTTGACATGACAATTTGAATAAGTTGTGAACATTATTTTTAAAATATGTAAGAAGAGAATATATAGAAAATTGAATGTAGTTTCTAAGCTACTAGTTGTTTTTTGAAAAAAAAAAATCCTATTTGATGAAAATTTCAAATTTCAATGCAGTGGTACTAAAATTTCAGGAAAAAAATAAGAAGTAGACGTATGTCTGACCACCCTAATCACAATCAAATCTTAATATTTTTTTATAATATTTATAATATAAGTATTAGACTCATGTTTAGATGTGACACATATTTTTTTTAATTTTTTATGAATTAAATAATTATTTATGATTTTTTTACTACAACTTTTCAGAAATTCAGAAACTCCTACGTATGACCACCTTAACTTGGTCAAAACCTTATGAAATTTGATTTTTTTTTAATTTTTCCCTATAGTAGATGAAGCATAGGATGTGGCGCATGTTTCGGTTTCAAAAAATGTTATACCGTTTGAAAGTTATGAGTGTTTTTCAATCAGTATATCAATCAAGACTATTGTCAGAATTCAATTAGAAAATAAATAATAATTATTTACTAAAGTCGAAATAAGACAAGCCTTATATTGTTGGAAAGCTGGGAACGCCCTTAAAAAACCCTTTTCATTTTATCAATTTTGGCTACAAAAAAACTCGTCAGCCACTAGTGTAAAGTCTGGAAAACCAAGGAATACTGAAAAACACGTTTTTTCAATTGACTTTCCAGGCTTGTAACTTCCAAGCCTAATACCAAAGCATTCCTGAGCCGAAATTTGAAATTTGAAAATTTGAGTACAAAAATTTGCGGTCCTCGAAGAATTTCCCTTTGCCGCCATTTATGAAGTAAACTGCCACATGACAGAAATTCGATATCCGATTAAATCAGATATCGGATTTTATTAGTCATATTTTAAAGAGGGAGAGAAGGAGAGGGAGAGAGGGGGAGAGAGGGAGAGAGAGAGAGAGAGAGAGAGAGAGAGAGAGAGAGAGAGAGAGAGAAGGAAGGAGAGGGAGAGAGAGAGAGAGAGAGAGAGAGAGAGACCATATGACCCCTAATGACACAATTTGGTGTCTTAAGGGGACCTATGGTGTCGTTAGGGGTCATATGGTGTCTTGGGACACCATAGGACCCCTTAAGACACCAAATCATGTCGTTAGGGGTCATATTGTGTCTTACAACCCATAACTATGACCCCTAATGATAGTTATGTGATATGGTGTCCCATGAACCCTTATGACCTCTCAGGACACCATATGACCCCTAATGACACCATATTGGGTCGCTTTGGGTCATATTATGTCCTAAGGGGTCATATTGTGGTCTATGACCCCTTAGGACACCATATGACCCCTAACGACATGATTTGGTGTCTTAAGGGGTCCTATGGTGTCGTTAGGGGTCATATGGTGTCTGTAGGGGTCATATGGTGTCTTGGGACACAATATGACCCCTTAGGACACAATATGACCCAAAGCGACCCAATATGGTGTCATTAGGGGTCATATGGTGTCCTAAGAGGTCATAAGGGTTCATGGGACACCATATGACCCCTATGGACACCATATGACCCCTAACGACACCATCAGACCCCTTAAGACACCAAATCATGTCGTTAGGGGTCATATTGTGTCCTACGACCCTGTAAGACATAATATGACCCCTAATGTTATGATTTGGTGTCTTAAGGAGTCCTATGGTGTCGTTAGGGATCATATGGTGTCTTGTGACACCATAAGACCCCTTAAGACACCAAATTATGTCGTTAGGGGTCATATTGTGTCCTACGACCCCATAAGACACAATATGACCCCTAATGACATGATTTGGTGTCTTAAGGGGTCCTATGGTGTCGTTAGGGGTCATATGGTGTCTTGGGACACCATAGGACCCCTTAAGACACAATATGACCCCTTAGGACACAATATGACCCAAAGCGACCCAATATGGTGTCATCAGGGGTCATATGGTGTCCTAAGAGGTCATAAGGGTTCATGGGACACCATATGACCCCTAATGACACCATTGGACCCCTTAAGACACCAAATCATGTCGTTAGGGGTCATATTGTGTCCTAAGGAGTCCTATGGTGTCCCAAGACACCATATGACCCCTATGGACACAATATGACCCCTAACAACACCATAGGACCCCTTAAGACACCAAATCATGTCATTAGGGCTCATATTGTGTCTTACGGGGTCGTAGGACACAATATGACCCCTAACGACATGATTTGGTGTCTTAAGGGGTCATATGGTGTCCATAGGGGTCATATGGTGTCCCATGAACCCTTATGACCTCTTAGGACACCATATGACCCCTAATGACACCATATTGGGTTGCTTTGGGTCATATTGTGTCCTAAGGGGTCCTATGGTGTCCCAAGACACAATATGACACCTACAGACACCATATGACCCCTAACGACACCATAGGACCCCTTAAGACACCAAATCATGTCGTTAGGGGTCATATGGTGTCCTAAGGGGTCATAGACCACAATATGACCCCTTAGGACATAATATGACCCAAAGCGACCCAATATGGTGTCATTAGGGGTCATATGGTGTCCTGAGAGGTCATAAGGGTTCATGGGACACCATATCACATAACTATCATTAGGGGTCATAGTTATGGGTCGTAAGACACAATATGACCCCTAACGACATGATTTGGTGTCTTAAGGGGTCCTATGGTGTCCCAAGACACCATATGACCCCTAACGACACCATAGGTCCCCTTAAGACACCAAATTGTGTTGTTAGGGGTCATATGGTCTCTCTCTCTCTCTCTCTCTCCCCCCTCCCTCTACTTCTCTCCCTCCCTCTCTCTCTCTCCCTCTCTCCCTCTCCTCTCTCTCTCTCTCTCTCTCTCCCCCTCTCCTTCTCTCTCTCTCTCTCTCTGTTATGTTCATCCGTTATGTTCATCCATGCATTTTATGTGTAGACTAACAATTCTTAAAAATACAGGTTCATGCTAGATCATTCGTCATTGACGAGACCCTCTCTTGGTGATGGTACATATTCCTTTGTGCATTAATGAGATTAAATTGTGGGTCTTGTTGTATTTATTATCATGAAGATGATTCAAATGCATGTGGCCAAGACACATCTGCAGTGGATCAAATTGTCATGACAGATGATCTATTGAATCAAATATTTGACATTGATAGTCAGGTATATAGGTTAATGTTGGGCCTTCAACATCAACACCTACTAGTCAAAGTGGTCATCAAACTTTCACTCAGTTAACCTTGTCTATTTTTATTCATTAATGGTTTATAAAATAAAGTCAATTAGATTTTGGCAATTGAATAACATTGTTTCATTTTTAGATGCTGACATCAGATGCACCTAATATTCTCTCCACAATGGAGCATGGTGTTCTCTAGCAGTAGCATCTTTGATGCTTTTGACAGTAGTATGAGTCAGATTAGTAAATTTCTAATTTGATGCTTCCCACAAGGCTTTGCAACTTCAGATTGTGAGTGTGCCCCTGTTACAAATGAATTGTACTTTAATCGACATAGATGGTCTATGATGGCTTTTTTGTAAGACTATATGGTTTTATTACATATATTGTACTTTAATCGACATATAACAATATCCAAATGGTGGTTGGCATGAGCTTGAATATGGTAAGTTGCATGCATCTTGAAGTTGAATATGATATGTTGTATACATCTTGAAGTTGAACTTTGATTAGACTTTGTCAGCATTTGATGAATCATAAATGTCATTTTATTATTAATCTTGTGAGTGTGAGGTGTAGGAATAAATATCAATTACTTTGAAAGTCATGGATGGTTGTCCTCATATGATAACCACCAGATGGTTGTGCCTTATGAAGAAAAGCTGAACAGATAATAACTAATTGAGAACATCAATTCAAATCCATAATCTAGAGGATACTAATAACAGATCTTTGTATATTTATTTTTTCTAATAATGAAATAGGTACAACTGTATTGAGATAAAATGAAACTTTTCTCTCATATGAAGATGTCACATTAGCAAATTGGTCTTTATTATAATACACAAGACATAGGTAAAATCAAAATGCTCTCATCAAATCCTTCCAGATTCTATGTTAACTTGTGACTCATTAGTGTATGCTGGGAGAGGGAAGAGTGTGTGGCTTCAGGGTACAGTTTTGGACTTGAACCATATTGCATAAATCTCAAGGCTTCAACTTGATTATCATTAAAGGTTTCTAATTGTTTACAAAATATCCCTTCATGGATGTCACATGCGTAGGGTATGACCCCGAGCATCGGATCGAGTGGGGGGGCAAAAAAGGAGCATGCGTAGGGTAATTATGCTTAACTGGACATGTTGGAGCTGACGGTTCATCATCGCGACGAGCAGAATGAGAAATCGGCCACGCGACAACATTCCATTGAGTGAGACTGACGATTTTTTTGCCAACCGAAAAATTGCTGCCCTAATAAAACCGTAGGGCAACTTGAAAAACCGAGATAGGCTTTTGTAGGGACCTCTCTCGTGGCACCGTAGGTTCAAACAGATCATTCGCAGGTGCCATGGATTCCGAGTTAGGGCTCGTCAAAGTTTGACAATTTTGAGCACTTAGGGCGCTCAAGGGACGATGCCGGTAGGGTATGATCCCGAGTGTTCGATCGAGTGGGGGGAAAAAACAGGAGCATGCGTAGGGTAATTATGCCTAACAGGACATGTCAGAGTTGATGGTTCATCATCGCGATGAGAAGAACGAGAAATCGGCCACGCGACAACATTCCATTGAGTGAGACTGATGATTTTTTCGCCAACCAAAAAATTGCTGCCCTAATAAAACCATAGGGCAACTTGAAAAACCGAGATAGGCTTTTGTAGGGACCTCTCTCATGGCACCGTAGGTTCAAACAGATCGTTCGCAGGTGCCACAGATTCTGAGTTAGGGCCCATCAAAGTTTGACAATTTTGAGCACTTAGGACGCTCAAGGGACGACGCCGGTAGGGTATGACCCCGAGTGTTCGACCAAGTGGGGGGGGGCAAAACAGGAGCATGCGTAGGGTAATAATGCCTATCTGGACATGTCGGAGTCGACGATTTGTCATCGCGATGAGCAGAACGAGAAATCGGCCACGTGACAACATTCCATTGAGTGAGACTGATGATTTTTTCGCCAACCGAAAAATTGTTGCCCTAATAAAACCGTAGGGCAACTTGAAAAACTGAGATAGGCTTTTGTAGGGACCTCTCTCGTGGCCTCGTAGGTTCAAATGGATTGTTCGCAAGTGCCACAGATTCTGAGTTAGGGCCCATCAAAGTTTGACAATTTTGAGCACTTAGGGCGCTCAAGGGACGACGCCGGTAGGGTATGACCCCGAGCGTTCGATCGAGTGGGGGGGCAAAACATGAGCATGCGTAGGGTAATTATGCCTAATTGGACATGTCAGAGCTGACGGTTTGTCATCTCGACGAGCTGAACGAGAAATTGACCATGTGACAACATTTCATTGAGTGAGACTAAAGATTTTTTTGCCAACTGAAACATTTTCGCCCTAATAAAACTGTAGGGCAACTTGAAATACCGAGATAGGATTTTGTAGGGACCCCTCTCGTGGCCCCGTAGGTTCAAACAAATCGTTCGCAAGTGCCACGAATTCCAAGTTAGGGCCTGTCAAAATTTGACAATTTTGAGCACTTAGGGCGCTCAAGGGACGACGCTGGTAGGGTATGACCCCGAGTGTTCGATCGAGTGGGGGGGAAAAATAGGAGCATGCGTAGGGTAATTATGCCTAACTAGACATGTCGAAGCTGACAGTTCGTCATCGTGATGAGCTAAACGAGAAATTGGCCTCGCAACAACATTCCATTGAGTGAGACTGACGATTTTTTCGCCAACTGAAAAATTGCTGCCCTAATAAAACCGTAGGGAAACTTGAAAAACTGAGATAGGCTTTTGTAGGGACCCCTCTTGTGGCCCCATAGGTTCAAACTGCTAGTTCGCAGGTGCCACAGATTCTGAGTTAGGGCCCGTACGTGTTTGACAATTTTGAGCACTTAGGGCGCTCAAGGGACGATGCCGGTAGGGTTTGACCCCGAGCGTTCGATCGAGTGGGGGGGCAAAATAGGAGCATGCATAGGGTATTGTTCATTAAATGAATTGTATTGTTCATTGAATGAATTTTATTGTATTGTTGATTAAATGAATTGTATTGTTCATTAAATAAATTGTATTGTATTGTTCATTAAATGAATTATATTGTTCATTATAAAAACAACACTTACGATGAAATGAAATGAATTGTATTGTTCATTAAATAGCCATTATTAACCATTGTTAATTATTGGAATGAAGATTAAAGATTTCCATGATAACACCACACACAGATGAGCAACAATTTATATGATCGAATATCAACTTCTGTATATATAAAAATGTCGAATGATTACAAATGTATGTCCATACACAAATATGACATAAAAACCAACTGAAACAAAATGTATGTCTAAATACGTGAATGTATGTCCATATACAAAATATACATGCCAAATAGACATGTAAGCATCCCAAAACTATCTATAACATCCTAAACTGTTGATGGATCATCAAAATCGATCCTCTTCGCCACACTGTACGGCTCTGAAGGATCCTACACAAGAAAAACAAACCACGATTAATATTAGTTATATTATATAATTCACATTCGAAAATTTAACGTAAAAATGAACTATTTAATTGAAGTATTCATGTTTACCCCATCTTCACGTTTTCTCTTCAGCTTTGCAGGACTCTTGATGTATGTCTTTGGTAGAGGAGGTATGTTTTGAATATTTTGATACACAACCTACATATGTTCAGAAACATGAGATTGATACAAGTTAGCATATAATTGTCACTGATAATAACAAATTATATATACTAATCAAATAATAAAATAAACACACATCTACTCGAGGCATCTCTTCTTCTTCTTCAGGTATACTGGGTGTAGTCATCAAGGATGTGAAGCCAAGAGTTCTCTGTATATATACACAACAAGTATATGAAACTATCAATCTATGTCTAGACATGTATAATCACTATAAGTTATTTAAACTATTCATTCAATCATATTTTCATTCAATTACCTTTCCCTTGTCTCCAATTGTACTACCAGATCCTAGATCACACTGCACCGCACTCGTGCTGCTTGTGCCCTACAAGAGTAAAATAAGATATACATGCAAGTTACTACATAATCTAATTAATACAAATATAAATGATGAGCATGTATGTACAATAAAATACAAACGACTAGGTGCAATAATATATGTATTGTCAAGCTATTGAGGCCAAAT
Source organism: Cryptomeria japonica (assembly GCF_030272615.1). NCBI lineage: Eukaryota > Viridiplantae > Streptophyta > Pinopsida > Cupressales > Cupressaceae > Cryptomeria > Cryptomeria japonica. The sequence continues at coordinate 215,234,519 of NC_081413.1, forward strand.
GAAATGGCCGACAAGGTGCCCTCTTGAATTTGTCTCAACTCATCCTCAGTCATCAACTGTTAAATAGACCATGTAAATAAAAATTAGTACTTAATATTATCTAATTTATAAATATTTAATTAAAACATAACATGAATTGTGAAAACACAAATCTTACCAATACATCATCAATGTATGATGACGGTGCCTCCTCGCCTCTAGCATGTGAGGACTCCCTAGGGTATCCTCCAGTCTATGTAATAACCTCTGGTGCATCATGCATCTCATGCACCTCATAATCTGCACTGTCCACAGTAGGATCAACGGGCTGTCCAACTGGACCCAAGCATACGTGCCCACACATGACACAACTATGGGGCACGCATATGTGTGGAGTCGAGGATGACGTGTCAGCACCACCCGATGCACTGCTACCATCGAAAGTAGGCTGAGCTACTGACGCAGCCTGAGAAACCAAAAGGCTACTCAAAGAGTGAATAGCTGATATGGTCCGTGAAGCCACCTCACAAATGATATCAGGATGCTGAACTGCAGGTGGGGGATCAACAGGAGGAGGGGGCACATATGGGCCCTGGACTACTCTGACTGCCCTAGGTCTATTTTGGGGCATACCTAAACCTACACCCTGGAAAGGTTGGATGTCAAAGTAGTTCACATGTTTGTGTAAAACAAACTCAGCATACAATTTTTTTATGAAATAGAAGGGGATATCAAGATTGTTGTTGGGTGGTTTGTCGAAAACCATCCACCAACGATCCCAAAAGTTTTTCACAATCCCATCATTTGTGCACCATTTGATAGAAAGTTTTGTTTTTTTGGGATCTACAAGCTGACCAGTACGGGGATTGACAAACAATGAGGCAATTTCGGCTTTGGATATTTCAAGATCCTTGATATCCTTATACGACAAGCCATCTGCATATTTTTCCTTCATAGAATCTTGCCACAAAAGGGCGGCATCGTGCTTCTCAGTCATGGTTTCCATACTTTTTACGATTGACGTGAGAGGATCAAACAATGGGTTTAGACGAGGGATCCTACAATATACTTCTGCAATCCCCCTCAATTCATTCAAATTTTGTGCAATCAAATCTTGAATTGAGGGGGGGGGTTGGCAAATGAGGGTTTGGTTGTTGTAGTTGTGGTTGGTCAGTGTTTTCATTGTTATCCCCCATTTTTAACCTAATTGAATGTAAACAATTAAATTTAGTTAACAAATTAAAACAATTAGGTATTTGATTTTAAAAAAACCTAGTTTTCATGAAAAAAAACCATATTTTCAATGAAAAATCAAATAAACATTCACAAAAAATACAAAAAATGAATGAAAATGATTCAAAACGACAAAATTCTGACCTCTAAATCTATTTTTTAGCAATTTTTTGTCAAAACACCGGATATCGGATGGAGCGGATATCGAATTTTGACGAATTCGCGCGACCCGTGAGTTAAAAATGACTCACGGGACTGCCACTGTCAAATATAAAAGTCTCAGAAAATCGGATATTCGATTTCAACACTTAAATTATTTTTAAATAACATATATAATATAATAATATATTACATAATATATTATTATATTATATAATACGTATTGTATTATATTATATATATTATAATATAATATAATATAATATAATATTATATTATATTATATATTATATAATATTGTATTATATTATATATAATATAATACAATATTATATAATATATAATATAATGTAATATTATATAATATATAATATAATGCAATATTATATAATATGTAATATTGTGTAGGGGAAAAAGCGAGACTAGGTTAACATGCCCTAATCCTACCTTTTGACACACATTACGGAATACGAAAGAGCCTAGAGGTATCACACAATTGGCTACTTCTTTTTGTGAAAGAGAGAGCCACGGGCTACCTATTAGGATTTCTATTCCTTTGTTGAAATTGAAAGATAAAATGATGCAAGTTCAAGTCCTAATCCCAAAATGCATGTACGAACTAATAACAAGATTGCAGAATTGAGATTAAACAATGAACAGCTGTAAATACAAGGATGAAATAAGAATGCAGATGCGTACCCGGAGTCAAAATCTGATTGAAAATGTTCGAGACGGGGGCGCGGGCGCCACTGTCTTGATACAATGCCGGAAACTGCTGTCTTGCATTTTGGAAACTGTCGGAAATGCTGTCTATCAGGAGGACCAGGGCGCCCAGCGCCCCTGTCCTGGCAGGACCAGGGTGCCCCATGCCCTTGTCCAGGTCTTTTACCCTACAATTTGGTGTGGAGTGCTGTCTCGACCTGCTTTTCCCGGATCTGTAACCTGCAGCGTCGTTCGAGTCCCGAAACCTGCACTTATATCTGAAAAGGGTATGGGTGGCTATATAGGGTTTTGCCTTAGTCAAACCCCCGCTTCGGTGATTTCGACCTCCACGAATAGCCAAGTTGTATTGTAAAATGTATTGTGTGTGCAGACCTAGTGTGTGTGCAAGGTCCTAAAATGCAAGCAAGCAAACTAGAGCAATCTAGAAAGTAAACCCTAATTGCTTGTAAATGATGATGTAAATGCTCTAAATCAAGATGCAAAGTGATCTAAAGCATGAATAAAGGATATATTGAAGCTTATGCAAAGACATGAAAACAACATGAAATCATACCCAACCCCCAAGGGAGGAGTACAAGCCAATCTTCAGTCGGTAATCTCCTATTGTTCTTCAATGTCTTCCAAGCCCTAAATGGATGAATGAAATTGATAAATGCTTGATAGAGGGATGTTGAATGTTGCTAAAGTCTTCAAAGATTTGCTCTTTCGCTGCATATGAGGTTCCTGAAAACAAAAATCGGATCCCTTCCAATGAAGAAAGAGAGCTCTTATGTATGAAACCCTAGGTCGTAATTTCATCTTTTGGCCGACCTAGAGATTGAATTTCCCGCCAATTTCTTGGGGTTAAGCTTTATTTTATGATTGGATTGTGCTCCTAAAATTTTGAGAAAAATGTCCGGGACCATGTGCACTCCGGGCGCCATGGTCCCGACAACTTTTCACCAAATTTTCAGGGCCATCGGATATGATGATTTTAGAGAGAATCCCGAAGTTACAGGTGATTTCAAGATGTTTTGACCCCCGAAACCAAGCCCCCAAGCTCAAAATAGGACTTAATTAGGGTGTTTGATTGAATGATGTATTGGAGGAATAAAATGAAAAGGGCACACTTTAACGAAAGGGCCCAACTTTATGATGTAGAGGAAGATGAAATAGGACCTTAGACCTAATTAATTTGATTAATTAAGTGCTAAAGGAGAAATGCAATGCAAAATGTAAAATGCACCAAGGCGAGTGCTAAACTAGGTGTGAAATTGTACCACCCTAGCAAGTGCATACAATTTACGATGCTACATTTAGCCCCCACTTTAGCGGTCATATGAGTACTACGTGAATATGCAAGCTAAAGTACAGAAAAGTAAACATCATTTGAAAAATGATATATCCATAAGTTGTCGGACGAAGCCCCCAGCGGTATCTGCAGTACACAGTTAGGAACCGCACCCTACAAAACACACGTTAGATCACAAAATCACCTAATGCTTACTAAGGAAAGTGATGAAATTTGTGAGTAGCTATATGCCCCCCTGTTTCGACTTGCTTATTAGGGAGGTGAAACGGGGTAGCATGTTTACTTACGACAAATTGTGTAAGAGAGTATTGATGAGGGATGTTCACTGAATAGGCTTCATAAGAGCACTTTTTGGAACATCCCGAGAGTAGGGGAATGAAAATACGATTCCCACGCAACAAATGGCTCAAAAATCGCATCTCCCAAACTCAAGTTATGATGAAATGATTGATAGAGGAAAATTAGGGTTTCGAAAGTAAAGGTAAAGGAATGAAAGTATATACTTTGAAAGTGACATTTGCATTTGTCACTTTGTTGATTTCAGAATAATGTTCATTGTAGCGGAGCCCACATAGATCGACGACGAGCCACTGGACGAGGTGAGTTGACTGAACGTTGACTTCTGATTTTCTGCATTTGACTTTTCTGTGATCGTTTGCGGGCCTTGAAGTCTGACCCTGGGCCCCACCCAGGGCGCCATGGTCCCTGTGGGGCGCCATGGTCCCCTCAGGGTGCCATGGTCCCAATCAGGGCACCATGGTCCCAATCAGGGCGCCATGGTCCCAATCAGGACTTGGCGAGGGATTTCAGGGTTAGCATACGATGTTTGACAGTTTGCATGAGTGATTTTGATGATCGAGTACTGATTATAGTTATGTTTTTGTGTTGCAGGGTCTCCCATACATGAGAGAGCATACGGCGGGACAGATTCTTCGCAGTTTGCGAGATCAGATTCCGCGGCTGACTCAGGCAGAGAGAGACACATTGTCGATCGTGGGATTATGGTATGCGATCCTCATGCCAGCCATTCGGTTCCATCCTGCGATGTTGATGGCACTGATGGAGCGATGGGATCCTGACACATGCACATTTCATCTTCCAGTAGGGGAGCTGACGGTTACACTTGAGGATGTGTACTGCATACTTCGTCTTCCTATCAGAGGAGCTACTGTGACATACGCGACTGATCGGTCAGCGGAGGGCCATCAGAGAGAGCAGGTATATTGCATAGGGAGAGTCATGCCGAGCGAGACGAGAGGTCGCATCATGGTCAGCTGGCTCTTACATCCTATAGGAGAGGTGCCCCTTTTGAGACGCCTTATGATTGCCATCATCGCACTAGCTGTTTGCCCTAATGGGCGAGGTACGCACATGCATGGGGGTCTCACATGGTGCATCAGAGCTATGGAGAGACACAGGAGAGTATACGCTTGGGGTGGGAGTATGCTTGCACATCTCTATCACGACCTTGAGGAGTATGTGTTTGGACAGGGTTGCAGCTTGATGACATGCACACTTCTGTAGGTGTGGATATTTGAGCACTTCACATGCACCAGGCCCGTTGGCTTTCTGATGAGCACGGCTAGCGAGCGACCTAGGGTGTTTGCTTATCCACTTACCAGCGAGTGGAGATTTGGAGATCTGTTACATTGGAGAGTGATATTTGATAGATTGACAGCCGAGGTGACTGTATGGAGACCCTATCCGCGGATGCACAGATGGGATGGGATGGAGAGACAGTTAGCATGCTTACAGAGGAACCGCCTACTGCGGGGACAATATTCACATATCATAGTCCCATTCTACTTCGACCGAGTATGGAGGCAGTTTGGGCTAGAGCAGTGCGTTCCAGCCGATGTACCCATCTATACTCGACACTCACGAGTCCTTCCCAGACCTAGAGCAGTAGCGAGACCGACGATAGATGACATAGAGACTACAGATATAGAGGGATCTGATCAGGATGTGGTTACTGATTACTCTGCAGAGCCTAGAGCACAGCGCAGGTATGTCTCCTGGTTTATGAGATCATACCCAGGGCCTATCTTTCCGCCAGATCACCCGACAGGCCATCCAAGCCCATGGAGACATGGAGACCGAGATGAGGACTAGGGATCCAGGTCGGAGGAGCCAGAGGAGGGAGAGGGTCATGAGGAGACAGGAGGTCCTGATCCACCCACAGGAGATCAGCCTAGTGCCAAGGAGGAGGAGGAGGAGGACACAGATGGAGATGAGGAAAATGAGGATGCAGGTGAGGATGCGGACGAGGACGAGAATGAAGATGAGGATAGAGATGAGGATGATGATGAGGATGATGAGGAGGAAGAGGATAGAGATGATGAGGAGGGGTCAGATGCAACTCCCCACCATTCAGGAGATGATACCATAGCTCTGGATCCTCCTCTTATTCCCCAAAAGGGGGAACATGAGGCGATACAGAGACCTGTTTCTAGTACCGTCCAGCCTACACCCATCGTGCACAGATTATTCGAGCGAGGGGAGCCTAGTAGTTCCCAGTCACAGATGCTACCATATCATGATCCCTACTAGCGTGAGGGAGATCCAGGTATAGTAGGTTTATATTGATTGATTAATGTTTTGATGATATAGAATGGTACTAATACAAAAATCTATTCTACTGCTACAGCTAATGTGCAGGAGTGGCGTTCCCTGATTCAACAAGTAGTGACAGACATTTCCATGATGGCACAGATCCCTAGTTCCTCCCAGATTGCTTATAGGCCTCAGGGGAACGTGGGTCGGCATGAGGACTTGTTTTCCCCATTCTGAGTACAGGTAGACATATGGAGGGAGAGAGAGAGAGTCCTATCAGAGGACCTTCAGTGGGCCCGGCGAGATCTAGCAGCAGCTCAGGCCGAAGCTACCTCCTATCGCGCGATCCTTATGGATAGGGATCGTAGGAGTTCCTCTCGGAGTCACTCGCAGTCTATATCGCGCTACACACCTATGGGTCCACCTACACGGCTGGATCAGGAGGGAGCATCTAGTCGTCACTCTCCAACCACCAGCCCTAGGGATAGGAGATGATTTTATGATGTAGAATAGGTCATATTTTGGATGTACAGTGACCTATATTTGTATACGATCCACACACACACACACACACACACACACACACACACACACACACACACACACACACACATATATATATATATACATGCTTCTCTTTTGTCTCAAATGTGTTATCTTTAATGCTTAAAACAATGTATATTTTGCTTTGATTAAATCTAATACATTTGGTAGATGTACATGTATGTTCAGGATTTAATTTCCATGTGATTGATTTCTCAATGCTCCATGATTAAATTGATACATGTGTGACTTCATTAAAAATATTTAATCAAGTACTACATTGATGATAGGGAAGAAATATGCATTAAGTCTAAGAATCATATAACTAATGTGATTTAATTTTGAACTTAAACACAACATGATACGATTCTACTTAACGCATAAGACATTGCGAAATATGCTAGCATAATGGAAATGTAAATCTTTTACAATTTACATAAATGAATTCAAGACAAACTATAAAGTAAAGAAACACGCTTGTCAAGAACGAAGCAATATAGATTAAACACCATATCATTTAATTCTATTTTGCTCTAATTAAGATATACTAACATATTACCCAATGTTGAAGAACTAAAAAGAAGCTTAGATGAAATGAAAGATAAGGAATGAAGAATTAAGCATAATATCTATGCAAGTGCATAGCATTGATAGATTCTTTAAGAGGCGCACCGTCTACATCCGCTATTTTGTAAGCACCTGATCCATAATCTTCAATAATGATATATGGTCCAAGCCAATTAGGACTAAATTTTCCCTTTTCTGCAGGTAAGGCATTCACATTGTGCTGATTCTCATAGAGGACTAAGTCACCTACTGAGAAGGAACGTTGAATAACCTTATCATTATAGCTTCGTTGTAGAGTTTTGTGATACGCTTTAATATGCTCAAGAGCGTTTATACGCTATTCATCAAGCATCTCAAGCTGTTGAAGTCGTTGTTCTCTATAAGAGTCATCATCTACTATACCTTTGAGAGAAACCCTAAGTGATGGAATCTCTAACACTAAAGGCATAATAGCGTCAACACCATAAACAAGATTATAAGGAGTAGTTCCTGTAGCAATTCGTACACTTGTTCGGTAGGCCCAAAGAGCACAGATTAGCTGATTACTCCAATCCTTACCATGCTTATTCACGGTTTTGTAAAGAATTTGTTCAATTATCTTATTGGATGATTCGGCTTGACCATTTGACTAAGGATAGTATGGTGTAGAAAATCGATGTTTGATATGATACTTCTCAAGGAATTTCTTCACGTCCTTGTTCTTAAATGATGTCCCATTATTTGAGATTATAGTGGAAGGTATCCCGAATCGAGAAATAATGTTTTCTAGAAGAAATTGACAAATCACTTCAGCAGTAGTAGAGCGAAGGGGAATAGCTTCTACCCACTTCGTAAAGTAATCTGTTGCGGTTATAATGAAGGTGTGTCCTTGAGATGAAGGAGGAGAGATTTTACCAATGAGATCCAAACCCCATGCGGAGAAGGGCCAAGAAGCTACTTGAGAACGAAGTTCTTGGGCAGGAGCACGAATCAGATTATTGTGTTGCTGACATTGATGACATTTCTTAACAAATGAAAAAGAATCCTTCTGCATAGTTTGCCAATAGTATCCCATACGAAGCAATCTTTGCACCAAGGACTTGCCTCCAAAATGCCCCCCACAGGCACCTGAATGTGCCTCTTCAAGAGCAACAGGGATTTCTGATTTGTTAAGACAGCGAAGGAGAAGACCGTCATAACCCCTTCGGTAAAGGACATTAGAAAGAATGATATATCTAGCAGACAGCTTGCGGATTCTAGCCCTAGTGTTCCTATTAGCGGAATCAGGAAAGGTACCATCGGTCAGATATCTTACGATATGCGAATACCATTCATCTGAGTCTATAAAGTCACAACATGTTACCAAGCTAGAATCGTCTACAATAGCTAGAGAAATAAGGTTGTGAATAACAAATTTAAGATCAACCACAGGGTCCTCTAAAGATACAAGAGAAGCCACACATGCCATTGCATCCGCATGTCGATTATCTTTTCGAGGAATAGGTTCCATGGTATAAGAATCGAATTTTTGTAATAAAGAGATAGCAAGATCTTTATATTGTGATAATCTGTCTTGTTTTGCTTGATACAGTCTTGTTACTTGTCTTATGATCAATTGCGAATCTCCATAGATATGTATGTGTTTTATATTCAGAGCTAATGCTGCTTTTATTCCTGCTATAAGAGCCTCATATTTAGCAATGTTATTGGTACACAGGAAATTTAGACGATAGGATAAGGGAATGGATTTCCTTGTAGGAGAAATCAGAACAACACCTGCCCCCGATCCCGTATGACACTTAGAACCATCAAAGTATAACTCCCAAGTTTCATCTTTCTCTATAGAAAGAATGAAGTCATCAGGGAAAGACTCAGAATTAGGGAAGGAGAAAGGTGGAGGAGCCTCAACTAAGTGGTCGGTCAATGCTTGCCCTTTAATTGCTCTTTGTGAAACAAATTTAAGGTCAAATTCAGTCAACATCATAACCCACTTAGCTAGGCGTCTTGATAAATCAGTTTTAGAGAAAAGATGCTTCAAAGGATCAAACTTTACCATGACGTGGACTTCTGAATTTAAAAGATAATGTCTCAATTTCTGAGTCGCAAACACCAAGGCCAAGCATTGTCTTTCTATCGTAGAATATCGAGTCTCATAATCGAGTAAGGTATGACTTATGTAATAAACTAGACATTCCTTACCATCTTTATCATGTTGTGCCAACAATGCTACGAGAGCATGAGAGGAAGCAGCTGTATACAGAAGGAAGGGTTTAGAAGGTTGTTGAAGAATAGGAGGACTAGCCAAATACACTTTTAAATCTTCAAACGCTTGCTGACAATCTTCGTTCCATTCAAAAGTGATATCCTTTTTAAGAAGTTGAGTAAAAGGAAAGGTACGATCCGCAAGTTGAGATACGAACCTACGAATAGCTTGAATCTTTCCTTGTAAGCTTTTAAGTTGAGACACATTTCTAGGAGGTGGCATGTTGACAATAGCATCTATTTTCTTAGTGTCCACCTCAATCCCACGATGAGAAACTATGAATCCTAATAGTTTTCCACTATCCACACCAAAAACACATTTTCGGGGATTCAAGCGCATGTAATATTTACGAATTCTTTCAAAGATTTGACGAAGGATTTTAATATGATCTATGCGAAGAATGGATTTGGCTAAAATATCATCAACATAGTCTTCTAAAATCTTATGCATGTAATCATTAAAGATAAGGGTCATCGCTCGTTGATAAGTTGCACCGGCATTTTTAAGTCCAAAAGGCATCATTATCCAACAAAACGTACCCCAAGGAGTGGTGAAAGTGGTTTTGAATTGATCTTGAGGGTTAATGAAAATTTGATTGTATCCTGAAAAACCATCCATGAAGGATAACAAGGCATGTCCTGCCATGGAATCCACTATCATGTCGATGTTTGGAAGAGGGAAATCATCTTTTAAAGAAGCCTTATTTAAATCTCGAAAATCGGTACACATTCTTATTTTATTATCTGGTTTAGCCATAGCGACAATATTTGAAATCCACGGGGAATAATCAATAGGGCGAATAAATCCAGCCTCCAATAATCTTTCAATCTTAGCCTTAACAAGCAGAGCCACCTTAGGATTCATTTTTTGAATCTTTTGTTTCACGGGCTTAGCATCAGGAACTAAGACAATGTTATGAGTGACAATCTTAGGATCTATACCAGGCATGTCAGAGTATGTCCAAGCAAAGATCTCGGGGAATTCATGCAATAAATCTTCATATTGTTTTTGTTCCTCTTCATCCAAACATTTTCCAATTTTAATAACTTTTTGTTTATTGCAAGGATCCATCTTAACATCAGTGGTGTCACTTATGAGAAGATTACTTTGTTGAGGAGTATCCTTTAACTGAGGGAATTCTTTCACAATCTCATCATTAGCAATCTCTTTTCCAAAATAGGCTTCAGTGTTCAAACAATAAGGGAGTCCCCTATTGTGATGATAACGAGGAAGAGTGTCATAGGCTCCCAAGAATTCTGCTAAAGCATCGTGGGTAGGGAAGACATCCAAAGCATAGGCACATGAAGGATCCCCATCAATATACTCAGGGTGTTGCATTGATAGAGATGTAGAAATAGCATTAACACTAATGCATGGTCTTTTAGAAGCTTTAGTGCATTTGCAGGGATTATAGCCAAGTCCAAAGGCATAATTGTGAAAATTAGTCTCTAGAGGAACCTTCATCCCTTGTTCATGAGCGCCATAACCATTTCCATGATACCCATGCTTAGCAAAAATGCGAAAACCACGACCATAATGATCAGCCATTTCAGAAAGAGAAGGTGGTTTTTCATAAGACAAAGAATCAAACTCTTCATAATTAGAGGTGTGAGGAGAAGAAGTTTGAGAAGAGGCCACAAAATTATTACTCATAGGTTCAGGTAAGATTGATTAATTTTTAGCTTCTTCCTTCTTTTCAACCTTAAGCTCTCTAGAAGGAACCTTATATTCACCTACAAAGGTGGGATTGAAATCAAGAGATCCCCAATCGTCTTCTGCGAGAACCTTCTCAGGATCAAAATCCTTCTTATGTGTAGCTTCAAGTCGAGAAGAATCTTCTTCAGGAGCTCTAGACTCATCCAAAGAATTTTGATCATCAAAGAGCGAAGATTCATCGATAGGTATCTTGTTTAAAGAGTCATCACTAGACGAGGATGGCTTAGAAGAACCCCCTTTGGAAGTAGATGTTTGTAGACAAGCTTGGAAATTAGTATCACCTATCAAGGTATATGTCTTATTGTTATAGATAAATTTAACTTGTCTATGCAATGTAGAGGGGACAGCTTGCATACTGTGAATCCAAGGCCTCCCTAATAACAAGTTGTATGTTAAATTTCCCGACATAACATGGATAGGAGTAGGCAAAGTAACAGGTCCTACTGTGAGAGGTAAGGTGATAATACCTAATGAAGTCTTAGCCACATTGTCAAAGCCTCGAATGGGATGAGAGTCAGGCTCAATGAGAGATGTATCCACATTCATTTTATGCAATAGATTAATGCTACACACATTAAGGCCAGAGCCATTATCTACTAGTGTTCGTCTTATAGCAGTGTCTTTCATGATAACCACAATCATCAAGGGATCATATTGTTGTTGAATTTCACTAGTAGGCAACTCATCTTGGGTAAACACAATTTGAGCTTTAGGATTCATCACAGAGTTAACTAAAGATGCTATATTACTAGATGTATTCAGTGGAGGAACATTCAAATCTTTCAAGGCATCTTGTAACATTCCATGATGAGCGGAAGAAGTTTGAATCAAATCCCAAAGGGATATCTTAGCAGGGGTAGCTTTAAGTTGTTCTATGAGATCATATTCCTTACCCATAACTTGTGAAATACAGGGAGCTTGTGGAAGAATTGGTTGAGGATTAGGAAGAGAAACTGGAATAACGGGAGGAGGATTAGGCTGCTTATTATTTCTGGTGTGATAAGTATGGGCAACCGCATGATAACTCTCTCTAGTTAATTGCTTGGCATAACTATAAGGACTTATAGGTTTTCTTCCTTGCACGGTGTTAATTGGTTTATTCGGAGTATGAAAGGAATCATGATCATACCCTCCTTGGATAGTAAGGAGAGGTGATTTAGGAACTTGAAAGGTGGGAGAAGGATAAGCACCTTGGACTTCAAAGAGAGGCTTATTATGTTCATTCAGGTTTATCATGTTAACCAATTTAGAAGTCTTGTTCTTATTTAAATATTTCGATAAAGCCACAAAGTCATCACGAGCATCATCCAACAAAGCATGATCATATCGATTAAAAGGTTTATCTTTTGATTCAAAAGGAGACATCTCCTCATAGAGGGGATTATTGAACACAACCATGTTACTAGATTCAGTGGAAGAGTTGATAGGAATGTACTCTTGAGAGGAACCATTCGACTTATCTTTCTCATCACATCTAAATGGCATAGTAACAAGGTTTATGAGTTTTTGGTAAAATGAAGATTTGGCATCTTTAGGGTTCAAAAACTCATCTAAAGCTTCATCTAATTCATCTTGGCTATACTCATAATAATCATCAAAAGCATGAACATTTTGCAAATAAAAATCTGACATTTTGAAATAAAGGTTACATAAAATTTAAACACACAATGCAAAGAAACACACTTTTTTTTTTCTTTTTAATGAAAATGAAATGAAAACACACTAAATCTAGATCTAGATCTAACAAATGCAATGCAAGAGGAAGCAATGATAGATTCACGTTGGGTTCACCAAAATGTGTAGGGGAAAAAGCGAGACTAGGTTAACATGCCCTAATCCTACCTTTTGACACACATTACGGAATACAAAAGAGCCTAGAGGTATCACACAATTGGCTACTTCTTTTTGTGAAAGAGAGAGCCACGGGCTACCTATTAGGATTTCTATTCCTTTGTTGAAATTGAAAGATAAAATGATGCAAGTTCAAGTCCTAATCCCAAAATGCATGTACGAACTAATAACAAGATTGCAGAATTGAGATTAAACAATGAACAACTATAAATACAAGGACGAAATAAGAATGCAGATGCGTACCCAAAGTCAAAATCTGATTGAAAATGTTCGGGACGGGGGCGCGGGCGCCACTGTCCTGATACAGTGCCGGAAACTACTCCTGAAACTGCTGTCTTGCACTCTGGAAATTGTCGGAAATGCTGTCTGTCAGGAGGACTAGGGCACCCAGCGCCTCTGTCCCAGGGACCAGGGCGCCCAACGCCCCTGTCCTGGCAGGACCAGGGCGCCCCATGCCCCTGTCCAGGTCTTTTACCCTACAATTTGGTGTGGAGTGCTTGTCTCGACCTGCTTTTCCTGGATCTGTCACCTGTGGCGTCGTCCGAGTCTCGAAACCTGCACTTATATCTGAAAAGGGTATGGGCTGCTATATAGGGTTTTGCCTTAGTCAAACCCCCGCTTCGGTGATTTCCACCTCCACGAATAGCCAAGTTGTATTATAAAATGTATTGTGTGTGCAGACCTAGTGTGTGTGCAAGGTCCTAAAATGCAAGCAAGCAAACTAGAGCAACCTAGAAAGTAAACCCTAATTGCTTGTAAATGACGATGTAAATGCTCTAAATCAAGATGCAAAGTGATCTAAAGCATGAATAAAGGATATATTGAAGCTTATGCAAAGACATGAAAACAACATGAAATCATACCCAACCCCCAAGGGAGGAGTACAAGCCAATCTTCAGTCGGTAATCTCCTATTGTTCTTCAATGTCTTCCAAGCCCTAAATGGATGAATGAAATTGATAAATGCTTGATAGAGGGATGTTGAATGTTGCTGAAGTCTTCAAAGATCCGCTCTTTCGCTGCATATGAGGTTCTTGAAAACAAAAATCGGATCCCTTCCAATGAAGAAAGAGAGCTCTTATGTATGAAACCCTAGGTCATAATTTCATCTTTTGGCCGACCTAGAGATTGAATTTCCTGCCAATTTCTTGGGGTTAAGCTTTATTTTATGATTGGATTGTGCTCCTAAAATTTTGGGAAAAATGTCCGGGACCATGTGCACTCCGGGCGCCACGGTCCCGACAACTTTTCACCAAATTTTTAGGGCCGTCAGATATGATGATTTTAGAGAGAATCCCGAAGTTACAGGTGATTTCAAGATGTTTTGACCCCTAAAACCAAGCCCCCAAGCTCAAAATAGGACTTAATTAGGGTGTTTGATTGAATGATGTATTGGAGGAATAAAATGAAAAGGGCACACTTTAACGAAAGGGCCCAACTTTATGATGTAGAGGACGATGAAATAGGACCTTAGACCTAATTAATTTGATTAATTAAGTGATAAAGGAGAAATGCAATGCAAAATGTAAAATGCACCAAGGCGAGTGCTAAACTAGGTGTGAAATTGTACCACCCTAGCAAGTGCGTACAATTTACGATGCTACAAATATAATATTAATATAATATAATATTAATATAATATAATATAATATAATATAATATTATATTATAATATAATATAATACAATATTATATTATATATAATATAACATAATATTATATTATATAATATAATATAATATTATATTATATAATATAATATTATATTATATTATATAATATAATATTATATTATATTATATATAATATAATATTGTATTATATAATACGTAACATATAATATATTTTTTAAATTAAAATTACAAATAAAAATCGGATATCAGATAAAATCCAATATCCGATTTTATCGGATATCCGATTTCATCGGATATCAGATAAAATCCAATATCCGATTTTATCGGATATCCGATTTCATCGGATATCCAATTTGCATAGGTAATTACCAGGCCAAGGTGTACTAACACCCAGGCCAAGCAAAAAGTCAACACGGATTTTCGTGTTTTTAGGCGAGTGAGGAAGGCTATTTTTTTCACATCGCCACTTTTTGGCCCCCTTGATCCTGCACTATCCCACAAGATGGCTTGCATACAGACAATATCAGTTTTGTTATTTTTGTGTATAGGTTTTTTCCTTTTTTTTTGTATTCATTCTTCATAGACTAATAATGTTTGTCTTTTCATTGCAAGCTTATTAGGACACATTAGAATTGAATTATGTTTTAAGTGCCTACTTATACCAAAGAATTTGTATGCCTTCTTCATCACAAATATGACACTATGGAAAATTGACACATAATTTAAAGGTGATATATTTTACTTAGTTTATATTGAGTGTTGAACTGCATTTTCATATGTGAACATGTAGGTTCATTCTATGTGTTTGGAAATGCATTTACTTCCCAATGTAGACTACCACTAACACTAGTTATCCATGTAGGTTGTTGACTTCTAAGGACGATAGAGTAGTTCCCCACAATGTCCAAAAATTTCCAGGTTTTTGCTCCCTCTTCCTGCTTTAATATTACTTGCACTGTAATGTCCCTTTATTAATAATGTTTAGGGCTTGTCTAATTTCTTATAAGAGGCTTGTATATATATATTGATGCATATTATTCTTTTATTTGATAGAAATGTTTGTATAAAATTTCGTTCTTTATCATGTAGTATTAATGTCCTTAGTTTAATGATTTAGGTAATGAAGAAAATGATGAATGCAATTGTCTATTGTCTTATAGTCTATCTTGTAGATGTTCTATTTTAGAGAATAAGATATAATTCCCTGATTTGAATGCAATAGAAATGTTATTTATAGAAATTTCCCTTATCAAAGCAATGTCAATTATATGAATCTTATATCCCGATTCCTTTAGATGATGTGTGCAATGCAACTGCTAATCTACATATATCATATTGATCTCAATAAGAGAGTTTACGTTGATCTGATTATATGTGTATATCTAGATTATCAATGCTCCTGATCTTTGAGAACAACACATTTTTGACGATCCAATACTGATTTCAAATGATATCTGGGGTGTTGTTTCAGATGACTGATATCATATTCATGCATTTGCAATGATGGAGTCGTTTCTAGTTGGCATCACTAACTCATGTGTATGTCCTTGCTATTGTCTATTTTTCCCATTGATAACTTCATACCAGGTTATTAATAATATCCCCATATCACCTAAGAGACAAAACCGTTAGAATAGATACTTCTTTTAAAAGAGAATGTCTTTCGAATAATGAACTGCTGATCTTTATACACACCAATTATCATCAAAGAGTTCTTTAATGATGATTGTTGCCTTTGTCTTTTACCACATAGAGTGACCAACATAATCGATGCACAGTAGATTGTCATGGAATCATCATGCATGTTTTGTATGCTTCTTTATCAATCGCTAACAAAGTCTAGTGTTTGTATTATAATTTGGATGGGGACATCACATGCACCCTTTTTGACAAGATGCCTGATGGATCATAATCCATAATTTGTTGCAAGTGAAACGAAATCATTCCTTATTACTATTAATGATCTTAAGAAAAATGTCATGAATAGTTTATGGCTAACTGCTAGTTGGGTTGTATATAACATAGCCACCTATGGACCTCATATTGCAATGCATGAATAACCGATCATGTTTTCACTATGACCTTCATCTTGAACGCATAGTGTTATTGATAGTGCCTTTTGATATCAATTGGATCTTCATTCTTTTTTTAGATCAAAGATGACATCTGTGTTCACAAAAAGGTTGAACGAAGTTCTTGATTTTGGTATAGCTGAGTCTAAACCGAATGGCACCGAGTATTTAGCACATTCGGTTCACACTGCCATACGACATTCGCTCGCCTGTAAGCTCAACATATTTAATGGATGAAACAATATTTAGTTTTCTTGATTTTGTCATCATGTAATTCTTTTGATTGGGACGTCCAATTTGTATACTCAGGAGGGAGTTGGGCCTTCAAATCTAATGCCAGCGCAAGTTGGGCCTTCAATTTTGAAGCCATCGACAAGTGGTATTCAAAGTAACTGCACAACCATATTGGTAATCATTTCTCATTGTCGTATTACAATTTTTTCCACCCATGTGTGATGCGATTACCAAAAGTTGGGCCTCATAAGTGGAAATGTAGACTAGCATATGGAGATAAAAGAACTGATGATGTATGCTTTTTTATTTAATAGTAGCATGCTAATGTGTTTGTTGGTGGGGAAGATGAGCCCATCAACAATGTAGAGGAGGGGGATGTTGGCTTTGTGTTGTCATTGATGTCAACCGATATAGCAGGACATTTGGTATGTGAAGAATAGTTGATATGTTGTTAGTGTTATCAACTGATAGTGTGGACAGTCAAGCCAACAGGTAAGCATGTTGGAGTAGCAGGTTTAAATGTCAATATTGGGAAGAAGGAACCGGTTAGTGAGTATGCATGCTGATGCTGGAAAAACATCATAGAGAAGTGATTGGTGAGTGATAAGAACCGACAAGTGTGTGAAGGGTAAATCTTGCTACAATATAAACTAATGAAGGGATAGAAGTACAACCGGTATGCTAGTGTGATGCCATCCAACATGACTCCCACCAGATGAAGATAAGGTTGACAAAATGCGTGGTACTTTAGTGAGAAAAGATAACATATGGAAAAGGTACTGGGACATATGTCAAGTTGGAGATGTGCCCTCTCCTTAGTGAAGTCACATCATTATTGACATGTGACATCAATCTGCCTCCTCCGGTGTTTAGCAGTGAAGTGTAGTTGTCTATTCTTCCCATTGGTAAGTGGTAATACCTTGCTTATCCCACAACGTACATGGCATAATTCATGACACTCTGAGATAACATAGTTAGAGTAAGAAAATGTAGGTGATTGGATGCATAGCTACTAGGGGTTGATGGCATGAAGATATCATGCATATTATCAGTATGAAGGCAAACACATGTCTACTCATAAACAAGGTGGTTACCAGTATGTAGCAAAGAGTCAAGAGGAAAAGTGGAGTTCTCATAATTAGGTGGTAAGGTACGTGATGACTCATCATGGATATCTACTACTGGTAAGCAAGGTGATGACCAGTAAATGTGATGCACCGGTGATAACTCAATGATGAACAAATAGTACCAAACTGATACTGAGAAGGGGGGGGGGGGTGAATCAGTACAGACAAAAACATACTCTTAAACCGGTTTGTCAGTAGACACTGTGCATTGACAGACAAACAGTAATACCGGTCTTTAAATAGAGTACAACCGGCAAAACCCATAATAACTGAGACAAGCATAAACCGGTTGACACTTATCTTCTCATACAATCTAACACTTCATTTCCATTTCACCCTAATGCATGAACAGGTAATCTACCATCAAAGATATACATATAAGCAACTAGATCAACATGATTCATTGCTTGACAGAAAACAACATAGCATCACATGAAGAAGACATCACACATGACACACATATTTTTCACGTGGAAAACCAACTAGGAAAAACCATGGTGGGGATGAATACCCACAAGCTTGTTTTGAACCCTTTATAAGTCTGCTCTGTTAGGAGCCTTGTCTAGTTAAAGATTGATACAATAGGTTCTGTTAGGAACCGATCTTGTTAGGGATCACTCGGTTAAGGGATGGCTAGAATACCTAGTTAAGGGTTAAACCCTATTAAAGGTTACCTTGTTAGAGGATTTCAAGAACTCAATGGTTTTGAGTCACCCTGTTAAAGGATTTACAGCAAGCCTGTTAAAGCTACCCTATTAAGGGATTTTCCAACTGTTGAGGTGGTTAGAGATCAACAGGTATTACAATGATATGGTAATAGCACTCAATGCCAATGCAGATCCGCTTAAGCTCCTCTTCACCTTCTGCACTTACACTCTGTAGGTATCACTTCTCTCCTCCGGTCTGGCAAGAATCACGTATCTCTTCTCTTGGATACACACACACAACTTTTGCCAACAACCTTAGAAAGAATCACAACATCGACCTTATATGAAAATAGATAGGTCGGTAGCATAAACCCTAAACCCTAAACCTGTTAGGTTAAGGAATTCAAACAGTTCAATCCTGACCGTTGAGCACACTACATTAAATGCAACAGTCTTGATCCAATCTCAAGACATTCTCCATCATTTGTTTTCCACCAATTTCATGGCGACTGATTACCCATCACACATTATCACCGTTTTACAGACTTCACACATTCCCAAGGTAGATAGGAACAATCTCCTTCATGCAAGATCCTTCACGCACACAAGGCTTACATGGCAACACGATCTGTTCTTCATTATCATGCTGACTCATCACACAAAGTCACCGGTTGAGCCACACAGGCTTGAAGCACTTCAATCGGAAACCCTGAAGTTGAGACTACCAACCGGTAGTCATACAACGCTTCCATGTGCCGGTTCCCATAACGATATGCCAGTTCACCTTGAACAAACACACCGCTTCAATTTGGCACAAATGTCAATTCACATGTTATACCGGTTCTCTTCTCTTCATCATATTGACATCAATGACAACACACAATATCATTATGTCCTCATACCGGTTCACATAATGCCAACAATCTCCCCCTTTGGCATTGATGGCAATATACAAAGATATCTCTTCGCTTCACATCTTCTCCCCCAATTTTTGCAGATATCTTCTCCACTTCACATCTTCTCCCCCTTTGACAACAATGCCAAAGTGGAGGCACAAGCTGCCGTGTTCCATTATGCTTCTCCCCCTAAGGAGTAGCATCCTTCAACACATCAATCCAAACTAAATTTGACTATGCAATACCTGACTAATGTGGAGCAAATGCCTTTAGTTTACCTCCTGAAGGGGCAACACCCCTAGTTCACCTCTTAAGTACATAAATGTAGCCTTTGGGAGAGGCTTGGTGAATATGTCTGCTAACTGCTCCTTACTGGAAACATGTTCCAGTGCAATCTCTTTGTTCTGAACCTTTTCCCTCAAGAAATGATACTTAAGCTCAAAGTGCTTGGTTCTAGAATGTAAAACCGGATTCCTGTAGATATTAATTGCACTAGTATTGTCACAAAATATACTTACCAGTTCAGATACAGGAACTTTGAAGCCATTTAATACATGCTTCATCCAAATTGTCTGAGTGCAGTTCATGAAAGCTACAACATACTCTGCTTCCGCTGTAGACTGAGAGATACAACTCTGCTTCTTACTCATCCATGAGACCAGTCTACCACCGAGAAAGAATGCACCACCGGTTGTGCTTTTCCGGTCATCTACATTACCTGCCCAATCAACATCTGTGTATACTTTCAAGTTGAAGTTCTTTCTATATGGATACCACAATCCATAATCAACAGTTCCCTTCAGATACCTAAGAATCCGCTTGACTGCAACCAAGTGGGATTCTCTTGGGCTTTTCTGGAACCTAGCAGTAATGCCAACTGCATGTGCAATATCTGGTCTGCTATGCACTACATAATGCAACTTACCAATCATTGATCGGTATTCCTTCTCATCAACCAATGTTGAGTCATCCTCTTTGGATAGTTTACAACCAGTTTTCTATCTTCCATGCCAAAGGTCTTCAACACCTCTTTGACATACTTGGACTGAGTGATAAAGATTACATCTTTCATCTGCTGGATCTGCAATCCAATGAAGAACTTAATCTATCCTATGAGTGACATCTCAAACTCTTTCTTCATCACATCTGCAAACTCATGACTCATCTTGTCATCTCCACCAAAGATAATGTCATCAACAAATACCTCACAGAACAGGATTTGATCTCCTTCAGACTTCAAGTAGATATTTCTATCTTCACTTGTTCTCTAAAATCCAATCTTCACAAGATGGGAATGCAGACGTTCATACCAAGCTCTAGGTGCATGCTTTAGACCATATAAGGCTTTATGTAGCCTACATACCATGTCACTATCTTCAGATAGGGCAAATCCATCTGGTTGCTCTATATACACCTCCTCTTCAAGTACACCATTTAGGAATGCAGATTTTACATCCATTTGATATACTTTGAAACCTTTAAAAGCTGCATATGCAAGAAGCATACGAACTCCTTCCAATCTGGCTACAGGAGAAAAGGTTTCTCCATAGTCTTCTCCTTCTTCTTGGGCATATCCTTTGCACACCAATTTGGATTTGTTCCTAATCACTGTGCCATCCTCATTCAACTTATTTTCGAAGACCCATTTAGTACCAATGACATTTTTATGCTCCAGTCTGGGTACCAAAGACCATGTACCATTTTTCTCTATCTAGTCAAGTTCCTCTTCCATCGCCTTCATCCTTTCTTCATCTTTATGTGCCTCTTTGAATGATTTAGGCTCAAATTCAGAGATCATACATGAGTTTTCTCTGACCTTTCTTCTTGTAAGGATTCCTGCATCCTTATCTCCTATGATCTGCTTAGGATCATGATTCAGCTTAACATACTGAGGAATGGTCTTGATAGATTCCTCTTGCTTTTCTCTTCATCCTCATGTCCATCAGTATCAGCATCTACATCTACCGGTGTGGGAACACTGTTACTGGTACTCGATTGACTGACAACTGGTTCCCAGAAGGTTACAACCGGTTCATTTAACACTTGCTCACTACCGGTTTCCTCAGTTTTCTCAAAGGTTTCATCAACTCTTACATTGATGCTTTCCATGATTCTCTGAGTCCTATTATTGAAAAACTTGAGAGCTTTGCTCTTGGTGGAATACCCTAGGAATATTCCCTCATCACATTTCGCATCAAATTTTCTCTGGTATTCACTCCTCTTGATGTAACATTTGCTACCAAACACTCTAAAGTAGCTAACCACAGGTGTCTTACCATTCCAATACTCATAAGGAGTTTTATCCTTACCTTTCTTGATGAGTACCTGGTTCATTGTATAGACTGCAGTGCTCACCACTTCTCTCCAAAAGGTGTGGGCTACCTTTCCTTGAATCAACATGGTTCTAGCTATTTCAACCATAGTCCAATTATTCCTCTTTGCTAGGACATTTTGCTGTGGAGTTCAGGGGGCAGACAGTTGCCTCTTGATGCCATTTTCTTCACAGTACTTGTTGAATTCACTGAAAGTGAATTCCCCTCCTTGATCAGTTCTCATACACTTGATCCTTTTACCGCTTTCCTTCTCCACTAATGCTCTGAAAGCTTTGAACTTTACAAAAGCTTCAGACTTATCTTTCAAGAATGTGACCCACATCATTCTTGAGCAGTCATCAGTGAGAATCATGAAGTACCTATCACCCTGCACACTCCTAGTTTTCATAGGACCACACAAATCAGTATGCACAAGATCAAGCAAATTGTCAGCAGTGAAGGATTTACCTTTAAAGGTTGAGGAAGACATTTTCCCCAATTGACACTCTTTGCACAAGGTATTATCCAGTTTGCTTAGCACCGGCAACCCTCTAACTGCCTTGATCTTACTAGCCTTCACAATGTTATCAAAGTTTACATGGCAGAGTCTCCTATGCCATATCCAACTATCATCAAATTTAGCCATAAGACATGTACTTATATTTGCATTCAGCTGAAATAGGTTACCTTTGGTTTGCATGCCGGTGGCCACCAATTCACCATTCTTTCCTTTGATTCTGTACACTCCATTCTTGAATTCCAGAGTGAGACCACTGTCATTCAACTGGGCAACACTCAGAAGGTTGTGT
Source organism: Cryptomeria japonica (assembly GCF_030272615.1). Taxonomy (NCBI): domain Eukaryota; kingdom Viridiplantae; phylum Streptophyta; class Pinopsida; order Cupressales; family Cupressaceae; genus Cryptomeria; species Cryptomeria japonica. The sequence goes on from NC_081413.1 coordinate 215,257,106, forward strand.
CTGAGACCATCAATCCAATACACATTGTCAGCACTACTCTTTCCATTCAGAGAGATGGACCCTCTGCCTTTGACCATGCATGGTGCATCATTACCAAAGCAAACTAGACCACCATCATACTCTTCCAAGGATAGAAACTTGCTCCAGTCACCAGTCATATGGTGAGAGCAGCCACTGTCAATGATCCACCCATTGGAATTATCAAACTAGGAGACAAGAGCCTTCTTGTCTGACACATCTTCCTTGACAACAACAAACACAATATCTTCATTTTCTTCATCTTCTGATTCCTCATCTATGACACCTTCATCAACTGCCACAAAATAGTTTCTCTGGTTTCCTCCTTTGAATTTCTTGAACCTTTCCAGTTTGTCCTTGTTGTCGCCATTAGGACAATTTACAACAATATGTCCTATCCGGTTACAAGAAAAGCATTTCAAAGGAAGCTTACCTCTGTATTTTCCGGTTCCTTTAGGAAGTTTCCTGGCAAGGAGAGCTTCAAATGCCATCAGAATCTCCTCATCATCCATTTCTCTGCTCTATCTTGGTTCACCACTAGTGCTAGCTTCTTTTCCTTTTCTTGATGGTATAGCAGAAGCTTTAAAAGCTGATTCAGTCTTTTGAACACTGCCATCAAAACTATTTAGCTCATAGGTTGTCAACTTTGCAATGATGGAGTCTAGGGATACCTTAGTCTTGTCTATTGATCTCAACTCCTGAATAGTAGCAACCCTTATTGCATAGACCGACAATAGGGATCTCAGGACTTTGCTTAGGACAGTGGAATCTTCCATTTTACCACCTGCACTCTTGATATCTCCAACAATAGTTTTGATTCTTATTCTATACTGTTGAATGGTCTCACCTTCAACCATCCGCATGTCTTCAAACTTCCCTCTAAGGCTTTCTTCCTTAGCTTGTTTTACATGCTCATCACCACCATAGATATTTTCAAGAGTATCCCATACCTCTTTGGGATTTACCTTATCTTGAACATCAATAAACTCATTGTCAGACAAACTACTAATTAGGGCTTCCATGACTTTCCCATTCTCCTGCATCTCTCTCTTTTGGTCATCGGTGAGAGTACCAATAGGGGCAACATAGGCATTCTCAACATAGCTCCAGTGTTGAGCACCCATGCTTTTGATGTATATCTTCATTCTGTCTTTCCATATACTGAAATTTTCTCTGTTAAACTTTGGAGCTTCCCTCTTCATCATTAGACTGAGATCTTTACCTCAAGTGGTTAAGCTTATAACACAGAGGACCTGGAGGACGCTTTGATACTTGGAGGACGCTCTGATACCAATTGATAACTCAATGATGAACGAATAGTACCAAACCGGTACTGAGAGGGGGGGGGGTGAATTAGTATAGACAAAAACATACTCTTAAACTGGTTTGTCAGCAAACACTGTGCATTGATAGACAAATAGTAATACCGATCTTTAAACAGAGTACAACCGGCAAAACCCAGAATAACTGAGACAAGCATAAAATGGTTGACACTTATCTTCTCATACAATCTAACACTTCATTTCCATTTCACCCTAATGTATGGATAGGTAATCTACCATCAAAGATATACATATAAGCAACTAGATCAACATGATTCACTGCTTGACAAAAAACAACATAGCATCACTTGAAGAAGACATCACACATGACACACATATTTTTCACGTGGAAACCCAATTGGGAAAAACCACGGTGGGGATGAATACCCACAAGCTTGTTTTTGAACCCTTTAGAATTTTTCTTTGTTAGGAGCCTTGTCTTGTTAAAGACTGATACAATAGGTTCTGGTAGGAACCGATCCTGTTAGGGATCACCCGGTTAAGGGTTAAACCCTGTTAAAGATTACCTTGTTAGAGGATTTCAAGAACTCAATGGTTTTGAGTCACCCTGTTAAAGGATTTACAACAAGCCAGTTAAAGCTACCTTGTTAAGGGATTTTACAACTGTTGAGGTGGTTAGAGATCAATAGGTATAACAATGATTTGGTAACAACACTCAATGCCAATGCAGATCCGCTTAAGCTCCTCTTCACCTTCTGTACTTACACTCTACAGGTATCACTTCTCTCCTCCGGTCTGGAAAGAATCACGTATCTCTTCTCTTGGATACACACACACAACTTTTGCCAACAACCTCAGAAAGAATCACAACATCGACCTTATAGGAAAATAGATAGGTCGGTAGCATAAACCCTAAACCCTAAACTTGTTAGATTAAGGAATTCAAACAGTTCAATCCTGACCGTTGAGCACATTGCATTAAATGCAACAGTCTTGATCCAATATCAAGACATTCTCCATCGTTCATTTTCCACTGATTTCATGGTGGCTGATAACCCATCACATGTTATCACCGTTTTACAAACTTCACACATTCCCAAGGTAGATAGGAACAATCTCCTTCACGCACACAAGGCTTACGTGGCAACACGATCTGTTCTTCGTTATCATGCTGACTCATCACACAAAGTCACCGATTGAGCCACACAGGACTGAAGCACTTCAACCGAAAACCCTGAAGTTGAGACTACCAACCGGTAGTCATATAACGCTTCCATGTGCCGGTTCCCATAACCATATGTCGGTTCACCTTGAACAAACACACCGCTTCACTTTGGCACAAATGCTGGTTCACAGTGTTATACCAGTTCTCTTCTCTTCATCATATTGACATCAATGACAACACACAATGTCATTATGTCCTCATACCGGTTCACATAATGCCAACATAATGCAGGAGACTATATGGAAAGATGGTTAACTGGAAAGGTATGATGTACCAATAGGGTTAGATGACTGGTAGGTGTGCATCAGTTAAGTGTTTGGTCAGTGATCCTGTCTGAACCGACACCTAAGTCTAAGTTGACGAATACCAACAGAGATGTCACGTGGAGTTGAAGTGGCAAGCATGCAGAGGTCGATGAAGTGTCATGTCGGTGAGGTTGTTGGCGTGGGTCGACATTAAATGTCAACTACGTAAATCATGGGTTGATGACAGTGGTTTGCAGCTTGAAGAAGAACGACAGATTGAGATCAAGATTGGTGATGCAAGGATGAATGAAGGATGCCTTGCTTCATATCTGATTTGGTGGAGAAACCAGAGATATCATTTATGGTGAGTTTACCAAAATGTTAGGATGACAGACATGTAGTATCTTGATAAGTTTAGTAAACGTGCACTAGAAGGCACAATAATGACAGTGATGTGTAGATTGTCATCTTTGAGATAAGATCTGAGCTGATTTGATATGCCTCGAAGGTGGTGGAAGAAACCCTAGCATTCAAATGGGTAAGTGCACAAAGATGGTGGTCATAAAAGTGGACACACCCAAAAAAATATGAAAAAACACAAAACGCGCACGGGGTATTTCAAATTTAAAGAACCTCGTACGTGTTTAGGCTTTTTTGCCGATCCTAACTGAAGCTAAACCACATACAAGGTTTAAAGTATACTAACTATGTACGTGGTTATAAAACTAAAACCATGTACACGGTTTAGAAACTAAAAACCCCATACACGGTTTTAGTTTGTAAACCACGTACGCATTTTTCTATCAATAAAATGCAATTCATTTAGCATTCCATTAGGTTTTTTGGTAGGATATATACATAAAATATAACATTTAAGAATTCCATTAGAGTTTCTCTTTGTCTTTTATCTTTCTTATACTTTAAGTTATATTTTATGTATATATTGTCAGGATGTTTGAGAGTAGTTCTAGATCTCTAAGAGTTATAATGCAGATTCGAGTTTTTTGAGTATTCCTATAAATTTCAGACTGTCAAATTTCAGTAGTTAGTGGGCTCATATCAACATTATCTCTCTTATGTCTTCCCTACATTCCTCCTCTCTCTTTCTTAACCCCTACCTTTTTGTCTCTTAGGCATCTCCCTCTCTACTTTCTTCCCTCTCTTTCTCATCTCCCTCACCCTCTTTCTCTCTTTCGTCTATCCCTCTCTTTCTCTCCCTCTCTCAAATATCTCTATCTCTCACTCTCTCCCCCTCTCTTTAGTGTCTCTCTCTCTCTCTCTCTCTCTCTCTCTCATTCTCTCCCTCCCCCCCTCCCTTTCTCTTCCTTTGTCAAGTATTTATTTCCCTCTAACTCTCTTTCTCTCTCCCCCTCTCACTCCATTTCTCTTTCTCTCAAGTCTCTCTCCTTCTCTGTATCAAGTCTTTGGCTATCAACCTCTATCTATCTAGCTCTCTCTCCTCTCTCTCTCTCACTCTCTTTTCCTCTCTTTCTCTCGCATTCTTTCTCTCTTAAGTCTCTCTCCCTCTCTGCATCTATCTCTCTATCTCACTCTTCTCCTCTGTCAAGTGTGTCTCTTTCCCACTCTCTCCCTACCTCCCCCCTCCCCCCTCCCCCCCTCCCTTTCTCTTTTTCACTTAAGTCTCTCTCTCTCTGAGTCCCCTTCTTTGTGTCACTCTCTATCTCTATCTCTCCCTCTATTTCCCTCTCTCTCCCTCCATCCATGTCTCCCCTCCCTTTGCCCCTCTCTCTCTCTCTCTCTCTCTCTCTCTCTCTCTCTCTCTCTCTCTCTCTCTCTCTCTCTCTCTCTCTCTCTCTCCATCCCTCTTTCTCTCATTTATCTCTTGTCTTTTCCTCCCAGTCTCTATCTCTCCATCTCACTCTCCTCCTCTCTTATGTGTATCTCTCTCCCATTCCCTCCCTCTCTTCCCCTCTCTCTCTGTCCAGGATCATATGGTATTCTTAGGGGTCATATGGTATCCTAAGGATCCATGCATGTGTCCTAAGGGGTCAAAGGATACCATATGATTCCTTAGGACACTATATGACCCATAATGACACATAAGAGGTCATATGGAGTTCTAAGGGGTCATAGGACACCATATGACCCCTCAACACACCATACGACCTATAATGACACTAAACGGTGGCCTAAGGGGTCATAGAACACTATATGACCTCTTAGGACACCATATGACCCATAATGACATAATACATAGTCCTAAGGGGTCAAATAGTGTCCTAAGGGGTCGTAGAAGACCATATGACCCCTTAGGACACCATATGACCCCTAAAGACACCATATGGTGTCCTAAGGGGTCATAAGGTGTCCTAGGGGTCATAGGACACCATAAGACACATAACGATACTATATGGTGTCCTAAGGGGTCATAGGACACCATATGACCCTTATGACACAATATGACCCCTAACGACATCTAAGGTTTCATAGGACACTATATGATCCCTTAGCACACCATAGAACCTATAACAATACCAAATAGTGTCCTAAGGGGTCATAGAACACCATATGGTGTTGTTATGGGTCGTATGGTGTCTCAAGGAGTCATATGAAAACCTATGACCACTTAGAACACCACATGGTGTTGGTATGGGTCGTATGGTGTCTTGAGGGGTCATATGGTGTCCTAAGGGGTCATAGGATACCATATGACCTTTTAGGAAATAAGATGACTCCTGATGACACTTAAGGGGTCATAGAACACCATATGACCCCTTAGGACACCATACAACCCATAACGACACCACATGGAGTCCTAAGGGGTCATATGGTGTCCTAAGGGATCATAGAACACCATATATCCCCTTAGGACATCATATGACCCATAACAACACCTAAGGGGTCATATGGAGTCCTAAGGGGTCATAAGACACCATATGACCCCTTAGTACACCATCTGACCCATAACGACACCAAATGGTATTCAAAGGGATCATAGAACACCATATGACCTCTGAGGACACCATACAACTCATAATGATATCATATGGAGTCCTAAGGGGTCATATGGTGTCCTAAGGGGTCATATGAAACCATATGACCCTAACAACACATAAGGGGTCATAGGACCCCATATGAACCCTTAAGACACCATATGACCAATTACGAAACCATATGGTGTCCTAAGGGGTCATATGGTCTCCTAAGAGGTCATAGAACACCATATGACCCCTTAAGACACCATACGACCCATAAGGACATCGTATAATGACACCAAATGGTATCCTAAGGGGTCATAGGATACCATATGACCTTTTAGGACACCATATGACCCATAACGACACCATATGGACTCCTAAGGGGTCATATGGTGTCCTAAGGGGTCATAAGACACCATATGACCCTTTAGGACACCATACAACCCCTAACGATGCCACATGGTGTCCTAAGGGGTCATAGGATGCCATATGACCCCTTAGGACACCATATGACACATAACAACACCATTTGGTGTCCTAAGGGGTCATAGGATACCATATGACCCCTAACAACACCTAAGGGGTTATATGGTGTACTAAGGGATCACATAACAACATATAACCCCTTAGGACACAATACGACCAATAACAACACCATATGGTGTCTTAAGGAGTAATATGGTTCCCCGAGGGGTCGTAGAACACCATATGACCCCTTAGATACCATATGGTCTCTATCTCTTTCCCTAAAACTCTTTTTACCTCTCTCCCTCCTAATCCTCTTCTCCCTCTCACCCTCTATCTCTATCTCTCTCACTCCCCCTCCCTTAGGTGTCTCTCTCTTTCTCTCATTATCTCCCTCTCTCTCTATCTCTCTCCATCTCTCCCTACCCCTCCATTTCCCTTTCTCTATCTCTCTCTCTCCCTCTCTCTTAGGTGTCTCTCTTACATTATTTCCATTATCTCTATTATTTCCTTCTCCCCCTCCCTCCCCATTTGTCTCTCTCTCCCCTCTCTCCCTCCCTTTCCTCTCTCACTCTCTCTCACTCTCACTCCTCTCTCCCTCTCTCTTAGGTGTCTCTCTCCCATTATTTCCACTCTCTCCCTCTCTCTTAGGTGTCTCTCTCCCATTATTTCCTCTCTCTCTCTCTCTCTCTCCCTCTCCCTCTCCCTCTCTCATCCTCTCTCTTAGGCGTCTCTCTCTTCCATTCTCCTTGCCCTTCTCTCTATGTTTTCTCAGCTATCTCTCTCTTTCCCTCTCTCCCTTCCACTTACTTTCTCTTTCTCTATCAAGTCTCTCTCTCTCTCTCTCTCTCTCTCTCTCTCCCTTTTTTTCCCTCTTTCCCTCCCTCCCATTCTCCCCCCCCCTCTCTCTCTCTCTCTCTCCCTTTTTTTCCCTCTTTCCCTCCCTCCCTCCCCCCTCTCTCTCTCTCTCTCTTCCCTCTCTCTCTCTCCCCCTTTTTTTCCCTCTTTCCCTCCCTCCCATTCTCCCCCCCCTCTCTCTCTCTCTCTATCTCTATTTTTTCCCTCTTTTCCCTCTCTCCCTCTCTCCCTCCCTTTCTCCCCCCCCCTCTCTCTCTCTCTCTTCCTGCTCTCTCCTTCCCATTATTTCTCTCCCCTCTTTTAAGTTTCTCTCTCACATTCTTGCCATCTCTCCCTCTCTCTTTCTCTCTCTTTCCCTCTAACACTCTTTCTTTCTCTCCTATTCCGTTTCTCTTTCTCTCTCAAGTATCTCACCCTCTCTTTCCCTATCTCCCTCCATCCTCTCTCTTCTCTCTCCCTCTCTCCCTCCCAAGCCTAACCTAAGAGAGAGAGATAGATACTAAGTGAGAGGGAGGAAGGGATGGAAAATGAGTATGAGACTAGAGAAAGATCCTAGGTGAGAGAGAGGGGTGGAGGAAGGGAAGGGTTGAGAGAGAGAGAGAGGTTGATGGAAAGAGAAGAAGAGACTAGAGATAGAGAGAGCCCATCTGAGAGAAAGGGAGGGAGGAAGGGAGGGGTTGAGAGAGAGTTGAAGTGAGATAGATGGAGGAAAGGAGGGTTTAAGCGAAGGAGAGGGGGAGAGAGAGAGAGGGAGGGAGGAAAGTAGGGCTCTCTACTTTTGTCTTTCTCACTTCGTCTCTCCTTCCTTCCCTGTGTATTTTTATTTATCTCACACTCTTAAAAATCCCTCTCCTTCTTTCTACCTACCACTCTTTTCATCCCTCGCTACTTTTAACTCCCCTAACTCTCTACACCCCTCCCTTCATACTCTCTCTCTCTCTTTCTATATATATATATCACCTCCACTTATATCTTTCTAACCTATCTCTCTCTCTCTCTCTCTATCTAGGTATTTAGATAAATATTTTGAGGGAGTGCAAAAAGGTAGGTAGATTATGTAGATAATAAGAGCTTAGTGATTACTAAAATTTGATTATGTTTAAGAAATTATAATATGTAAAGCTTGGGGAGAGAGGAGAGAGGTGAAGAGAGGATGAGAGAGATAGGAAAATAGATAGGTCCAAATATTAGGGGAGACAAATAGTGTGAGATAGAGAGACAACAAGTGAATGATGATACAATCTTACTGATTACTGAAATTTGACTAAGTCTGAAAAATTATAGGATCTAAAATCTAGAATCCGCTTTATGACTCCTAGAGATGTGAAACCACTCTCAAACATCCTGACAATATATACATAAAATATAACTTAAAGTTCAACAAGAGATATACATAAAATATAACATTTAAGTATAAGAAAGAGAAATGCCACTTATACTTGAATGTTATATTTTATGTATATCTCTTGCTGAAAAACCTAATGAAATACTAAATGAATTGCATACAAGTTCATATTACTAATACATTTTTATTAATTTGAACCCTGTACGTGGTTTGTTTTCTTAAAACCCAATACATGGTTTTGTTTATTAAAACCCCATACACACTTCATATTCAAAATACCCCGTACGTGATTTTGTTTATTAGAACCGTGTACACGGTTCATATTCTAAATATCTCGTATGCACTTTAGTTTATTTAGGCTTGTGAATAGGCTTGGATGACAAAGTTGTGGGTTGGAAGTTTGATTTCCCTCCATTTCCCTCCTTTTTTATGTGTTTTGTTTTATCAACTTGGTTTCTCGACTTTGTCATCATCAGGTTTACACTTCATCAAGTGGGTATTTCTAAAATTGCCACCATATTTTCACCCATCTTCTGAGCTTTCTAACCATATAATTTTTTTAAAATTTGAACAACAATAATATATTATTATTGAATTTCTTTTACCAATGTCTCCATAGTTCTCACAGACATACGTGTACCATTTTTTTAATAACTTTTGATCTACTTATCCAAATTTAAAAAACTTTATATATTATTGTAGTGCACTTGATTCTTTACAATTTAAAAAATAAAATTATATTTTTGATTTTTTTAGTGCAAGTTATGCTTTGCACACGAATAGGTACCTAATTTTTCAGGATGTGCTCGATTGGAAAAATCATTTAAAAAAAATACTCAACAAAAAATTACAAAAAAATACATAACTTCTAGTGCTCACTCTCAACTATCTTTCTGCCAAGTATTTGTCAAAATAATAAATCTAACTATGAGTTTTTTTTATGCACACGTTAGACACTATGTTATGTTTTTTCAGAAAAAATGAGGGTCTTTTTTTTGTGCGCAAAGGATTTGACCCCTTTAATCTAATCCAATTTTGAAAAAGTTTAGTAGTTTAGAAACTAGATTCAGAATACTACAATATTTGTTCTTTTATTATCTTCATATATTGAGTGGACGACTTTCAAAATTTGCCTCCAAGTTCAGGTTCACCTGATTTCAAAAAAAATTGTCCACTTATACCCCCCTTTTTGACCACCATCTTTGTGCACTTACCCAAATGTTTGAACTCCAGTATTGGTGGGGAAACTTGGCTATATATGTGGACATTGAAGAATGATAATTTTGATAATGGTAGATATAGAAAAGGATGGCATGAGTATGTGAGTAGACGAGTCAAGTGAAAATAGCAGAAGATCATAATGACTAAGTGTAAGGAAAGATACAAATGGTAAAAGGGTTTAGTTGAGGCTCAACCAGTAAGGTCAAAAGAAACTGATAGATTGCAAAAGAAGAAAAGTACATAAGTGAACTGGTGGTGTTGAAGCCAACAAGAGGATAAAATAGAGTGAAGAGGTTGTGAGTGTGTTGCAAAGAAGATCTAAAAGGCATAGGACAGAGCAAGGCTGAACCGACAAGCTGAGTAATCGACAGTTAAGTGCAGAGTCTGTTAGATGAACAACCAATAGAGCATGAGTTAGCAAGTGAGTAGATACTGGGGAGAAGGATAAGAGACAAAGAGAATAGGGAACCAGTGACCAATAGTAGAGACAATGAAACAACAATGAATGAGACAAAGTCTGAACTGACATAGAGGAGGCTGAGTAAAGACTAAAGATACTACCGGTAAAGCTGAGGAGAATGGATTCCAGTAGAGAGATTATTCATGAGTGGTTACATAACACATTTTTAACCAAGCTATTACTTTTGTATTTAATGATATTTATTATAGATCACTGGGTTGGTGCTTGGTGTAGGGGTTGTAGCTCCTTTGGGTTGTTTCCCATAAACTATTAGGGGTTGGTGCTCCTTGGGTTGGTGCCCTAAATCAGTAGGGGTTGGTTCTCCTTGGGTTGGTGCCCTTAATATTGTAATTGTTGTTTTTACTGTGAGGCTAGATTGGAGCAGTACATTCCAACAACATTTCTCACCAAGGTTTTTCCCATCTTGGGTTTTCCTCATTTACACCAGTTGTTGTGTGCTTGCATTCTGATACTTTTCTTTCTCTTACCGATAGGTTAACTTGACATTAGGATTGGTAATCGATAATCGCTCTTAGTATTAAGATGTTTAGATTTGGAAACCACTGCTTCACCCCCCCTCCCAGTGACATATTGTGTTAAACAGGGGAGTATAATTCTTTTGAAGGTGGTGAGAGTGAAAAAGAGGATGTGTCTAGTGAGATCAAGGCAAGGACCAAGGAGGAGGAGAGTGAAGGGCAGGCTGATGGTGTCAATGCTCACAAATAGGGAAGAGGGGCTAGTAATGAGGAGGTGAACTATTTGTTATTATATTTCATATCATCTTTATAAAATTCTTTATTCCAATAAAATTCTTTATTCCAATAAAATTGAACGTGACAATTTTGTCCCTATTCAGTGTGTGTAGAAACAATCTGATCATAAAATAGAATATGTGAATGGCAAGTTGCACTACTTTTTTTTGTTTGGTGATTGTTCCTATAAAGGAGGTCATAGATTTTGAGATCAGGGGAGGCTAAATGTGCATAGATTGCCAGTGCACCACATCCCATTATTGGAGGGCCTAAGATATGGTTGTGCAACATATGGTAGTAGAAAATACAATGCGCGTTGCATTGAGATAGTGCATAGGTACAATCAATGAAGAGGGAGGTTGATATGGAATACCAGATGGGTGTATGGTATAATATGCAAAAAAAACATGTCACTGATCAATTAGGTATGCACAAAATATAGGAAGAATACATATGATGAGATTCCTACTGAAGGAAAGGGAGAGATAAAAGAAGCAATGTGAGTGTACAACAACAATCTATTGAGGGAGGAGAGAAGGAAGAAGGTTTTAGAGTTACTAGAAATAAAGAATTATGCAATAGAGATAATTCCTAGTGATTGTTTTGTTTTACAGTTTACGAAATTCAATGTAACTTTTTTAAAGTGCACATAATTACGTATCCTAGGCCGCTGGGTAGGAAGTTTGTAACAACACAGGGGATGGTGAAGTAAATTTGGCATTGGATGCTCATACTGCAACAAAAATGACAATCAACAAGATTGCATCTCATTCATCGGGGAGGCATCAAAAGGCAAAGGTCGCCATGAAAAAAAGTCTCACTTTGGATGAGGCCACACATTTGACATCGAAGGTGATTGTCCGTTCATATATGTGTTCAGATTGTATACTATTCTTCGCACTCCATGGTCTATTATGTTGATTGTTTCACTTGGGTTATGGTAGGCTGATTGTGGTGCGGATCATGGAGGGAGCGTGCAGTTGTCCAAGGTTTTGGTTGACACCGTATGTAGTCTGCCAACTAAACGATCTTGCAAACCTTAGATGTTTGTTACGAAAAAGAAGCTGAAGGAGTCGACGAATGAAAATTTGAGTGCATGCAAAGGCGATAAGAATGCAATGAAGTCTCCTGAATTGGGGCAGATGTTGGACGATTCAAGCAAAGATGAATAGGTAATACGTTGTCATTGTGCATAACTTGTGATGGGATATCATACATAGTGTTAGATGATACACAATGTTATATCACACATGGTGCTATATTACCATTCATATGGGTATATTTTTTACTTATGCTCATCTATAATGTGCCCTCTTTTGTAGCATACTGTTGCGGAAGGAAGAGTGGATGGTAAGAAACAGTCCACGGGAAATGACGACAATGGTTGTTAAAATGCAGACTATGATAGGGATAATGTGGGATAGTCATCTATTTCAGTATTGTTTTATTGCATTGACATGAATTGATTTTCTTACGTTGATGGTCGGCTATATAAAAATCTTATTTACATTATGACATGCACACCTTACTACTACAGGCAACTATGCAAGATGAAGAAGAGTGTGCTGATGAAGATGTTCACACTCTTGCCATTGGAGATGAAGTCCAGCTATGAATGGATGGGGAAGTGGTTGGGAAAGGAATTATTGATGGGGTTGGGAGGGGTGTCCTATTTCACAACAAACCGCTCTGACGAGGTTATTCTAAAGTTCAAATTGTGGAGGTCTTTGATAAGAATGTCTTGCTGCCTTATCAATATGCATTCTTTAACGTCTTATTAGACTCCCTAAACTCGTGGGAGGTGTGGGATATCCAAGACCTCTTCTATCCCCCATATGTGGTAAGATTTCAAGATCCCTTCCTATGTCTTCTCATGTCATCATTTATCCTTTTCCAATGTAACAAAATAGGTAGCAGTCATATGATGTCATTTGAATGTGGTAGGTTAAAGTTTTTGAAAGTGCCAAGCCACAAAATCAATATGTTAAATGCAATCCTATGACTAGACGAACAAGTGCGAGGGTACGATCACTTGGCATCACTCCTCCTGAGTTGCACAAGAATGAGAAGAAGCATAAAATCTTCTATTTTGGTGTCAACTTCATTGTGCAAACTAGATAGTGGAGGCAATGATTTTTTTTTGTGTGTATATGCCTCTTTCAGACCTCAAAATAAAAGCTTGAAAGCTCAAGAAAATCTATAGCAATATTTATAACCAGATACTATACTATAAGATTATTCTTCATAAACTATTTCAATCCTATCTCAGCTACTTGGAAGCTGAAAATTGCTTAAAGAATGTGTGTGTATCTCTGAACAATGAGTTGTGCATTTTTAATAATTTGTACACTTCTAATACATTCCACGGAAAAGTGTGGTGCATCATAATAATTTGCGTTATAATATAGTGCAGACCATATTTTTCACAAGTTATGGTAGTTCACAAATTTTTCTTTGTTGTTATAAACCGTTTTCATATATTAAACTGCCATGTTTTTGTTTGACAGTTCAAATAATCGGAAGACAACTAAGAGGGGGGGGGGGGTGAGTCAATTGTCACCAGATTACCAGAACCTTAAGCAATTAAAAATTTAATATTGGAACCCAAAAGATCAATACCAGAATACATAAACCAATTACTGAAATAGCAGATAAACCAATTAATCACAAGCAACAATTAGAGAATAGATACCATCCACATGACACCAAGATTTGTACGTGGAAAACTTGGTAAAGGGAAAAACTACGGTGGGAAGCCTACCAATAGTTAGATAATATTTTTGCAGTAAGTATGTGATTACAAATTGAGGGGACCACACTTGTAGGAAGGCCAACAACCTACAACATATTGCTCATTACAAAAGGAGTCTCACTGACTACATAAAAATCCAGAAGAAAGAATGAATTGCAATGATAGCATCTCTTATGCTTGAGTATAGTACCAGAGGACTTAATCCTCTTAAATAAACCCAACTCGATCACCAATGATCAACCAAATCCTCTGCATGAATGATTATTACATTATTCGCTCATATATCATCCCTTACATCCTTGACATATGATCTACAATGAGATCTTACATCATATATATACAAATCCTTGACCATAAACAATAAGGTCGACCACCAGACAATAAAACAATTACATAATTACAAAACATGTCAGCCTAAGACCAAACAAATAACATCCAACCCATAAGACATCCCAGAAAAACATTGAGAAGACCAAACAATACGTTACATTAAGCCGATCCATAACCTAGATAGAACTTGACCCAATTGAGGGTGACACATGCTAAAGCAATGATCTCAATCAACCAAGTATCGAACACAATCACCATCAGCATCCTGAATCTCAAATAGAAGTCACACCAACACCACTTATTCATAATATCAAAAGATCTTCAATAAATCTTTGTCGGTGAAGCCCTCACCAGATCAACAAACCAAGCTTACCAGCATACATGATAGCATCCGATTACCAGATCAAAACCAACTGACAGAACATGAATCAGAGTAGCATGAATAACATATCCAAGCTAATTCAATAAGCCAAAACATACCAGAGTATACCGGATCATCATGATCTAACCAACCAGAAACCAAACAACCTACCGAGACCAAAAGGATACCAGTAAAGCAACCAAAACAACTATAGTTGACATCAACGACAAAACATCAATGCAACACATAATCAATTCCTCCAAATGACCAACAGGTTTTCTTGATTTGTCTCTTCTCCTGTCTTGATGCTTTCCTTGGAAACCTTTCTTACAACTATTCTTATATTAACTCTGTAGCCACATAAATCTGTCCACTTAATTAAATGAATATTTAGTATTTATTTGATTATTTAACCATCAATCAATAATTAATTAAATTAATATATTTAATTAATTCATCTTAACCCTCTTCTCCTATTAATTAAATAAATTATTCAATTTATTTGATTTAATTCACTTAACAAATTTAGACCATTAATTAAATAAATAAATCATATTTATTTAATTAAATCTTTTTTCACATTTAAATAAATCATATTTATTTAAATTCCCCCAAAATCCCACTTGTCACATTTAAATAAATTATTTATTTAAATCACCTTTATCCTCCACCCACTTGCATTTTCCTACAAATGCAAGTTGCACAACTATTTTAAATAAATTATTTATTTAAATCACCTTTATCCTCCACCCACTTGCATTTTCCTACAAATGCAAGTTGCACAACTATTTTAAATAAATTATTTATTTAAAATCCTATTTGTCCTCACCCACTTGAAACCTTTAATGGTTTCCCTTAAAGTCTTCAAACTTAATGGCTTCCTTCTAAGAGTCTTCTCAAGCCTTTAATGGTTTCCCTTAAAGTCTTCAAACTTAGTGGCTTCCCTTTAAGACTTTAATGGTTTCCCTTAAAGTCTTCAAACTTAATGACTTATTTCTAGAGTCTTCTTAAGCCTTTAATGGTTTCCCTCAAAGTCTTCGAGCATTTAAATTCTTTGTCTTCCTTTTTCTCATGTAAATAAATTAAGATTTATTTAAATCCAAAATTCACATTCACATTTAAATAAATTAATATTTATTTAAATATCTATCCAAATGCAAATTACACCATTTAATTGAAATAAATGATTTTATTTTAATTGAAAATCCCAAAATTCCTCCCACTTGCATTCTCCTACAAAATCCACTTGCATGCCTAAATCCCTTCTAGATTCTTCTAACTCCTTCTAATTAGCCTAATTCACCCCCTAAATATTGTCACATTCCTAAGCAACTTGGAGTCACTTCTCAAAGCCCTCAAAGTCTTTGAAAGGCATTTAAGGCTTTAAGTCTTCAAATGGTTAACCTCTAAAGTCTTCCAAACCATTAAAAACTCTTACATAACCATTTATGGTTAACTCACCTTTTACCTTTGGTTAGAGACTTTCCTCTAACTTAACCATCCTTTTGACTCATGGGTCTCTTCAAAGCATTTATATCTTTGACTAGGGTAGCCATCATGTCCCCTCAAACATTTAATGCTCCTTATCTCTCCTCTCAAGCCTCCTCATGGTGACACTTGTCAACATGGGATTGGGTTGAAAGTCTGACATGGATTGAATATCTTTCAATCCTAACGCTTGTTAAGATTGCTCAATCTTAACCCTTCATTTCCCCATTTCTTCTATAAATAGAACCCTTCTCCTCAAGCAAAGAAGGAAGCATTAGAGTATTGTTGTTATACTGGTATTAGCATAGAGCTTTTTCATAGCATCACTATCTACACTTGCATAGCATTTTCTTATCATATGCAACCATCTTGAATCTCCATATGACATCCATGGCTAGTGCTAAAATATGAGAGCTACACTCATGTGGAACTTGGAGAGGAGAGGAACAAGGGAGGAGCAACTATGAGCATCTTGATTAGCATTTGGAGGAGTATAGTTTATCTATTCTATGTTTGTATGCTTTCTATTTCATGCTTAATATCTCTCTTGATATGCCTGTTTAGGATAATCTTTTGTTGCTAACACTAACGTTTGTTTCTTGTGCTCTTGTGTGTGTTGCCATCAAACATATTTTCTAATCCTTTTTGCAGAGCATCAAACTCATATTGGGCTTAATGTGTAGTAATTATTTAAAAACTGTAATTTACCCTTTTAGGATACATAGTGATTCTAGGACAATTACTCACTTTCTTGTACTTATCATATATCACAATTTCTCATTTTTTTTATTATTATAAATTGATATAATTTACAGTATATAGATAAATATATAAATAGTAATAGTTATCAATGTCACTTGCTCTTTCTAATACATGAAATGATGTATATGCTAAGTGAATGATAAGCCAGTAAAATTCCCTTTCACCAATATTGATTAAGGTTATAGAATGTGTACACTGCCGATATGATTATGTGATTTATGATACTAAGATATGCGAATCGACAGCTAGATGTCAATGCTCTGTGTCATATGTCGATAGGTTTAGGCAATGATCCTTGTTTCCAGGTCTGATGTAAACAATAATGCATTTAGATTACCTATGCTAACTATTTGGGTCTTGCTCACTCAGATCGCATGTTTTCATGAACAAAAGTGACTTAATAATAGAATTTGATATCATAACTTATTGGTATCAGATTTATTTTATTGTATGTTTATTAATGTTCCATTTTTGACAAGTAATGCAATGAAAACTATAAGCATCATTATAGTAGCATTTTATTATTTATTAAACAAGTGCTTGGTGCACAATATTTTATTAATGATAGTTGATGATACAATTAAGTTGCTTAAATTGTTGTTGAATGATAAATTTGTTTCTTGTGTTCATTATCACTTTATTTTGAATTTCATCAATTACTATCAAGGTTTGTATGGGTTTTATTGTTCATCTAGGTTGTACCTTTCCATGCAGGTCGGGTTTTGAAATTAATGAAATCTTTTGTTCTCTTCTATAAAGTAGTTTATGTCTCAAATTTTTATCTTACATGTCTTGTGAATTTTGCTATATATAAGCCAATATTATAAATGGCTCTCTTTTTTTTGCTTAGTTGTTGATTCATGCAATTTTAGTGTCATAAATGTATAAAATCTCATATGTGAGGAAACAAATGATTTTAGTCTTGTTCCCATGTCAGATTAAAATAATAGTGGGTATTTACTTTGGTTTAATTTACTTTGCATCAAAACCCCCATGGGTATTATTGCAGAGAATTTGAGTACTTGTAGATTTTGTGTACAGTCTACAGTGCTAGCTATAGTGTAAAATGCCACATTTAGATTTTATCTATATTCGATTGTGCTTCCCATCTAAATTTTGTAGATATTGTTCATATAAATCTGATTGCCACATACGGTTTCCTTTTCTCGCAGAGGGTTTCCTTTTACAACATATTCTACTCTGATTGCACTAAAGATTTCATAAATGTTGTACCTCTTTAGTTCATTTCTATCTTAGTAAAGGTCTCTTATTGCATATGCATAATTTTTGTTATTTGGTTTGAATAGTGAATCTGGAAGTGTTTTACGTATATAGTTCTAGTTCAATGTTTCATTGTAATTGTGAACCAAGTATGTCTTGTTTCTATTGTAACTTACGACAGTTTAATATACTATTGTTATTGTCTATATTTTGAGCACACAATTTGAAATGAATCAATAATTAAAAATAACTAGAAAAAATAAATAAAATTATTAGACCTACACAAAACTTTCATGAAAAAGATGTTTGATGAGTCAATCGAAAATAGCAGGTGGAGGAACAGTGAGTGATGGAGTTAGTTTCTGAATATGTGGATTCCCAATTGCAAGGTAACATACCACCCATGTGCCCTCCCCAATTGATACTTTACTAAACATCTCAAATTCAGAATTGTACATACTAAAATTCAGAAAATAATGCAACACAAACATGTTCATGTACACTCTTGTTTCATACATCTTTCATTCTCTTGTATATTATCTTCCTTTGTTGTCGACTAATATGACTTTTTTTGGTAATGTTTATAGGGATGAAAATATAAAAAATGGGGATAGGAAAAAGAAAGGGAATTGAAACATTTTTTGAGGGGGAGGGAAAGCCTAGTAGGAGTTCAACCAAGCATGGGGTCTCCGATATTCTCACCTCTGACGGTTTAAGGAAGACAACAACAAAAGAACCACCCCCTTGCCAAACAAGAAGGATCCCCTGATCCCTCATGCCATGGACACAATGAAGTTTGACACCATGCACGTGCAACAGCTAATGGGCAAGGTTGAATTGATCGACGCTAAAAGTGAAAGGCTGAAGGGGATGGTTATTGATCTGAAACAGAAATGCACTGAACTCAGTAAGAAGGTCATGAAGATGATCGATAAGAATTATGACTTAGAGATGGAATTGCATAAACAGTTGATGGTGATAGAGAAACAAGAGGTCACATGTGAGGTGAGAATTAAGAACCACAAAATTTTAACCGACCAGTTTAATGCCATGTTAGATGTATGTAAGGCAAACATTGTACACTAGAAAGGGAAGTACGAGGAGGTAGCTGGTTTGGTACTCGATGAAGTTAATGGAAAGGATGTGTCTCCCCTCACCTTGAACAATGGGGGAAATAAAAGTTCTTGGTTACTTGTTATCATTTGCCTTAATAAGAGGCTTATTCTACTATTAAACTTTTCTAGATGTATATTGCCGAACTCTATTGAAAAAAATGTCAACAATGATGCGAACTGTTTGAAAAAAGACATTTTGAATTGACATTGAAATACTATTTTTCAATAAAATAGATGTTTATACATTGATGTATGGTTATTTTCAATAAATTAGAATGAGTTTATTTAAACAAATTGAATAGTTCATTCAATAGTTTTTTCATGGCTTATGAATGGTTATATGTGGCTTTTTCATATGTCTTATATGATGAATGGTTATACATGGTTATATGTGGCTTTCTGATGGTTATATGGTTATACATGATTAAATATGATGAATGGTTGTATATGACTTTTTGATATGTCTTCCCTTTGATAGATATGTTTGGAAGGTGTTGTAAACTTTCTTCAGTTGATGTCACTAGATTCAAGTTTTGAAAGTTCTACATTTCAAATCTCTAACAAATGTTGACGAACGAAATCAATAACCCTACTGAAGTTGATCATAAAAAATGAAGAGTTTGTTGTCTGATACAGATTGACAGAAAATGTCTTGCTCACTACTTCTATAAATATCATCACATGTTAGTTTTTTTGGGTGTTTAGAGTCTTGGTTGGTGTAATAAGGTGTATTTAGACCATTTGCAATGTAATAAGTCTCTTGGGGTCGGTTTGAGTATATTTTGTCATGTTTTATAATTAGTTGTGAAAGTTGCTTTGCAACTTTGCAATTTATCATATTTGGAAGTTGAAGGGTCATTTGGTTGAAAAGGTGGTTATGAACTGTATTTGTGCAATCCCTAGCGTAAAATATGAATGTATTAGGCTAGAATTGATGGGTACAAGCAGGGTTTTGTTGATAGGCGAGTTTGTGGATGTGTCAGTCACTAAAACCAACTGTTTGAGACCCCATGTGACCCGTTTGGAGCCTTGGAGTGAAGATTGGTGATTGGGAGAAATTTTACCACATGATTGGTTTGGAAAAGAGGCCTAATTGGGATTGATGACATCGTAGCAGTCAATTTTTGAAGGAGATGTTCTGAAACAAGTCTATGTACAATTTGGATATATCAAAGAAGAGCATAAAGGGTATCTTAAATGGTGACTGGTTCTTGAATTTGAGGTCTTGTCCAAAAGATAAGTTCAATTTTCACTGTTTGATGTGCTACAAGCAAGATTGAAGGAATAGCAAGAAAACACCTCCATTGTGTGTGGAAAGTCACTACCACGAAGCATACCTCCATTGTCTATAGGATAACTGCCTATTTATTTATTGGACTCACCCCGCTAGCTTGCAAGCATACCCTCGTTGTCTTATAACCCCTGCGGGATAGATTTACCCTTACCATTTTAGAGTGCCCCGCTATCCCACTGCATAAAATTGCTCCAAGAAATAACTGCATGGGTTAAGGTTTCTTTCACCTCCTGCCTCTCACATGACACCACAACCTTTTAGAATGGTCTCACGGGGCGACACTACTCATTACTTAGCATATGTCCTGCTATTCCACGTCTTACATAGTGGGGATTGGAAATTGAACAATTTAACTTAATAAAAGTGTTGCATGAATTTGAACTATATGATTCACTTCCACATATGTGGGGATTATATATATATTATATTTCCAAAACAAAAAAGAGTACTACTTAGGTGGGTATCCCTTTCAACACCATTTTATTATTTCTGATTGATTTGATGTTGCTATAGACACCTAAAATTGTCATCTAATTAAATAAATATTTTTTTTTATTTAATTATTTTATCTTAAGTCTTCTATTAATTAAAGAAATCTTTATTTATTTATTTAATTCATTAATCCTCTTCTACTCAATTCCTTATTTAAATAAATACTTTTATTTATTTAAATTGTCCTTTTCCTAAATTAAATAAATATTTTATTTATTTAATTGATCCCAGTTCCTCTATTAATTAAATAAATCTTTATTTATTTAATTAATTCATCAACCTTTTCCACCCATGACACATGTCACACATCTCTTAATTCCTACACCACCTACCCTCTCAATATTTTCTTATTTCCTCTACCTATCCTTTAATCTTAGCCGACCATTTATCTTTGCACCTCTTAATCTTATCCCTCCATTTCTTATAGTGTCCTCTATATAAGAGGATACTTCCTTCATTATCAACCCTAATCGTCTATTCACCCAATGACACAATCAAGCCTTCTTGCAACCAAGCTATCAACCACATTTCCGTTCTTTGTTGAGCTCTTGTGCACATATAAAATCTGAGAGCAAATATATCAAACAAGATCAATGGAGATAGGAGACAATGGAGATTGAAACCCTACTTGACATGTGAATGCTAATATTATTTTATTTTGCTTATTTGCATGATCTTAGGTATCTTCATTTGTGTATGGTGGATTGTTTTCATTGTTAGGGTGGGGTTTTGTGGTTGGATCCTTGTTAGTCTTTCAATATTATTGTTTTTACTATCCATTTTCACCATATATAGTTGCAACATATATGTTCTCGTCTTATCAGGCGACTAAGAGAACCTTAAAAAAATTTGGACATGACTTTCATCCCCATACAAATCTTGATCACTTATGAGAACTAATTGCCTTAATCCATGTAAAACAAAATACATGAAACCAAAAATTCCTAAATGGATTAAAAAATAAGAATTTCCCATATATCATCACTAACCAACACAACATTGTTATCAGTGTCTAATCCATTGGGCTAGATGAACCATTATTACAATATAAATGCACATACTTTGCACTATCTTCTGCCTATCATGACTAATATCTCATATTAACCACAACATAAATGAATTTCAAGATTACAACTTAGTACCTAATCTCTACATAGGACCCCTTTGATACTTGGTATCAATCATAGTGTAAAACAAATCTGTACTTGCTCTCTACATAGAACTCCCTTGAATAAAGATAGCAAATTTAATCCTCTCCTTTAGGAGTTAAAATTCATTCAAACTCATCAACACAACAACAACATATGAACCAAAAACCCATGATTTCATTGATTCATATAAAGTTCTAGACAACAAGTAGGAGAAACAACTCATAAATCATTGAATTTGATTCCAAGATGTTTATTTATATGCAGGACATGTATACATATCCTTTGCAAATTTTACTACAAAGAGGAGATGAACACTGAATCACAATATTGCTTTGCTAAAACCTATGAACACTGTTGCACACTATTTACCCTTGGTAAAAGAACCAGTATACAAGCTTCTCTAAACTTAATTGTATTAGCTTAATGTCTTGAAAAAAACAAGAAAATAAGGCATTGATAATCCTCCTATAGAAAAATTGAGGATGCAACAAGCTTCTAGCCTTATAAAAAATCAAAAAATAGGTAACTACCTAAGAAGAAAAATACAAAAAACTTTTTATCTTTCTGACAATGATAGACATTTTTCTTTGTTGCTCCGCAGGTGGTAGATGTTGGAGATGAACTGGAATCCTCCTTTTTCCTTGCTCGAGCTCCCTTATCAAGTTGAAAGGTGTGATAACCCTACAAACCTTTTAATTCACGTTGATAGAAAGCAACTAACAAATCTTTCTCAAAGATATGCACTTGATTAGAAGGATAAAGATTAATATCTTTAGGTGGACATTCAAGATCATCAATTCTTCTAGAATTATATTATTTTAAGCCTATTAATTTCAAGGAATGGAAGGAAAAGATGAAATCAAAAAATGGGCGAGAAACTAGAAATTTGAAAAGGCAAAATTTAAAAACTTAGAAATAGAGAAGAGAAAGAGTTTAAGAATCATCAAATCCATGTTGCTTAAGCTTTTGGAGTCCACTGAGGTGCTCTTGATACTCTTTATCTTCAATTTATGATCTGACCACTTCTATTCTAGTCATTCCATTGTCAAGCCTTGGCAAAGAATCCATGTATGAACCCAACGTCTTCATCAACTATGCATCATCTAAGATAACACCAGGAAACATCTGACTCAAAATTGATCTGATATCTACTCTCCATTTTGACTTTGATCTCAGTACCTTTACACCTTCCACTCTAATCCTTTCTCTATCAAATAGTGTAGGCATATGACTGGTGACCAGATAGTGAAAACCTCTAAATTCATCCCCAATCCTTTGTGTGTACATCCTATGGATGGTAAATACTTGATTCACCACTTCAAACTTAGCTTTAAAACTTAGAACTATAGCACACAAGTGATCTGAATGAAGTCTATTCAGTAACACTTCTAGCACTACGATTGTCCTGCCCATATGAGACAATGAGCATGCTAGAAAACATTGCAACTTTAAGTGCTCTTAAGAGATTCTCATCAATTCTTTGTGCTCATCCCAAGTTGTCTTTGATAGTGCTTATTTTCATTGATCGGTTATCAAAAGTTTCACTAGTTAACTTCTCAACCTCATTGCTAGGTATTTTCTTGATTCCAGGAGTCTGGCCAATCTGGGGCAAACTGGTGATTGCACGAATAGCCTCCTTGGTGATTTTTTAAGGTCATTCCAACTATATAAATTCCCTGTGGACACGGCTCAGTACATACCAGATTATTTCATCTTCAAATTCCAGCATCTCTAAAATGTCTGTGAAACCCTGATCCTTCAAAATTTGAAATTCCAATTTCATCAATCCCCTCCTATCTAACATATTTTTCATGTACATTGTTTTGATCTCAGCTGAACCTAAATCCTCTAGAGTGCAGTGGATATATGCACAAACATCTTCAACATACAAAACTTTGTCTGGAACCCTAGAAAATGCATCAACTGAATCGCCAACCTTCACAATATGAGGAAATTGCATGAAAATCGGGAGTGGATGATCCTTGATGTCAACAAAAATAGGGGCAGCCACACCTACCCGAGCGAGAGTAGATCCAGAAGCCATTTCAAACAAAAGATAGTTTGGAAACTGATAAAATACCTCACAACCTTCACTGGTGAAAGTTCTTGAAAATCCGCACCAAATGCACTGGAGTTCACTTGAAAATTATTTTGATTGTCTTGAATTGCCTTAAACTCACTCTGCTTCAATCTGAATTTTGTGTGATCATAAATGAACCATTTCTCTTTTATTATGCGAAAACCCTAATTTCTCATTGACGTAAATGTGTGTCGGTCTATCATACCAGATTCAAAATCCATGACCTCAGTGCCGGGAAACCTTCAGACTTACTTCTCCAAGATCTGAAACAAGCTTTCAGACCGCTACCTGTGGTAATACAAGATCTTATCATTAATTTGCCTCCCCCTAAGGCTAATTCTTTTGTTACTGGATGGTTTTCCTGCCAGTTCAAGAACATTCTACTCTGTCGGTTGAGTAACCGAGTTGATTGTTTCTGTCGGTTCATCTTCAGATTTCCTAACCCATTTCCTCTCATCCTCCTTCTAGATATCATCAAATTTTTGTTTTCCTTTTTCATCATTTCCTACCAGATTGTTCTTGCTTCTGCAGAATTTAGCAATATGTCCTATTTTGTTGCATTTATAGCAAGTGACATTATTTTTCTGAATTGCCTTACTATATCCTTGATCATTCCTTGAGTTGCATTGATTAGCCATATGTCCAAAATTTCCACATGCATGACATCTCACATTTTCTCTACAATCTTCTATCCTATAACCATACTTCTTACAATTTGAACACTAACTAGGAACTACATTATTATCTTGATTTTATCTATTTCTATAATGGCTTTCCATATGACCAAATTTATTGCAAACAAAACATCTACCATTGAATTTATGTTTATTAGGTTGCCTTACCGGTGATTTCTGGTTGACAGGAGGATTCTCCTTCTGAACAATTGTTTCAACTTTATTTGCAGTCCTGGAGCTTTCTCCTTACTCAAATCCAACCTTGCACCTTTGATCCTTCAGTAATTCATCAAGCTTTGCAGAATTATCCTTGAACTTGTCTCTGTATTAATTTGCAGTATCCATATCTCCTCTTAGGACTGTTATCAATCTTTCCAACTCTAGCTCATTATTCTAAGATTGCACCAGTTCAGTTCTCAACATATCATTCTCATGTGCCAGCCTAATGCATTCCTCAGATCTTTCTTTCAGAGATCTACCAATATTTTCTTCATTCTTTTTCCGGTCATTAATATCCTTGGACATCCTCATAGTTAGGGCTTGCATTTCATTCTTCAAGACAATATTCTCCTGAGTCAGCTTCTGACATTTTCCTTTAAGGGCATTCTTTTCTTCATTATCTTAAATTTTGTAAAAGTTCCTTTCTTCTATCTTGAGCAGATGACAACCTTTCCCATAGGATAAGAATAAATTCATTTGCAGAGTTCAACTCATCTTGCAATTTAAATTTTTTCATCCTTTCAGCATCATAGTCTTCAAGAGCTACTTCAAGTTGTTTCTCCTGACTCATCTCCATGGATTCCAGATTCAAGATATTCCTTAATCTTTTAGACTTACTCCAAGGCACCAAGCTCTGATACCAATTGTTGGAATCCAATAAAACTGAGAGGGGGGGTGAATCAATGCTCTACTGGTAAGATAAATTTTAACTTTATTAACAAAGTGTTTCAGTAACCAACAACCATAAAAGAATATAACAAGTATAAATAATGCCACCACAAGAATATATACCATAACACAAAGATTTATACGTGGAAAACCTCAAGGAGGAAAAACCATGGTGGGATTGGTGACCCACAATATCTATCCACTAGCCAAATGAATAAATATTATAATAGGAGCTTGCACATGCAGGAAGGCCAATAGCCTAGAGAACACCACTCATCACAAAAGGAGCCTCACTGACAACAAACACCAAATAGTAGTCTACAAACAAAATTCTAAACTCAGAGAATGCATCGGGTATGATGGATGAGTTCCAGTTCAAGCATTGACTATTTTGATTTCCACTGTGTCCTTCTTTATCGGTAACTTTCTCTGCATCCCAAACCTTTAAACCAATAACCAAGACCGACTACAAAATATTATATTCGCATACAGTCGATCAATATTGTTTGCACAATATCACTATATCTCACATCATATGTATATCTCTCAATGTTATCTCATGTGATACCTCATATCCAAGATATCCTAACCGGACTGATGTAAATACCCTTTCCAAACATAACCATAAATGCCTTATGTCAGCTTACAATGATATTAAAATTTATTTACATGTCGGCCTAGACAAAAATAAATATATTAAACTTCATTACCGATGCCGCTGATTGCTACTGTGTAGACCTGCCGAATCAATCTCCTATGTCAGCCTCATCCACCGATTCCTAGTTTGCTAATTTCCTTGAATGTCAGTTGCCAAATCATGAATACCGGTGAGTACCAGTTAAGTGTCCAACCCAAAATGATATGTGTTTCCATTAATGACAAGACAACTAAATCGTATGAGTGTCAATTTCCAACTCTTATATCACCTTTATTTTCTTTTTAGCAAATCACTGTCATCATTTGCATTCCTGATGAGATCCTCATCATTCTCTCATTCATGTGATGATGCATTTACCTTTCTAATCTTTTGAATGAACCATTTAGAGTCATAAAACCTATATTTAGCTCGAGGAAGCCTATACTTATTCAACAGGGAATCTAGAATCTCAAATGCTTTCCTATTCATTAAATGATACATCCCAATCACAAAATGTGATGGAATCATTGACCCTTTCTTATGTTCTCCCCCAAATAAATATTTGTCAACTTCAACCAATTGATGCATGATCTCTAATTGGGAAAACCTATCTTGAATAGTGATAGGCAATTTTCGAGGGGTGATAAGGCTTCCAAACAACCTAATGATTGTATGATCTTTATAATAAAATCATGATCCCCAATTGTTAGGGATTTTTAACTCAGGCCTAAGATCCTTGGGTCTCAGAAATTCCTTAGCCATTTGGCTTAGACCCCACCTAACATCCTTTTGGAGAATAGACAAAAGATTTCTAATAAAGATATTTTCAAAGACTAAATAATTAGACTCATTTGGATGTGATTCTTAGATAAAAGTCCACTCCTGGACTGGGAGTTCTCCCCTAACCGTGGTTGTAATCTACAAATCTAGATGCAAAACTTGGAGACCCTTATACAAAAATATATGCATCAACAATGAGTAATACCTTAAAATTGATGATTTTCCAATCTTGAAATCACAAAGGGAATTATGAAGACCCTCAACCACCAAGGAAGCATAGTCAAATGGCCTATTGATATCCCTACTTTGGATATCAATGCATATCACTAACATCCAATTAAGAATCATATCCTTCGCATCTACAACACAAGAATGACATAGGGAATAGTAAGTATATGTGAAATACCCTAAAAATAAATCAACACTATAAGGGGCTACTTGCTTTAGTGTCAAATATTTATCATCCCCTTTTATCTTTGGAGGTCAAAATGATGCCAATCTCTTCCTATACGAGCTCTCATTTTGTTTGTATTATGTATTCGATTCTTATGGATCAATAGCCAAATTTATACTAGGGTTGAGCATTAAAACTTCATTGATGACATCCCTTGTAATTTAAATGAGCTTGCCACCTTCACTTGACACAATCTCCCTAGTATGTAGTATATAATTTGTAGCTATAGAAGTGATCAATTCAGTATTCACATACACATTTGGGACTACAAGCCTTCCCAAATTGTAGTTCCATATATCCGAGACTGAAACTCTTTCTTTCTTTTTATTGTGTCCTCTCCTCCATAGACTAAATCATCGAGGGGGAATTAGTGCATCCCTAATTATAGCTAAGTGATAAATAATGAATTCGTCAGGTATGGATCCTGACTTTGATCTCTTTTTTGTTTGAGATGAGATAGGAAGTTGTGCAATTAATTCTTTAGAAAACTTCCTCTTTCTTGTGCTATAGGATTATCTATTTCTAAGGTTAGGGTTTACTCAACCTCAAGTAACTAGATCTCAAAATTAGGCTCAAGCTAGAACCAAGGTACCTCAAATGCTTGTACACAAATCAAGAATCATATAGAAGGCAATAAGAGTGATATGATGGATGCAGTTGTGAAATCGTAACAAACCTTATCATGCAAACCCTAATTATAACAACTAAGAATTACAAAAAGATTCAAAACACATTAAGAGAACTTATAAGTATGAAATTAAACACAAACAGTGTTGTTATAATTGAAAAAACCTGGATCACAATGGGAAATTTGAAGTCATTTACTGCAAGCTTGTGTGATGGCGGGAGATAGCCGTTGTAATTCACATTTGAACCAGTTTAGCCAGTAACTATGATAGAAAGGAATTGCAAAGAGATTCTAAGAATATTCAGAGCACCGTAAATGTGAAATTGAGCAAAGATAGTGATGATATACCCGAAGAAATCTGGATCATAACGGGCAATTGAATTCATTTACTACTAAGCTGGTGTGATGGTAGGAGATAGTTGTTACAATTTCCATATATTTGAACATTGGGGCCCCAATGATGATGAATAGAAAGTCAGTGCGTGAAAATTTTATTATTTCTATTTTTCTTGCCCAATAGGATTAGCTTGGTCACACATCTTTGGACAATTGCACAAACACATGAAGATCACGACCGTTGATGCACTACAAAAGCATCTCATTTTACCCCATTTTTGGATGGGAGCATAGGACCCACACTTTTACCACATGGATGAGTTTCCCATGTGTATGTTCTCATATTGGTGCATGGGTATCCGACATTGTCTGTTGCAAGACCCATATGCCCTGTTCACAGTGGAGTTGCAAAGTTAATAGTAATATGCATCTTCGCTCAATCACGTGAGCATCCTGTTCATCGATCTCATTCA
This sequence comes from Cryptomeria japonica, assembly GCF_030272615.1. Classification (NCBI taxonomy): domain Eukaryota; kingdom Viridiplantae; phylum Streptophyta; class Pinopsida; order Cupressales; family Cupressaceae; genus Cryptomeria; species Cryptomeria japonica. The sequence continues at coordinate 215,285,833 of NC_081413.1, forward strand.
AGATGACCACCTATTAACATATATAATAAGCAAGCTTATCAGACACACCTCGTCTATGTGTTCATTCTCCTATTGGTCCATGGGCATCCGACATCATCCACCACAAGACCTATATGCCATGTTACCTATGGAGTTAATAGTTATATGCATCTTTTCTCAATCATGCAATCACATGAGCATCTTGTCTATCATTCTCATTCAAGGTGACTGCATATTAATGTATATAACAAGTAAGGGTAAGCTTATCGAGCCCACCTCATCTGTGTATGTGCTCCTATTTGTCCATGGGTATCCAACATCATCCACCGTAGGACCCATATGCCACATTCGCAGCGAAGTTGCAAAGTTATTAGTAATATGCATCTTTGCTCAATCACACGATATTCTTGTTTGTCGATCTCATGCAAGGTGACTACATATTAATGTATATAAAAAGAAATCTTACCATGTAGGGTAAGGTTTTCTTCCAATCTCGCTAGCCCGCAGGGAACAATTGCCTTTTATAATGGTTTGGGGGGTGACCCTACTCATTACTTAGCATATGTCTTCCTATCCTCCATATGTGAAAAGTCAATAACACGAAGCATGCATCCATTTTCTATGGGCTAACTCACCTCTCTAGCCCGCAAGCATACCTCCAATGTCTTATAATTCCCGTGGGATAGATTTACCCTTCCCATTTTAGAGTGCCTCGCTATCTCGTGGCCATGACTACACTGGTACCAAAAAGTCACTAACACGAAGGTTAGTTGAAAATTACAGATCTTAGTAATTGTCAACTAACCTTCATGTTAAAGACTAACTTTCATGTTACTGACTAATGGCTCAATAACATTCGTGTTATTGGTTAACTATAGTGTTATCTGGAAATCATGAGTCTTTGGAGCCAATTTAGATTGACACGGCTAAACTCACTCAAAAACAACACTATAACTTTGTGTTATTGACTTCTTGCCAACATGGCTAGGCTAAACTGGCTCCAAAAAAGTCATGATTTCCAAATAACACGAAGATTAGACAAAAATTACATACATGTTATTGACAAATCTACGTGTTATTGACTAACCTTCATATAATTGACTAACCTTCCTATTATGGACATAGATCACACTAAAACTAATACGATATGTTATATTACATACACCACACTAACATGTGGGAATAAGGGCATGAAACCAACCATGGCTAAACTGGCTCCAAAAAGTGGATATAAAACTCATGTTAATGATTTTTAATCTTCGTGTTATACGGATTCCTGTCAATAATCTGTCATGTTGTCCTATAATAACCTTTGTGTTATACAGATTCCGGTCAATAATTTGTCAGGTTATCCTATAATTACCTTCGTGTCAATAATCTAAGCCACAACCATCATGATCTACATTTTTTGGAAAAATCAATAACATGACTTTTATATCCACTTTTTCGAGCCACTTTAGTTGTGGGCCAACTTGTTTTGCCTATCACAATCAAGGAGCTGTATTTTTTTGGAAAAGTCAATAACACGTGGTTTAGAACCACTTTTTTTATAACAAGCGGGGCCACATTTAAGTTGCCTCTAAACTGGCTCCAAAATCGCATGTTCAAACTCATGTTATTGATTTTTCAAAAACTCTTGAAAAATGAGAGCTGTAGCTGATTTTTTTGTTCATGGACAATGATCTGTAAGTTACCTCACCTTGTTATTCAAAGTGGCAATTGTGCCTTGTGGGGTGGTGGGATTGATATCAAATGGTTGCCCTACCACCCTACATGTAGAAAATAGATAAAGTGATCATCCCACAGGGTAACGTAGTGAGAAAGGCAGTAGGTAACCCCGATACCCTATGACAAGAAAATTGAGGAGAGGTTGCCCTTGTGGGGTAACAAAGGTGCATAAAGATAAGAAGGCCCTACCACCTTGCAACATGGAGATCGATTACAAGATGACTCTGTAGGGTCACAAAGTGGATGAAAATGGAAGAGGCTCACTACCCCATGACATTGAAGGTGATAGAAAAACAACATTGTGAGGTAGCCGAAGGGATGAAAATGGGAAACCCCGCCATCCCACAAAGGGAAAATTGCATGAAAAGGTGGGGAAATTTAATCAAGGGCAGAAATTTTAGAGTTAAATGAAAAATCAAAGTTGATGAATGAGGAATTATAAAGTGTCGTATCAAAATGTGATCTTAGCCATCCATTTGCAAATCAACGGTGGAATTTGAATCTTGAAGCCATGAACCTACCAAAGCATGCATGCATGAATTAATGGCAACTTCACTATGGGCGATAAAAGAACATTCCAAAGGATAATTGCTCACCCTATATTTAGAGATCACCCAAGGAGCGATCAAGGAGCAAGAATAAAGTAATTCAAAGGTGAGCTAGAATGATTTTTAGAGCCGCAATTGCGATTAACTTCTTTGAAAGAACAAGTCAAGACTAAACCTATCTCTATGCTTTTGTCAGGAATTTAAGAGTGTAGGGTTTATTTATGTGATAGAATAGAAGTTTACTACCCTACATTGCAAAATGTTTTCCCCAATGAAGAACACCATCTCCACCACTTCCAAACAAACTTCAGAGAAAGGAGAAGCTTCCTCTGCCATGCTTGAGATCACTGACGCTACTCCCTTGGTTGTCGTGCACCCTACTCCAACAATTTTGAATGAACCTATAGCTGATGAAAACCCTCATTTTATTACGCAACCCTCACCCCCCTCCCCCCCAAGTTCCCAATCAAACCAATTTTCCCAGGAGGGAACCTCAAAGCCAAAAAGGAAGAGGCTAGTGAAGAAAGTTGCTGCCCAAGCTGCTGAAGAGACACCAATTTCTAATGAGCCCAATCCCTCCTCACAATATGAAGTTCCACCACCCAAGAGGAGGAGGGTTCCCACCAAAAAGGCCTCTGTTGCATCCTATAAACAAGCCCGACCTGACATTTTAGAACTAGACCACTAAGAGGAGGCTCCTAAGACAAAAGGAAGAAATTCCCCTGCAAAGAAAGCAACATCCTCCTTTGCTGAGAAAGCTCCTCTTGCTATTGAAAACCCCACCTGGTCAACAAGAAGAACCCTCACAAGCCCCATCTTCTTCAGTACCAACCAAGAGTGAAGAACACAAATGGACACTGAGAGGGGGGTGAATCGGTGTATTTTAAAACTTTTAACTATGTGTGCAAGGACTAAAACTAACAAATTAATTAAGAACATACACACACAAAACAAACCACACCATAGAATACACGAGGAAAACCCAATGTGGGAAAAACCTCGTTGAGAATAGTTGCTGAAGTCTACTACTCCAATCTAGCCTCAATAAATAACAATTTACAATGTTAAGGGCAACAACCCAAGGAGCACCAACCCTTGATCTTATGAGCACCTACTCAAAGGAGCACCTAACCTTGCTCTGAGCACCCACTCAGAGATATACAATGATTGATCAAGTTTACAATGCAATGATGAATCCTTATTACAAATGAGTTTTGTAACACTTACAAATTTCTCATGTCTTAAGAATGACCTTTTCTGTCTATTGAAGTTTTTCCTCTGTTTCTCCTCCTTCCTTTGTCTGGTTATCTTCATCTCTCTGCTACAACATTACTCTCTAGAATGCTCTATTATTTCTTTGTGATGACTCTATCTACTTCTCTAAATTTTCTCTATTTTCTCTTGGTAGCAGAAACCTCTCACACAACTCTACGTTTCTATAGTCAACCAGTGGAGATCTTTATATTTCCACCACTATCTTTGTCTCAATGACCACACCAACCGATGTCAAATCTCATCACACCTGCTGCACAAAATCAATCATCTCTATACACCCCTCACATTTTTCCAATGTAGGGCTTTAATCTTTTATTCAAGTCTGCTATCTTGGAGATCTCTACTGCAGGTGATTTTATTCTCTGTCTTCAATCTGTTCTCAGATCGATTGCCCAAATCAAATGCATCCTGTCTTTTTTTAATTCTCTGTACTTAGATTACTTAGTTTAGTAAGCTTCCTTTGCCCAAAATGACCTGGAAACCTTCCTCGAGCCACACAACCTGCCTGCAACTCGAATGCCATTAATGCATTTTCCATCCTCTATCGACCTACTCAGACATGATCAACAACTACCTCCATCGTCACTGAATTCTACATATCAGATATCTTCTTCAACCAACCAGGGAGCCATATATCTTATTCAGTCAAGGTCAGTTGGCCTCCACATAAAACCCTTGTACCAATCGACATGCATAGGTGTTGTCAAAAGTATTCATAATCGACTTCCAAGTTACCTGGTGAACCATAGTCAACCACCATGTGGACCACTGGAAAACTCATATCAATTGAACTCCATACTATGACTAACCTTCATGTTATACTCATCACATGTATGCCTGCATATTCTACCCATGTGGGATAAGCTTTTGTTTGTTCTCAAGAAACATCCCCATTTCTTTGTTAGCTCACGTCACATATGTGTAGCTTCTTAACTTACATGGGATAAGCCTTGTCTTCCCTTGACAAGCATCTTCTTCTTCTATGTTATCCCACACAAAATTTTGTGTGCCTCTTAACCTATGTGGGATAAGGTCTCTCACGCTCTTCTCTTCACTTTTCCTTGTCCCGAGGGCATCTTCACATCCTAGCTTGGTCATGTGGGATAAGAAGGCCCTTCACTTCCTTTTATTTTCTTATCCCACTGGCCCACCAACATCATCCTTGTCTCATATGGGATAAGTGTCTTCAAGTAATCTTCCTCTCAGTTTCTTGTCCCGCGTAACGTTTGTTGGTTATTTTTGACACGATGAGATAATAGGGGCTGCCTTGTTCATCAAACTTATGTTATCCCATGTGACTAGCACATGACCTTTTCCACAACACAAGATAGCGAGTAGTGCCATATTTGTGTTATCTCATGAGGCATTCAACACTCGAACAACATGTTTTAGGATAATGAGAACACCTTTGTCTTTTCTTCAGTTTTATCATGCATGATCTCTTCCCTTCATTCGAATACATCATGGAACCCTCAGATGCATGTGAACCAAATAGTTGCTACCACATGAAAATCATGACTCTCAACCTTGACTCAAGACTTGTTTACTGTTGTTGACATATGGATAGGATGAATCTATTCAAAACCCTTGCAACATAACATGATGTGTTATGCACCATTTGTTAGCATAACTTGCATTTTATGTGTGACTGCTATATGGTTCTCTACAACCAATTGACATCCCTTGACATTAATTATAATAATGCCAAAAATACCCCCCTTTGGCATTGATATCAACACACTTGTAGTCTTGCATCTCTGACCATTTTCTCCCCTTTTGACTATTGGGATCCAAGAACACTGAGAGGGGGGGGGGGTTGAATCAGTGTTCTGTTGGTAAGCTAAGATTTTATGCTTTTATACCATACATATATAAACCGGTAAATGAATAAACATATAACTTGAAGAAAATAAACCATCCACATGAATGAATGCCATAACACACATAATTTATACGTGGAAAACCTCAAAGAGGAAAAACCACAGTGGGATTTGTGACCCACAATATCAATTCACTGGCCATATGAAAGATATTACATAGAGAGGGGGCCTGCACATGTAGGTTGGCACACTACCTAGAGCACACTACTCATCACTAAAGAGTCTCACTGACTACAAGCTTCTGCTGAAGTAAAACAATAAAGATGAACTCACAAAATGCATCTGTTATGCCAAAAAGAGTTCCGGTTATAGCTCTGCTCTGTACCGGTTCATAAACCCTGAACACTTCTACTAGTATATCCTTCCCTCCAAGAATGTCTTATAAACATCTACAGATCATTGCATGATACAAAATTCACATACAAATGATCTTCGCATTCCACAATCTCATCCACATGTTCTATCCTATCATCATCTATCATCCGTCATATCATAATGAGCTAACAAAATAAACTATATACCCTTTACAAACAATATGACTTATGTCAGCTTACAATATAAAAGATATACAATGTCGGCCTTATACAATAATTACAAGATGATTTTTCAAATAAAGCTTCCTTGATGTCGGCTTCCCTGAAGCACTGGATGTTAGTGTCAGTGTCAGTTATAACCCTGAATGCTTAATGCCAGTGTCTGCCAGTATATGAATCCCATCAAACTTTGTTGCCATCAATGACAACAAAATGAATCCAATGAGTGCCAATTGCCAACATTGACAACAAAGGCAAATGGTGAAACAACCGAATCCTCCGACACCAACCATCAATTTGTGCAAGTTCTCCCCTATGATTTTCTGTAGCAATGAATGAAACTTTCAATTTTGATCATGATACATTGATAATACATTAGAAATTTCCTTTACAACTTCTTACCCTCTGTTTTCTGTAGCTAGATTAACCATTATTGCAATATAAAGAGACGTGCCACTAATGCTTACAAAAATTCAAAACTTCCCCTGAGACTGTGCATGAGGTTTAAGGTGGAAAGTGTAGAAATAATATGCTCCCCCTGAACCATATATCTCAAATCAATGCTTTAAGTGCAGAAGAAAGGTGAGGAAATACCCAATTTTTGTCTCAAGTACTCAAAACTGTCCTTGGGCAATGGCTTAGTAAAGATATCAGTTATTTTCTCACTAGTACAAACATATTCAACTTTCACTTCTTTTTCTGCAACCTTTTCCCTAAGAAAATGATATTTGATTGCAATGTGGTTTTTCCTAGAATGCATAACAGGGTTCTTTGATATATTGATTGCACTTGAGTTTTCACACATGATGGGAATAGGATTCAAAAACTTTACTTGAATGTCCTTGAGAGTTTGCTTCATCCACAAAACTTGTGAGCAACATGTAGCAACAACAATATACTCTGCTTTAGCAGTTGATAGTGAAATGGGTTCTTGCTTCTTTCTATGCCATGACACCAATCTATCTCCAAGGAAGAAATCTCTACCATTGGTCCTCTTCCTATCGTCTACACATCCTTCCCAATCAACATCAATATAGGCTTGCAAAGTGAAATCACCTTTCTTTGGATACCATAAGCCATACGTAAGTGTTCCATGCAGATACTTGAATATCCTCCATACAATATTGACATGTTATTTCTTAGGAGCTACTTGAAATCTTGCAACCATGCACACATCTTAAACTATATCAGGCCTTGATGATGTAAGATACAACATGCTTCCAAACATGCATCTATACAAGGTTTGATCCACACTAGGTGACTCATTATCTTTGCTTGATTTGCATCATGTCACCATGGGGGTACTAATCGGTTTGTTGTCCTCCATCTAAAACTTCTTCATCATATCATTAGCATAATTGGTTTGAGAAATGAATATTCCCTTATTCTATAGTGATATTTGCAAACCCAGAAAATAAGATAACTCTCCAAGAATGGACATTTCAAATTCTAATTGCATCTGATTAGAAAATTCCTTGCAAAGAATATCTTTATTGCCTCCAAAGATGATGCCTACTACATATACCATAACTACAATCACATGGTCTCCATCTACCTTGATATATAAATTGCTGTCAGCATTTCTTTTTCTGAAACCTTGCTGGTGGAGGTACTTATCCAACCTAGAATACCATGCTCTAGGTGCTTGCTTTAGACCATATAATGCTTTCTTCAATCTGCAAACAAAGTTATGATCTTCATGCAGTTGAAAAGCTTCAGGTTGCTCTATGTACACCTCTTCTTCTAGATTTCCATTCAGGAATGCAGTTTTGACATCCATGTGATATACTTTGTATCCTTTATGGACTGAGAATGCCAAGAACATTATGATTGCTTCAAGTCTTACAAGTGGTGCAAATTTCTCCTCAAAGTCTATCCCTTCAACCTGGGCATATCCCTTAATGCACACAAGTTTTTCTTTGTTCCTTATCACTTTTCCTTCTTCATTCATCTTTTTCCTATAGACCCATTTAGTTCCCATGACATTCTTGTTAGCAAGTCTAGGCACCAATTCCCATGTTCTATTCTTTTCAATCTACTGCAATTCTTCTCTCATAACATTCATCCACTTCTCGCTTTTGCTTGCCTCATCATATGTTCTGGGTTCCATCTCAGTCAAAAGGCATAAATTTACTTGCTCAGTGTTCCTTGCTCTCCTTCTAGTTTGCACACCATCATTCTTGTTGCCAATATTTTGATCCTCTGGGTGATTCTTTTGCACATATCTGTTAGGGGCTTTGCTTGATGCTTCTTTTTCTTGTTCACTTTCAGATTGATCTTCATATTCACTGTGTGATTCTTCAATCTGATTTATTATAGTCTTTTAACCTTTATGTAAATCCTCATCAATTCTCACATGTACGCTTTCAACTACCTTCTTTAGCCTTTTGTTGAAATACTTGTAGGCCTTGTTGTGAGTAGAGTACCCTAAAAAGATACATTCATCACTTCTTGATTCAAAGCTACCTAGTCCATATTCATCTCTTTTGATGAAGCATTTGTTGCCAAACACTTTGAAATACTTGACTGAGGGTCTCCTATCATACCATAGTTCATAAGGTGTCATATTGTTGTTCACCCTTAGTTGTACTCTATTTAAGGTGTATATAGAAGCGTGAACTGCCTCTTTCCAATAAACATCAGGCAAATTTGCTTCATTTAACATTGTTCTTTCTATTTCCTTGACTGTCATGTTCTTCCTTTTCATGTACACCATTTTGTTGTGGGGTCCTAGGTGATGAATACTGTCTTATGATTCCATGCCTCTCACAATAATTGACAAACTCATTCGATGTGAACTCACCTCCATGGTCCAACTTTAGGCATTTTAGCTTGTAGCCACTCTCCTTTTCTACCATCTTCTTGAAGACCTTGAATCTCTCAAATTCTTGTGACTTGTCTTGCAGGAAGGTGACCCATGTCATTCTTGAAAAATCATCTATAAGCAACATAAAGTACTTTTCTCCATTTAGGGCTCTTATCCTTGTAGGCCCACATAAGTCAGTACATGAACACGTTATAGTGGCCTTGTAGATGAGCATTCTTTAGTCTTGAAACTTACTTTAGTTTGCTTCCCTCTTTGACACTCATTACAAAAGGTTTTCGTAGGTTTGATAATATGTGGTATGTGCCATACATATCCTTTCTTTCTCACTTTAACCAAATTATCAAAATTAATGTGTCCTAACCTTTTGTGCCATAGCTAGCTCTCATCAACTTGTCCCATCATACATTGAGACTCAAAGCACTCCTTGAGATTATATACATCACCATATGTCCTTTTTCCTTCAGCAACTAGCTATCCACCACTATATTTTCTGTCTTGAGAACCCTTGGAATCAAATATAAACTTATATCCTTTATCAAACATTTGACTAACACTCAAAAAATTGTGTTTCAAATCTTCCACATAATAAACATCACGAGCTTTCAGCTTGCCATCAATGTTTAGTGTACCTTTACCCTTGATTTTGATTGATGAGTTGTCTTCAAACCTCACTAAGCCACCATTCCATTTTTCAAGCTTAATGATTTCTTCTTATCACTAGTCATGTGTTTGGAACAACCACTATCTACTACTCACAAGTTTTTCCTTTCAACATGTAGGGCAATTTGAACAATCAAACTTGACTCAACCTTATCTTTATCCTTTTCTGCCCAAACTCGTTTGGTTTCTTTCTTCTTTTTTGTTGTCCCATTCTATTCAGGTTTTGCATTAGGTTCAGCTGTTGACATTGTCTTCTTTTGCTTAGTTGTCCTAAGCTTACGGTGTTTTACAATGTGTCCCAAGTTTTGACAATGATATCATTTAACATTTACATTGAATGATTCATTTGAAAAACTATTGTAGGACTGAAATATATTTCTTCTACATGCATAACTCCTATGACCATACCCATTACATTGATAACAAACAACATTCATATCTCTAAGAGTAGAAAATTGATTTCTATTTTCAAAACTAGTTGGAGACTTATGCATAAAATTACAATCAACAATTCTATGACCATAAGTGTGACATTTATAGCAATAGCCATGGAATTGAGGTACATACCAATCATTATTGAAGTTATTTCTCATTTTTTCCTTGGAGCAACATAGTTCAGTCTTCTTGAGTTCACCCTTCATGTATCCTTGACCTTTGTGAAGCCACCATTATCAATATTGGCTTTTCTTTTAAGATCAACATGCTAGTTCATTAACTGATTCTTTGTAGCAGAAGTGTATGTCTTCTTCTCATTGGACTTGTTGACTGTGAAGATTTGTTTGAATTCACTTTCACTTGAAGAGGTGAAGAGTATCTCCTTTTCTAATGAATCTTTAGTGTTAGAACATTGTCCATTTTCAAATCCAACACCTTTGATGTCCTTGTTGTGCTTCTGCTTACTTAACATTTTGTTAAGTGCATCAGTGCTGCCACCATACTTAATCCTTATGTTAAGTTCATCTTTGCACTTTTCAAGTTCCTTTCTCAAGTTTACAAGATCTTCCAAATTTTGACACTCCTTATCCTTTCTTTCTAAATTTGATTTTGTTACTTCATACATCCTCTTTGATTCTTCCAACTGGATATTCAAATCATAAATTGTTGTCATTGATTCTTCAAGTGATTTGTTTAGTAGATCTTGTTCTTTGGCTGCAACACTCTTGTACTTTTTATATTCCTTTATTACTTTTCTAAGTTCTTCTAGTGCACTTACAAGTTCACCTTCAAGGTCTACTTCAGCTTCAATTTATTCTTCATCATTATCAATAAAATGTTCATCAAATAACTCCCCTTATGCCATGAAGAGATTGACTTCTCTTTCACCTTCACTACAAAAATCTTTAGAGACACTTTCTTCATCAGAGGCATCATCCCCAAATGTGTAAAGACTACTCTTAATCCTAAAACTTCTTCTCCTTGGCTTATAAGAATTATTTATCTTTTCCTTGCCAAAAACATTCATGTTTTTATTTTCATCTTCATCCTTTTCTCCATAAGGGCACTTAGATGCAAAGTTTCCAATCTTGCCACAATTGAAACATTTGAAAGGCAACTTACCTTTGTATTTTCCTGAACCCCTTTTAAGATTCCTTACAATTTTTTCTACAACAACATCAGAGTCATTTTCATCCTCATTATATCTTGTTCTTTTCCTTTCTATGACGTATTAAAGGCAACTTCTCTCTTTGAAGGTTCAATACTTGTTCTCATCTCATAGGAAAACAAAGAGCTGAACAATTCATCCATAGAGAAGGTGATCAGATCCTTAGCTTCTTCAATGGCCGAGACATTGATGTCATACTTTGGATTGAGAGATCTGAGTACCTTTTTTACTATGACTTCATCTTTAACTTCTTCTCTGAGTCCTCTTATAACACACACATTTTCATCCACTTGTTGCAAATAATCAACTATTTTCTCCTCATCCTTCATTTTTCAGGTTTTCAAATTGAGCTCTCAGATTCTATAGTTTGGCTTCTTTCACTTTAGTATCTCCTTCATATATACTTTGCAATTTACAGTACCATGTTGCTTTTTTTGATGTGCAATTTATGACTTTGACAAACTCTGTATCAGACAAACCACTTAAGATTGTATTCTTAGATTTTGCATTGTTTTCATAGTCCCTTTTAGCGTTAGGGTTGGTAGGGGGGAACTTGAGGAACATTATATCCATTTTTTACTAACATCTAGACATCAAACCCAAGGAAAGACAAATATGTCTCCATTCTTCTACTCCAAAAGACATAGTTGGTGCAATCAAAGATAGGAGCTTTAGAGGAGGATTCATCCCTAGCCATTGTGTTCACAAAGCAGGATCTACCCAAGCTAGAGAAATCTTTTTCTACAAGAGAACTTGGGACTTTGATACCAATTGAAGAACATAAATGGACACTGAGAGGGGAGTGAATCAGTGTATTTTAAATCTTTTAACTATGTTTACAAGGACTAAAACTGCAAATTAATTAAGAATATGTGCACACACAAAATAAACCATGACACAAAATATACGAGGAAAACCCAATGTGTGAAAAACCTCGGTGAGAATAGTTGTTGAAGTCTACTGCTCCAATCCAACGTCACAATAAATCATAGTTTACAATGTTTAGGGTACCAACCCAAGGAGCACCACCCTTGATTTTATGAGCACCTACCCCTGCTTTGAGAACCCACTCAGAGATATACAATGATTGATCAAGTTTACAATGCAATGAGGAAGCCTTGTTACAAATGAGTTTTGTAACCCTTACAAATTTCTCATGTCTTGAGAATGACCTTTTTTGCCTGCTAAAGTTTTTCCTCTGTTTCTCCTCCTTCCTTTGTCTGGTTATCTTATTTTATCTACTACAACATTACTCTCTAGAATTCTATGTTCTTTCTCTATGCTAACTCTATCTACTTTTATAAATTTTCTCTGTTTTATCTTGGCAACAACACTCTCTCACACAACTCTATGTTTCTACAATCAACTAGAGGAGATATTTCTATTTCCACCACTATCACTGTCTCAACAACCACACCAACTGATGTCAAATCTCATTGCACCTACTGCACAAAATCAATCATCTCAATACACCCCTCACATTTTTGCAATGCAAGGTTTTAATATTTTATTCAAGTCGGCTATCTTGGAGATCTCTACTGTAGGTGATTTTATTCTTCGTCTTCAATCTGTTCTCAAATCGAATGCCTGAATTAAATGCATCATGTCTATCTTCAGTTCATTATTTGTACTTAGATTACTATGTTTAGTAATCTTCCTTTTCCCAAAATGATCTGGAAACCTTCCTCGAGCCACACAACCTTCCTACAACTTGGTCACCATTAATGTGTTTTCCATCCTCTGTCGACCTACTCGGACACAATAGACAAGTGCCTCCATTGTCACTAAATTTTGCATATTAGATATCTTCTTCAACCAACTAGGGAGCCATATCTCTCCATTTTCTTTGTCCAGATGATTCAGTCAATGTTGGTTGGCCTTCACATAAAACCCTTGTACCAATTGGCATGCATAGGTGTTGTCAAAAGTCTTCATAATCGACTTCCAAGTCACTTGGTAAACCATAGACAACCACCATGTGGACCATCAGGAAACTCTGATCGATTGAACTCCATACTATGACTAACCTTCATGTTATGCTCATCGCATGTATGCCTACTTGTTCTACCCATGTAGGATAAGCTTTTGTTTGTTCTCAAGAAGCCTCCCCTTTTCTTTGTTAGCCTGCATCACATATGTGTAGCTTCTTAGCCTATGTGGGATAATCCTTATCTTCCCTTGACAAGCATCTTCTTCTTCTATGTTAGCCTGCACAAAATTTTGTGTGCCTCTTAACCTATGCAAGAAATGTCTCTCACTCTCTTCTCTTTGCTTTTCCTTATCCTGTGAGCATCTTCACATCCCAGCTTGGTCATGTAGGATAACCAGGCCCTTCACTTCCTTTTATTTTCTTATCCATAGGACCACCGATATCATCCTTGTCTCATGCGAGATAAGTGTCTTCAAGTAATCTTCCTCTCAGTTTGTTGTCTCGCGCGCCATATGTTGGTTACTTTTGACACCACAGGATAAGAGGGCCATCTTTTTCATCAAACTTAAGTTATCTCGTACGACTAGCACATGACATTTTCCATATTGCGTCATAGCAAGTAGTGCCACTTTTGTGTTATTTCGCGAGGCATTCAACACTCAACCAACATGTTGCAGGATAAGGAGAACACCTTTGGATTTTCTTTAGTGTTATCTTGCATGGTGTCTTCCCTTCATTCGAACACACCACAAAATCCTCAGATGCACATGAACCAAATAGATGTTGCCACATGGAAATCATGGATCTCAACCCTAACTCGGGACTTGTTTACCACTATCGACATATGAACATGATGAATCTAGTCGAAACCCCTGCAACATAGCATGATGTGTTATGTGCAATTGCTCAGCATAATCTACATGTTACGTGTGACTTCTATCTTCTTCTCTGAAACCAATTGACATCCCTTGACATCAATGACAATAATTTTTGAATCCAGGAACACTGAGAGGGGGGGGGGGGGTGAATCAGTGTTTTACCGGAATGATCAATTTTAACCTTATTAAACTATGCATTCACCAACCGGTATGTCGATACATATAAGATTGAAAGAAGTAAAGCAACTAATAAGCCAATCACACAAATGAATACCATAACATAGAGAATTATACATGGAAAAACTCAAAGAGGAAAAACCATGGTGGGATTTGTGACCCATAATATATATGAAGAGATATTACAAAATATAGGGGCCTGCACTTGCAGGAAGGCTTACAGCCTAGAGCACATTTCTCAATCACAAAAGAAGTGTCACTGACTACATACAAATCCAGTCTAAAATCTGGAGAAATGATTGAATTGCAAAGATATCATCTTCTATGCCTGAATACAGTTTTGATTAATCTATGTCTATTCCGGTTTGAAACCCTAAACCCTTACCAGAATACCCTCTTACATAAATATCCTCACATACATGATCTCTCTCATATATTTCACATCTCCATTACATTCCATCACCTTACATATTCATATCCTTGCCTATATCTATCAAAAATGATGTAATCAAGTGATCTATATATCCCTTTACAATTCATCATGCCTTATGTCAGCTTACAAAGATAATTACAATATGAATATACATGTCAGCTCAATAACATAAATAAATGAATATCAAAGACAATTGTCGATGTCAGCCTCTAATACTGATAACCTGAATATAAACCATGTTGGCCTGCAATGTCGGTAACCAAATAATTCCATCCATCCTACTGGTGTTGGTGTCGATGTCGGTGAAGTGTCTGTCGGTACACTACTAAACCAAAATATGAAGCCAAAACATGTTACCATGTTTCCATCAATGAAAACATATTGAAACCAACCAATTGGGTGTCAATTGCCAACAATCTCCCCCTTTGATATTGATGGCAACACTCGTGAAAAATGATAATGGTTTCCATCTGTTAGTTTCATTTTGAGCCTACTCCCCCTGAGATAAATATCCATCTGAACAAAATAATCCATACATCCAAATCTCCTGAATATTTTTCAGCTATACCTCCCCCTTTGACATCAATACCAAAAATACCAAAAAATACCAAAAACTAGGATGGAGAATGAAAGACCATACAACGAATATGTCCCATCGGAGTTGAATATATTTGAATTTTTTTGGATAGGCCTTGTCGAAAAGATCTAGATAATTATCCCAACCTAATTTGAATGTGTTGGAAATAGATACAAGTCCATTTAGCATATGGGCATATGACTCTTTCTCATTAAGCTCTGCTGGTGCGGGCTTACCAACCAAATCTATACACTCCTTATGTACACTTAATGAATCCAACTGGGGACTCACCAAACCTCTAAGACTTCTAACTCTCCTTATGATTTTATCTATTTCCCTCTCAAGAGCTAAAAATTGGGCTTTCAAAACCAAAATCTGATCATCTATAGATGTAGTAAATGAATGTGAACCATCAAAAGAATTGACTATACCTACAATATCCTCTTGAATATCCTTAATCCTTTTATCTGTCTCTGTAGTAAGTATACCTATATTACAACATACTCTGTAGATATTAGTATGCTGCCTTAATGCATTATCAATCAACTTCAACTTATCATTAATTTCCTTCCTCTCTGACTCAATCATCTAATCAAATGTAGCTATACTTGCCTATGTAAGTCTCTCCAGTTCCTGTCGGTATGATATATGTTGTAAAGATTGAAAGTCCTTTGAAATGTGCTTTGTGATTACTTTAAGTTTGTCGAATGGGCTCGCTTCTTTGTCAAATTTGCACTCTGGGACAAGTCTATGCGTAAGAGTGATAGACTGATCAATAAACCCTTTGTCCATGGATCCCTCCATCATTTTCTATGCAACCATCATCATGAGCTTAGTATAACTCATCTTTGTTATGATTTTCTTTTCAACTTGCGAGGTGTCAATTGATGACAATGATGGACTCACTATTAGTTCCCTGTTGGATTCCCCTTTCTTCTCCTCTGATGATTTAACTTTTATAGCTTCCTCACTTGCATCGGTGGCTTTGCCACTTAGGGCAGTCTCAGTAACCACGGGTTCCTCCTTGTGAACTGTGTTCTCATCCTGTACATTTTGATCCAGATGACTGTTGTCCTCAACATTAGTAACCTATATACTTGCAACCTTTACACTCTGATTATTTTGGTATCTCAACATTTTCCTATACATTAGTCTCTACCGAGGGCTCTATATCTAGTATCTTGATATTTTTTAAAATTGAGGGTGAAGTGCCCATAATACCTTTATCTTTCCCTTCAATCAGGATATTTGTACTATCTGCCTTAGGTTCCGGTGAAGTATTAAAACCACAGTTTTCTTCAAAGAACTTAACCCATGCCTTGTGTGTCTCCTTGAATATCTCATTAACCCTACCTAACATAAGACTGATTATCCTATGCTTGTTGTGAAATATATTTCTATCTACAACTTCAAGTGTCATGTCCATCTCCTATGGAGTAAAAGAAACACAAACATATAACAATTCCTGAATCTTTATATGCATGTCCTCTTCCATTGCTGATGAAATCACTCAAGATGATATCAATCATAATTGCCTTAGACTTCCTTTGAATCACTCTAAATCACTTTGAATGCAAAGTGATCAGAATTGAAGTGAATCCATCCTTTTAACCTCCAAGAAACCCTAATCCATCATTGATATGAATGACTTTCAGGGAAAGATACCGGATCTCGGTCTAACACCTCTATGTCAGATAAGAATCTCCAATGTCTCGAACATCTTCCAGAACCTCTTCCCAGGGCATATGCACCATCTTCATGAATTTTTCCTACCCCTAAGGCATCTAGCTTAGTTACCAGATGAGCTTCTTGCTGGTGCGGGAGAAACCTCCTCTGCTGGTTGAGTAACTGGTGTATTTCCATCTACTGATTGTTCTTTGGACTTCCTCACCCATCTTTGGGTATAATCTTGTCAGATTTCATTTACCTTCTCTTTCCCTTTATTGTTTGATCCTTCATTTCCAATCGGTGGATTTCTGCTTCTACAGAACTTAGCAATATGTCCAACCTCATTGCATGCATAAAATGTAACATTGTTCTTTTGAATTGCTTTACTTAAACCAGTGTAATTGTTTGACCTGCACTAATTAGCCATATGTCCAAATTTTTCCACATGCATAACTTTTAACATTCATTCTGCAATCTTCTATCTTATGACCATGCTTATTGCATTTAGAATATTGTCCGAGAGCAAAATCAGGGTTCTGATTTGCTCTATTTCTACATTTCCTAGCCATGTGACCAAATTTATTACAAACAAAACATCTACCGTTATATTTATAAGCATTAAGTTGCCTTACCAATGCCTTATGGTTTTGATCTTCATTAGCAGTACTAGAACTCTGACCTTGTTCAAATCCAAGTCCACTAGAATCTCCATTCTGCCTTTGTCTCTTCAATAACTCATCTAGCTGTGTTGAACTAATCTTGAACTTTTCTTTATACTCACTTGCAATAGTTAGACCATCTCTCACAATTATTATTTGTCTCTCAAGTTCTTGTTCATTACTCTAGGATTGTACTAAATCAATCCTCAACATATCATTTTCATGAACCAACCTTCCACATTCATCAAATTTTTTTTTAGAGATACATCAAGATTTTCTTCCTTTTTCTTTTGGTCTTCAATCTCCTTAGACATCCTCATAGTTAGATCTTGCATTTCATTCCTCATAACCATGTTTTCTTGACTCAGCTTCATACATCTCTCATTAAGGGCATCTTTCTCTTCATTATTCTTACTTTGCAAAAGTTCCTTCCTCCTAGCCTGAACAAATGACAACCTCTCTTGTATGACAAGAATGAATTCCTGAGCAAAATTAAATTCATCTTGTAACTTCAAGTTCTTCATCCTTTAACATCATAATCTTCAAGTGCCACCTCAAGTTGCTTTTCCAAAATCATATCCATGGATTCCAGATTCAAGATCTTCCTCAAGCTATTAAACTCCCTCTGAGGCACAAGGCTCTGATACCAATTGTTGGAATCCAAGAACACTGAGAGGGGGGGTGAATCAATGTTCTACTAGAACGATCAATTTTAACCTTATTAGAACATGCATTCACCAAATGGTATACCGGTACATATAAGATTGAAAGAAGTAAAGCAACCAATAATCCAATCACATAAATGAATACCATAACACAAATAATTATACGTGGAAAACCTCAAAGAGGAAAAACCATGGTGGGATTTGTGACCCACAATATCAATTCACTAGCCATATGAAGAGATATTACAAAATATAGGAGCCTACACTTGTAGGAAGGCTTACAACCTAGAGCACACATCTCAATCACAAAAGGAGCCTCACTAGCTACATACAAATCCATACTACAATCTGAAGAAGTGATTGAACTGCAAAGATAGAATCTTCTATTCTTGAATACAGTTCTAGTTAAACTTTGTTTATTCTGGTCTGAAACCCTAAACCCTTACCAGAATATCCTCTTACATAAATATCCTCACATACATGATCTCTCTCATATATTTTGCATCTCCATTACATTCCATAACCTTACATATTCATATCCTTACCTATATCTATCAAAAATGATCTAATCAACTGATCTATATATCCCTTTACAATTCATCATGCCTTATGTCAGCTTACAAAGATAAATACAATATGAATATACATGTCAGCTCAATAACATAAATACATATATATAAAAAACAATTGCTGATGTCAGATTTCCCAAATGATGTCAACCTCCGATACTGATAACTTGAATAAAAACCATGTCGGCCTGCAATGCCAGTAACTAAAGAATTCCATCCATCCTGCTGGTGTCGGTGCCGGTGAATTGTCTGTCGGTACACTACTAAAGAAAAATTTGAAGCTGGAAAATGTTGCCATCAATGAAAACATATTGAAACCAACCAATTGAATGTCAATTGCCAACAAATAATGCTAGCAAATAGTGCCAATGAAATTGTAGTAGAAGTAGAAGAAACGCCGGAAGAGATGGAGAAGAAGAAAAGAAGAAAAGCAAGGGGTTGCACCAAGACCTTTTTGAGTTGTTCAAAGGCTCCACAATGAAGGAGACCTTCAAGACTATCTTGACTGATAATATTTCTCATTGCAAAGATGGAATTACTACAGACAAAGGGTGGGATATCTTTTATTATTTTTATAGGAACAACGACAAAGCAGTCCCAGTCTCAAACCCTTGAAATCTCAATGTGGGAAAGCTGGTAGTCCCAAATATTTTTGTAGAGCCAATGATGATCAAGGATATTTGCAAATACTACCACCCTCAAAGTATGAATGTAAGAATGGCCAATGGTGACATTTTTCTTAATGTTTCAAAGGAGTCCATTATTCAATGTTTTGACTTAGATAAGAGTGCTCTTAAAAGAATTGATATGAAAAGGTTAGGAGCTGAGTATGTTTCAAAGAAGAAGTTTTACAGGGAAGAGGTGTTGCCTCACTATAGAATAAAGATGTATAAAGGGGGGATGAATTACATCTTGGACTAAAAAATGGAACCTTTTAGTTTATCAGTTTTTCAAGACTATTTTGTGAAAACTTATTATGCTATCTGTGACATTTTGGGAGAAGATTATGGGTTGACTCAAATGCTCATTGATTATATGATGATAGCCATCAAGATTCAGCACCCTGAGGCTAATGAGTTGTATAAATTTTTCACTTATATTCAAGAGAAGATACACAAGGGGCTGATAAATGAAAGAGATGACAAAGTCCAGTTGAAGTTCAAACATTATTCTTTATTGTACCACATGATTATTTTTCAGACTAGGATAGACTAGAATGAGGCCTTCCAGGTGAAGAAATTTGACCTTAGAACAAGAATGAGATGTCCAATTCAGAGATGGACCCAACTGTGGGATAAGAGGTCTAGGCACTCAGACTACATGGCATTATTTGATCATTTTGTTGTAAATATTTTTGAGATGTGTGGGGTCAATTTTCCAAGGCTTCCAGTTGACATGGTGAAATTCCTGAGAGTAAAATATGCAAGGGGTAAAAATATTGAATATCTAGAAGTGATGTTCTCTCACAATTTTGGCAATTTATTCTATTATTCTGATTGTATAATAATTAGGGTATATGGGTGCCCTCAACCACCCCATATCCTACCAATCACTGTCACCCCAAGACTTTCCTTCATGGAGTTCATCTAGAAACATGTAGATGGAGAAAGAGTTAGTTAAAAATGAGAAAAAGATGGTGCATCTCCCTCAAATGATTATATATGGGGATTTGAATGTGGGGAGTGAAACCCTTGAAAAGATGTTGGGCTTCATGGTGAGCACCTATCGCCTCAAAGTGAGTCAGGTGTGAGATTTTGACCCTAGAAGGTACATCAATGATTTGAGGAACCAAAAAATGAAGGTAAAATGATATTCCCATCACTATGATGAGCGTGAGGACTTAATTAGAAGCTTTTGGTCATATAGAGGTTGTGCAAAGAAGGAAGAAGTGGGAATATTTATAGAATTTAGAGAGGGAAAGGAGGGAGAAGGACCCTAAATTTCATCGATTTTGTTCAAACATTCATAATGACTTTGCCAAAATGTTAAATAAAATGAGAAACTTTGAGGCCATAGTCTCCAATGAGGTGACACGAAGAGAGGTAGAGCAACCAACTAAAAGGCTTGAGGAGAGACCTATAGATATTTTCCAATTTCTCCCAAAGAGAAGGGGAAAGAAATTTTGATTGAGGAATCTCGTCAAGATGCCCCCTCACAATCTGATCCATAGGAAGGACAATGTGCAACAAAAGTGATCATAAAATTTGAAAAGGGAAAGACCAAAATCTCTGATTTTGTAGAGCTTATTGGTAGTGAAGTGGATACAAGTGTTCAGTCGCTTTCCCCTCCCGTGGAGACCTTCAAAGATGATGCAGAAACATAGGTACTCCTGGACTTGGATAGAGAAATTATTCCAAGTGTTATCCTAGAAGAGAAGTCCAAAGATGAAAGGATAATTGCATTTATTTAGTTTATGTCTGATGATAATTTTGTGAACACTCCCTAACTCAAGGCCTTTTGGTTAAGGGAAAAATTGAATAATCTATAAAAAGAGGAAATTGAGAATTTTGACAAGAATAATATTGATTGTACCCCTCAAGAGGTCAGGGAAATGGTGAAAAACGTGACATGTCGCTAGTCTCTGGGTGGGATCTAGAAAATATTTTTGTATTAGACTAAGTAATGAGGTAGAGGGACCCAATATATGCTCAAGAATTTGTGACACATGGATCAGAGCTAAATCCGAGAACTAAAGCATTTGCAATTTTGGGCAAAGGCCCCTTCTACAAACAAGCCAATTGTACTTCATGGTGTGGAGCATAAAGTGGGAGATGTGATTATCAGGACTCTAGCTGACACCACAACCATGGAGATAGCCACATTGTCATTCCATGCTGCCCATTTTGCCAAGATGGCGGTTGAAGAAGAGGAAAAGAGGCATGAAATACTCAAAAGGATACATGTGGTTGTTTAGGCTGATCACACTAAGCTCTGTATTGAAAATGTCAAATTAAAAAAGGAATTGATAGCACATGAAGCCACAAAGATGACAAAACAACAACTTGAGTAGATAGAAAAGACGAGAGAAGATCTACAAAGGATGAAAGAAGAAGCTAAAACTAAATATTTTGAAATAAAAAAGGCAACAATTTTGCAAATCACTGATAAGATGTTGGCAAAGCTTGGTAATGTACATTCTTTTTATTCCTTTTTGTTTCAACATCTCATCCAATTAGATGACATTATTGCATTATTTCATCCTTTCAGGACGATATGGTTTCCTAGAGCCACTATGTTATAAGAAATTCTTCTGGCTGTCAAAAATATGCCTGATGCACCCCAAATAGTGGGGATGACATGGAAAAACTACACCCTGATGATAAGGGTGTTGGAACCCTAAAATTTGAAGATTTTAGAGTTATAGATTCATGCCAAAAAGTGGATTTCTCGATCCAATTGTATTCACTACCTATGATCAGCTCCTGAAAACCTATGAACACGTTAAGAGGTTAGTTTCTAGGTATGTATAAAGTTGAATTTTCAGGTACGCCCTTCTGGACCATATTTTCTTTCCATCTAAACATTATTATGTCAAACTAATTATTGCATTTTGTGTATATCCAAGCACCTTCATTTCAAATTTCGGATTCAAATGATGCCATTTGATATGTTTTATAAAGCTAACTCAAATGCTCTTTTCTTGAATTTAAAGTATACATTTTTAGAATTTTTATCAAAATGAGTGCATTTGGATATTAATAATTTTCTCTTGCAAGAACATTACATTGATTGGATCATGCCTATGAATTGTTTATATCATTATATGATGGCATGCAAAATCTTGAAGCCTCATGCTTTTGTTTGATATTTTTACGAAATCCATTTTATTTACAATTTATTTTAATTTTCCTAAAAAGTATAATATTAATTTGAAGTGTTTAGCTTTGGATATTATATTTTTGCTTCAATTAATATTATAATGTTATTTATTTAAATTATTTATGTTGCAAGGTAAGAAAGGTTTATATGACATGTTTAACTAACATGAATTATAGTCTTGTTACCTGCAGGGAAAATAAATAATGAGTTTATTTCAAAAAGAATTAAAATTAACTCATAAAGATTAGTTGAAGATGATAAACAACAACAACAAAAAACGCATTCACGTTTTTGCAGTTCGGGCAATCTTTTGGAGCTGGATATGAGTGATTAATGATGTTTCTAGTCTTAAAATGAATGCCCTGACCATATATCTCACCTTGAAGGGCCTTTTTATGATATTTTTATTGTTTTCAAAGTGCCAGTGAGCCCATAAATAACCCATATTTGAAAGTGATGGCCGACATTTGCTTTTTAGTTCCTTTTCATAGAGAGATCGGTGCAACAAAAAGAATGCTTCCCCGATGACATATGTTACTCAGATGACAATCCACTATGAAGGTATTGAATTTTATTTTTATTTTTTGCCATTGGGGATAGGAGAAAATTATATCTATTGGGTACATATTAAGGAAGTATTTTCTACCCAAAGGTTTTAAAAATAATATTTTACTTTGATCTTTTATCATTCACGAAATTACTTTGCAAAAAGTAAATTATTATATTTTCCTATTTTGGGGGCAATATTTATAAATTTTATTTATAATGTATTGTAAAAGAAATGTTTTTTATCAAAAGGGAAATATATTTACATAGGTTCTTCCTACCTTAAGTTTTGACAGATGGTGAAATGATGACTTAAATGAACTTTACTAAATTATGATTGTCATCTTTCATTATTTTTATATGAATAATTTTTACTCTAAATATATGAATTGAATACATATTAGGGTGAATTTTATTTATACAATATGATTGATGTAGTTTGAGACCAAAAGTGAGTTTCTCATCGATATAACTTAAAATGTACTTCCCCGACAATGCATAGCTACCCCGATGAGCTTGAGGTAATATCGTTTTAATTTTTGCAAAAGGGGGTAAGAATATATTTTAATGTTTTACTTTTGAGTTAATGTTTGAGAGTTAAAATTTTAATTTTTCCAAAGAGGAGATTAATAAGGTAGTTTTATTTACTTTGGGAAGTTTTGTGACTCAAAAGTAAAAATATTCTCAAATGCTATATGCTTGATATGCTTATGTTTTGAGATTTTTTTATTATCAAAATGATTTTTTGTCACTTCTCTTGGTAAAAAATATTTTTGTTCCAATGATAAAATGGCTATACTATAATGAATTAAAATCAATTTTAAGGGCAAAATTATTTTTTATTTGTATAGGGATTATATTAGTGAAGATTTTCTTTCTCTAAAATATCCCTAATGCAAAATTTTTGATTTATTACAAATGTCTAACTATACCATTCTTGTGCAGATAATTAAATCATATTCCCTTGGCACATATTGCACAGGAAGTGTTTTTTACCCAAAGGCTTAATATAATATTTGAAGATATAATGATTTTTATTTTTGCAAAAAATTCTTTAAATCATTGTCTCAAATATAATATTTTCTCACTCAATGTTATTTTGTAATATTATTTACTAACGAGGAATATTTTGTCAAGGGAATTCCATTTTATTTATAAAAGCCTTTTGACATATAGTGAAAATAATGAATAACATTTGATTATCAAATGGTTGATATTTTCTTTCATCAAATATATGTACCCTAAGTAAATAAATTGAACATATGCATTAGGGTAAATCATTTATATCATATGGATAATGGTTTGATTGGTTTTTTGCAAGTATATATTTCATATTTCCAAAAGAATTGAAGTTGCCCTAAAAGGTGAAAATGTATTCTTATCGCGTTATTGGAATATTTGTCCACAGATATCATTTTCAAAAGGGAAGTATATTCTTTTATGAATCATATGTTATTATTTGAAAATCTATACTAGGGTAAATTAATATTTTCCAAAAGGGTTGAAATACTTTGATTACTCTAACCAAGTATTTACATGCAAGAAAAGGTTATTAATTTTTCGAAGACATACCCTAATCAAGGGTAGAATATGATTAATTCTTAAATCAAGGAATTTGATTGGCTTATCTTATGTGCAGGAGATCTTTGGGTGATAATGAATATTTAAAGATTAGCACGATCGAGCCGAGGAGCTTTATCAAGGTGGAAAATAAAAGGACATTATTAAAGCATTTATTTATTATGTATTTTAGGGTTTTCATTTGTAATTATTTCTTAAACCAAAGGGTGTGTCCTTTGGGAATGAAACTATCTACAACTATCCCTTATGTTTATAAAAGGGAAGTCACACATAACGAAGAGATAGACAATTTGGCCGCTGGCTGGGCTGCAAGTGTTATGTTTTAGAAAGGTCTAGTAGGAATGAGAAGTTTATTCTGTACAAACTGAATGTATTGGAGTATTTGTAAGTGCAGTTTTTTGTGTACATTTTTATTCCAGAAGTTAATATACAAGATTTTATGTTTTTATCTTTAGATCATTGTGTGTAATTTTGTGTTTGATGAAATCATATGTCCTCTTGATAAATATTTTGGATTTACTATGATGTGCCATCACATGATGTTGTATTGAATGTAAAATTGAGTTTTATTGTTCATGCAACACATAATGAAACCTTCACAGTGATGGTATTATAATTGTCTCTTGAGTTGATAGTGATTCTTGTCCAAAAAGTTATTCATTAACTGTCAGATAAAGGCATTGGTCTGTTATTAATCTTTTCTGAATAAGTTTGTATGCATTAGGTCCTTATCAAAGAAACAAATCTTCTAATTTCTATAAGTACTGCTCTTTTCATAATTGCTTAAAGTCCTAACAATAATCTTTTGCATAATATAACTATACTCACACTTATTTTATCAGTTTTAAAGGCATTCAATAAAAATCACTTCTATTAGCATAGTTGCAAGAAAACCTTTTGCCATCCCTGCAATTGCTAATTCCCATAGTTAAATCCACTAAAAAAAAACCTCTTTTGTGCTTGAGAGTGTAAGGTACACCCACCTGGGTTTAGTGGAGCCTAAAGTGCAGAGGAATTTGGTCTTCAACCATTCCTACTCGTTGGCCAAGGCTGATTGGATCAACTGAGGATTAGGCAAGTCTTTGGTTTCCCAATCTGTGGTTTTGGGCACCAACAAAGGGAACTCCTACACATGGAAGAGGAAAGTAAAATTTTGAGGGAGAAAATAGATTCATTTAAGGGTTTTCAGAAGGGTGACCTCCCTAAAGTTTTGACCAAGGATGGGAAAGTCAAAGACTTGGAAAGGTGGAGATCAGATTTTAAAGGGTCTCTTGATGCATTTTTTAATTCATTGGCAGAGGATCCTAGTCAGCAGGACACCTACCATTTGACCATCGAGAAGACTTTTGATATTGATTCTTTATATCAAAAATTCATTTTAGAGGCTACACATGTACCTGGCAACAAAACCAAGGAAGCTATCGGCAAGCTACAAAATTTGAAAAAAATTGCGTGGCCCACATATGAGGTTGATGGTTGGCACAAGAAGTACTGGTCATTGGAAGAAGAACAACCACAAGAGGAAGAGTAGTCATTGTCTCTTCCTTTTTATGTTCCCCTCATTCTTTTTGGTAGGTCCCATTTTTGGAAGGAGGTTCAGTCCACACAATCAGCATGTAGATGGTCCAACTCAGTGCAAAGACACCCCAACCATATTCTTTCAGGCTTGCTGCACAATTTTCAAGAATTTAGTTATTGTAGCCGCCTTCCAACCCCTCTTTCTAGGGGGATTTTTGAGAGTGTATGTATGAAAGATTCCTTAGGGAATATTTAATTATATGAAGCAATCATTTTTTGACAAGTGTCTTACTCAGCCTTAAGCTTGTTTTTTCTCCCTTGTCTTATAAAAGGGAAATCAGGGCTAGTAAGAAGGATTTTGAATTTTTTTGGAAGTAGAATGTACTCGGAGTTGAAAGCAATAGAGAATACTATTCTCTGTAATGTTTATTACAAACAATTCATGTTTTGTATCTTATTTTTTGAATAGAATAAATTAGTTTCAATTTGTTCCTAACTTATGTGTTTATGTTGCATGAATCATTGTTTTAATGATGCTATGCTTTATCTTCTCCAATGGAGAATGTAAGTTCTTATCAAATGGGTTTCATTTAAAGTAAATGAATTTAATTTTTCTCTAAGAATGTTTCGACATGTGTATCAACTAATGTGAGGAAACCTGCATTGATTTGGGAACCAATGGGACTCTTTTAAGGAAAGGGTTAAATTCTGCATGAGGATTGCTATAACATGTGCACTTTTAAATGTGTTTCAGTTTGTTATGGTTCTAATAAATGTACTATGCAAGTCATAAGATTCAATTTTTTTTTAAAATGGCATCATCATTTTTATCATTTATTATGCATTAGTAATGGAACTATATGACATAAATAAAATCTTAATTCAAGGTTACCAATCTCACATCAAGTTTGTTTACCATCTCACACCTCTGGAATTTTCATTATTCATTCTAACATAATGCTTTAAAGGAAAGATATAATAGAACATATCGTGTTAGTGTGATTTATGTAATTTAGTGTATCATGTTAGTGTGATGTATGTAATATAGGGACATGTAATATAGCATGGTGTGCTTTTTGTATTAATATTATTTTTAATGGACATGGAGTGATTTTTAAATTAATATTATTAATGTAGGATACATTGAAGTTTGACATTTTATCTATGATGTAGGATGCACATGTAAGAAAATAAATAAATATGGACCAGACTCCCTATCTCTGAGTATAAATAAAAATAAACAGTAGAAAAATACCAAAATTATAAATTTAGTCCAGGCAAATATAACAAGAGCAACTTTGTAAACATATATTTCAACTATTTTATAAAAAGAAAAGTCATACAACTTCTATTATACAATTTTATTGAGAAGACCTCCTCTGTGAAGGAAATCTACTTTGAATCCTAGCGAACTTCGGTGGTGGGTGAGGACTGTTATTGTAGCGTCCTAAAATTGCGACACTTGCAATTTCGACAGCATTTCGGTCTTCACGATGGCGACGCAACACGCAACCTGAATGGAGACCCCAAAACTTGCTCACAACACTGAAAACTGCATTTTTCATGCACCCTAGCCTGAACCTCCTTTGCACCCCGCTGTCCCGGAGGTGGGACCAGAGCGCCCAGCGCCCTGGTCCCTCAGGACCAGGGCACCCAGCGCCCTGGTCCCTCAGGACCAAGGCACCCAGCGCCCTGGTCCTCCAGGACCATGGCGCCCAATGCCCTGGTCCCTGGGTCCTATTTTGGGCCTGGTTTCCTAAGTGATATCGGGTCTTTTTGATTGCAATTTGGAAATATACTTCCCTGGTCGGCCTAAGGTCAGGAAAATCAGTCTATCAGTCCTAAATGACAAGTATATAAACTACATTTTCCTCTCTCATTCGATATGATGGAAAAGGCATGGAAACTATACTCAAGCATTCAAGCATTCAAGCAATTGATCATTTCAAGTCTCCATTCAAGGCTAAGTGTTGCATTCAAGTCAAGGATTCAACCATTGAAGAGGAGATCACTTATTACATGCTACATACTACAACATACAACATCTAAACCTTCGCACATAAGGATACCAACATCCTTAGAACAAGGTATTAGTACTTGTTTTACATTACAGTCATTTACATTTACAGCTCTTGCTCATTTCTTGGTTAATTCCAAAACCGGGGTTTGACCTAAAGGCAAACCCCTAATCCCTAACCCCCCATCGTCTTCGCTTTTCTGTGTGTAGGTTGCAGGTACGTGGCTGAGATTGAAGATCTGGAATCCTTGTGTAGAGACGAACCGATCCCCCTTCGTTTCGCGGATTTTTCGGAGGACCGTGGCGCCGGGCGCCATCGTCCCGACAGCTTTTTCTCAAATTTGCAGGACAGCGCCGTATCGACATTTTACTGCTAATTCCAGGTCCGCAGCTTCATCCTATAACCCGAACTCAGTTTATAAGCAAATCTTTATGACTTTCTATGCATCCTTAGCTTAATTTCCTTAATCAACATTCTTTACAAAAGAGGGTAGCTTTGCTTTCCAAACCCTTGAAATTCATCTAGCATCCAATCTTACCTTGTGTGGGATTGGATCTTATGAGTTTCAACCCCTCTTTTGAATGTAAAGTCTTCCCCCTAAGTGAAAACCCATCGAATCCTAGCGAACCTCCCTTCTCTCTCCTCGGAGTCAGAAGAGGGGAGACCAACTAGGGTTCGATTGCGATTTTCCGCTTTACATTTTGGTGAACCCGACGTGAACATCCTTTCTGATTTTTCATGCTTAGATCTGAAAATTGATTCCTTAATTACATTTCCATGTTTGATCTTTTGCAAAATTTTAGAGGTGATTGCATAAAAACCCTAAAATTTCTTTTTGAAAATTAAGCTTGTGAAATGTTTAATTATTAATGCTTGCTTCAGATCTGCTTTTCTATTATAAATTATCAATTCATATCTGTACTTTAATTTTGAAAATTAAGTGGTTAAATGTCAAAACCCTAATTTTTGAAACCCTCTTAATTCAACCTTTGTCCGACAATTTGACCGATCAAAACATCTCCAAATCAGCTGTAACTTTGGATTCTGCAATAAAATCACAATATCTTTCATCCCTGAAAATTTGGAAAAAAGTTGCGAGGACCGTGTTGCACTCCGAGCGCCATCGTCCCCGACATTTTTTCCAAAATTTCAGGAGCGAGATCTTGCTGTATTTTCCTGCTAAAATCCAGAATTTTGGCTGATTTTGTCAATTATAACACTTTCAAAATTACAGTCAAAGTTGGTCTTGTGATTGCTTGGTTTAAGGCTTCTAATCATTCAGAAATCATTGAAATTGAAATTTTGTGTCAAAATTGTGTTCTTACTGTCCTAAATCTGAAAAGTGTGTTTGCATTCATTCAAAATTTTAGTGCTTTATTCAAATTCTTGCAATTTGTGACTTTTGAAATTAAGTGCTTAATTACAACAACCTTGATTTCCGCTTTCAAAATTGAATTTTGTGTGAAATTGAGTCAATTTTTAAAATTCAAAACTTGCACTGCTTTTGACATTCCCTCTAAAATCATAAAATTCAAAATTTCAGTTTCCCTCTCTTTTTCAAAATTCAAATTTTGCATTTTTCGACAATCTTGATAGGGTTCAATTTTGAGATTGCAACTTTAATTTGGCCTATCTACAGATCATAAAATCCCTCAATTTTTTCAGATTAGCTCTAAAATCATCATACCTTTCATCCCTGCAAATTTCGAAAAAAGTTGCAAGGACCGTGTTGCACTCCGAGCGCCACAGTCCCGAACATTTTTTCCGAAATTTCGGGAGACTGTTGTGATTGCATTTAACAGCTTAAATCTGGAAGATTGGCTGTTTTTACTGAAAATTGCTACCTCTAAATTCAAAATCTTTTCTCTCTCTCTAGTGCATGAGTTTTACAACAACAATTCCTACTTACACTATTCCCGTTAGACGAAGCCGTAGAATTAAGTCTTTCCAAGGTTTAACTACCGAGGAGATGGAACCTAATTTGAGTAGCCTTTTTAACGAGGACATGGGTAATTCCTCTAATCCTCCGAATGATGAAGAAGCTCTCCATGAAGTTTCCGTTGAACAACTTTCCAAATTGGATAACCAATTTGACGATTTTCACCAGTGGATGTCTCATGAGTATCCCGATAGTCAAGCTCTTCCTTTAATTGAGGGTCTAAAACGCATGCTTCAAAGTGATAAGAATGGAATTGATGTTTTGCGTGGTATTGCACACATTGTGGATTCGAATGTGATGCCTATGAAGAGTTGTGCTGAATCCTTAGGTTATACACAACCTCCTACACAAGTTAATCATTCTATTCCTTTGACCACTCCTATTGCTAGTATACCTACCTTTACATCAAACATCATGGCTACTTCTATACAAGACATTCCTCCTGTGATTACTAGTCATGGGGGCAATCCTCCTTCTTCAGTTAATCCTCTTCCTTCATTCAATCCAACTTCTTCGTACATTCCTTCAATGAGTGTTCCTATTACATCTTCACAAATGAACATGACGCAAGGGGGCAATTCATTTAACCATTCCATTCCTCCTTGTAGTGTTCCTCCTATCCAATCATCCCCTATGGTTGACTATCATAGGGTCCCACCACTTTAATCTTTACCTTCTTTCAATAACATCACACCTCCATCTCAATCTAACACACCTAATATGAACTCTTCGACCGAAGCTACCATTAATAATCTTGCACAGACTGTCTCTTCTTTACAGCAACAAATTGCCTCTATGAATCAATCTAAGTTTAGTGTGCCCACATTTGATGTTGTGAGCCCACTTTCTCTTGACATTGTTCGAGCTATCCCTCCTAAACATGTTGAAATCCCGCATCTGGAGCTTTATAATGGTAAAGGAGATCCTCTAACACATGTTAAGACTTTTCAAACAATTTGTACTGATTTTGCTTACGACCCAAGGTTGCTTGCGAAACTATTCACTAGAACATTAAGAGACAAAGCCCTACAATGGTATTGCTCGTTGCCTTCTTATTCTATTACTTCTTTCGAACAACTTGCAAATGCTTTCATTCAACAATTTCAAAACAATATACGTCCTAAAGTTACTTTGATTGATTTAATGCATTGTAAACAAGGTGTTAAAGAAAAAGTGACTGATTTCATTGGTAGATATAAGCATTTGTGTGCTCAAATTTCTTTTCCAGTGCCTGATAATGATATTCAAAGAATCTTTATTTCTAATTTGCAAAAAGATATTTGAGACAAACTTCTGTTTTCTGAGTTTACTTCTTTCCAACAGTTGTGTGCCACTCTTCACAATTATCAACTGACTGTGAGTCAAATGGAACAATCACATCCTATGGCTCCGAGTGATAAGGGTGATAGCAGTCAACAACCATTTGGGAAGTTTAAACCGAACAGAGATTCCATCAAATTCAATGAAAACATCATCAACAACAATGTGAATGCAGCATCAGGTGTGCCTCCTATTTCTAAATTTTTCAGGAAAGAAAGAAAGTATACTCCTTTGAATGAATCATTGCATGATATTATGAATAAGTTATTGGGACAAAATGTGCTTACTCTTCCTCCTATAAGACAAATTGATCCTGCAAAAATTACTTCCCCTTATTTTGATCACAAAGCTTTTTGTCATTTTCATCGTCAGCCTGGTCATGATACTGAAAAATGTTTTTCTTTAAAGGGTAAAATTCAGGATTTGATTGATAATAAAACTATCTCTGTTTCTGGAGTGAATGATAAAGGCAACACATCTGTAGCTCCTCCTAACCAAAATCTTCAGATTTTTACTGATCCATTGCCTTCTCATACCTCTAATGCAATTGAGGCTAATGACTCCTCTCTTTCATCTGATGGTCTTGTGTCTATGACTCCGAATGTGATTAACTTTGTAGAGCAGCAAGAAATCCCTAAAGAACCTTCCATCACATTTAATTCTAGTGAAACCATTAGAGCACCTGATGGTCCTTTATACATAGTTGCAAAAGTTAAGAATATACCTTGCCGTGGAGTGCTTATTGATCCTTTGTGCATGGTTAATGTTATTACTGAAGAATTTCTTTTTACTTTGCAATTGAATCAAGTGATATATGACAAAACAGATGTGATTGTGAAACTATTTGATGCATTTTCTTCTCCTGCAATTGGTTCTATTGCATTGCCTATTGAGGTCCATAATAAATCCCTTGATGTGAACTTTGCTATTATTCCTTCTTCCGAACAATTTCGTGTGAAGCTTGGCTATCCTTGGCTATCTTCCATGAAAGCTATTGCTTCTCCTATTCATAAGTGTTTAAAATTTCCCCATAATGGTGAAGTTGTTACTGTCAATCATAGTCTCTTTAAACCAGCTGAAAGAACCTCTAGTGTTCCTATTGATTACTTTTGGCCTAAACAATTCCAATCTCTTCCTCCGCGAAGTGATTATCTTTTCAAATCTTATCAAAAGTGGAAAACAGATATGATCCTATCTCTAAGTGAACCTAGAACACCTAAACTTGACATTCCTATCATTCTTGAAAAGGAAATTCTTCCTTTGAAAGACAAAACTAATGTCTTTCCCCAAGAAGATGCCCAACCCGTCCCCATGGATGTAACTATGTCTATGCCTAATAAATCTTTTAAGAGTAGATCTATACCTCCTCGTCATGATGGACTTGGTCTTCTCCCTAAACCAAAAATTCCTCCTTTATATGGAGCAGTTCCTCCTCCTGCCTTTTATAGAGAGAAGAGACCTTCTTCTTCTCCTATTATTCAACCGAAGAGACCACAACCTAAACACCCAAGTGCTAAGGATGAGAACATTCCTCCTCCTCTATCTTCTACACTTCCTACTAAGACTAGACGTAATCGTTCTGCACGTGAACGCCGATGAAAGCGTCGTCTTAGGGCTCAAGCAGCTGCTTCTCAAAATTTACAATCTCCAAAAACACCTTCAACAAGCATTATTCCATTTTCTCCTCAGCCGGATATTGAGCCTAAATCTCCTAAACATAAGATGCATGATGGTCTTGATCCTGTGCGAGTTAAAGATCCTATTTTTATAAATCTTGATGATGATATAGATGAAAATGTTATTCATGATGATAATGTTACTCCTCTTGCTTCTGATAGTGAATATGAACTTGTTGATATTGACAACCATTTATCTAATGAATTTTCTAAAGCACTTATCCTAGCTCCTAGACAAGAACAATGTGGCTTGGAACATGAACATAGCCCTTGTTTGGATCTTGTGATAGCTCCATCTGCGGTGTTGGATGTTCCTCCTCTAGCGTGTTCCCTGCCTTCCCGAAACATTGATCAGCAAGATCGGGGGGGTAGATGACGTGCTAGACTAGTTACATTAGCATGGCAGATTCTCTCCCCCTCTCTTTTGTTACTTCTTCTATATGTTATTCTCATTCTTCTATTTGTTGTCCTTAGTGTTGTCTACTTGAGGACGACGCAAAGCATTGAGATTTCTTTGGTCTCTCTCATGTTGACTCAAAAGACACATGTGTTCCCTTCTTCTAGGTGACCTTCCTTGATTGGGGAATGAAGAACAATTATGCATACATACATATGATATATACATGACTTATCATACAACATACTGACCCCAAGGAAAGCAAAGTCACCTCGTGCTTTGTGTTTGTGTTCATTATCCTTAGGTTTATCTCATACTTGGGGGCTAAATCTTTGTGATAACGTGCTCCTTTCCTTTCTCATTTTCTATGTGTATCACTACGTTAAAACAATCACCCCCGTTGAGGCGTGTGCAATCGCTTTAACGTAGGGGGGCATATACCCTGTCTATCCCTTCACGATACTTGAAAATTTCTTGGCGAACTTAGCTTTGTCTTGAAAATTTTTGGTATTTCTTTTGCATGACTCATAGTGAGGGAACCTTACTACTGACAGTCATGGTTCTCCCTCGTGATCTTCCCTTTTACTTTGTCAATCGAAGTCGTAAGATCCTTAGTCCACTGGGGGCTTGGTGTGTCTTGCCTCCTTGACGTGGTGAAAGTCTTTCAATGTTGTTTCCTTGTACTTTACCGGAAGTATGAGCATACATACTCCCGCTAAAGTGGGGGCTAAATGTAGCATCCTACAATTGCGACACTTGCAATTTCGACTGCATTTCGGTCTTCACGATGGCGACGCAACACGCAACCTGAATGGAGACCCCAAAACTTGCTCATGACACTGAAAACTGCATTTTTCATGCACCATGGCTTGAACCTCCTTTGCACCCCACTGTCCCGGAGGTGGGACCAGAGCGCCCAGTGCCCTAGTCCCTCAGGACCAGGGCGCCCAGCGCCCTGGTCCCTCAGGACCAAGG
The DNA here is from genome assembly GCF_030272615.1 of Cryptomeria japonica. Classification (NCBI taxonomy): domain Eukaryota; kingdom Viridiplantae; phylum Streptophyta; class Pinopsida; order Cupressales; family Cupressaceae; genus Cryptomeria; species Cryptomeria japonica. The sequence goes on from NC_081413.1 coordinate 215,320,211, forward strand.
CGCTCAGCGCCCTGGTCCTCCAGGACCATGGCGCCCAACGCCCTGGTCCCTGGGTCCTATTTTGGGCCTGGTTTCCTAAGTGATATCGGGTCTTTTTGATTGCAATTTGGAAATATACTTCCCTGGTCGGCCTAAGGTCGGGAAAATCAGTCTATCAGCCCTAAATGACAAGTATATAAACTACATTTTCCTCTCTCATTCAATATGATGGAAAAGGCGTGGAAACTATACTCAAGCATTCAAGCATTCAAGCAATTGATCATTTCAAGTCTCCATTCAAGGCTAAGTGTTGCATTCAAGTCAAGGATTCAACCATTGAAGAGGAGATCACTTATTACATGCTACATACTACAACATACAACATCTAAACCTTCGCACATAAGGATACCAACATCCTTAGAACAAGGTATTAGTACTTGTTTTACATTACAGTCATTTACATTTACAGCTCTTGCTCATTTCTTGGTTAATTCCAAAACCGGGGTTTGACCTAAAGGCAAACCCCTAATCCCTAACCCCCCATCGTCTTCGCTTTTCTGTGTGTAGGTTGCAGGTACGCAGCTGAGATTGAAGATCTGGAATCCTTGTGCAGAGACGAACCGATCCCCCTTCGTTTCGTGGATTTTTCGGAGGACCGTGGCGCCGGGCGCCATCGTCCCGACAACTTTTTCTCAAATTTGCAGGACAGCACCGTATCGACATTTTACTGCTAATTCCAGGTCCGCAGCTTCATCCTATAACCCAAACTTAGTTTATAAGCGAATCTTTATGACTTTCTATGCATCCTTAGCTTAATTTCCTTAATCAACATTCTTTACAAAAGAGGGTAGCTTTGCTTTCCAAACCCTTGAAATTCATCTAGCATCCAATCTTACCTTGTGTGGGATTGGATCTTATGAGTTTCAACCCCTCTTTTGAATGTAAAGTCTTCCCCCTAAGTGAAAACCCATCGAATCCTAGCGAACCTCCCTTCTCTCTCCTCGGAGTTAGAAGAGGGGAGACCAACTAGGGTTCGATCGTGATTTTCCGCTTTACAGTTATATCCCATGAAAAGGTGTGTATAGTCCATAACCACAAGATTGGAATGAAAAAGGTGAGTGACATCCTCGATGTCATCATCATGATGTGGCAATCAGACCTATCACCTCCAGTTTGTGGTAGTGCACATGACATGTACCTATGGGAGAGCGACTGACCAGTACACAAAGGCCAAATATATATGCCATAGTACCGTATATATACCGTTGCCTCTCCCAAGATGAAGAAAAAAAGGCCTCATCAATATGGATGATATACATTATATCCATGTCATAATTTCTATAGACATGCACATGCCACCCAAGGGTCCATCGAGGAATCATCATTTGCAAAATAGTCTCAATTATGTCATTGTCTAGGAGTTGTAATAGTGCAGTCTCTTGGCTGTGCTCTGCTAAACTTTGCAGCAACCTGCAGATTCATAGAATAAGAGTGTTAGTTATTTCACTATAGTATTTAATATATGTAAGACATATTCATATAATAAGAGTGTTAGTTATTTAACAAAAGCATTCAATAATTGTAAGACATATTCATACAATAAGAGTGTTAGTTATTTAACTATAGAATTCAATAAAAGTAAGACATACAGACATAATATTAAAAATGAAGTGGTAGAATCAAAATTACAACCTCTTCCTCATGCCGGAAGTGTACGTGTATTCCATTGTACTATGTACCAGGTGAAGAATTTGATGAATGAGGCCTGCTTAGAAAGATACAATGTAAAAAAGGTTAGGGACAATTTTACTCAACATTAGAACAATATTACAACAAACAAAGCTAGTCCATATTACTCAACATGTGAAAGATAAAAGGATAAACATGGAGCTTAAAAAAATGTAGTAAATAGGTAATGACTAACACATGGTTTCAAATACGATATAGTTAAAATAGAGATTACCACCTCCTAGGCACAATTAAACAAAAAGTTTCATAGTCAAAGTAGGATAATGTGACGTGTAATTTGTTACAAAAAATGAACCGAGCGACTTGTACAACACATCTTAGCCATTAACATGAATATGAAAACATCATGTAGTCGTCCACATATATGAAATACATAAAAATAGAAATCCAAATCTGAACCAATAATACCAATGTTGTGTTATTGAGGAACATTGTGTGATTCTTATTTGCATATAGGAACTTCAAAAGCCAATTGTCAGTGAGGACTTCTCTACCCAGATGTTGAGGGTGTAGTGAACACTGTCATGCCTATCTATGGACCACTTTCACCATTTTCAAAACATAATAACTAAATAAATACGTGCACCATTGACATGTTTAGATACCACTTAAATGTGACACTTGAGTACCACCTATATTAGATGCAACAGATCCTGTGGCAAGGACATGCAGTTCTGGTGATTGGTCCAATTGCCTCTTTCCCTTTTTCCTCCTAGAAGTCTCTAAGGGGAGCTCAAAGGTTTCAGGCTGCATAACATCATGAAATATATCGGTACTAGTAGTCTTCCTATGTTGTCATCGAATGCGACCACGATCCCTACTTGCACTGTTCAAACCAAGGCCGCATGTGAATGGTGCTTGTACCAACCGGATCAATATATGGATTGAAATCGAATGCCATGACACTAGAATTGTTAAAATCAACCATGAAGCTCTCCACACAGCCTACAAATGCCATTATTATTTTATGTGATTGTGGTATTGTTTGCGACAACATCTTCAACTTTATTCTCACTTCGTTCCACGTCACAATGTCAACATCCTCTATATGTGTTTCTACACTGGAAATGCTTTTAATGATTGACTGAGGTGTTGGGTCTTCATTAATGTTACTAAATATTAGATTTGACATAGGAATAGGTTCTACACAAAACAAAAACTTAGAGTGAAGTGCAAATGTTTTAAATCAACATACATCAACATTCACCAACCAAAAAAGTTGAGTTGCATTTCACGTCAACTTACTCGGAAGACATGAATCATTAAATGAGTTGTTGATCATTGCAACAACCTTCAATGCTTGCTTGCACGTGTTTCCTTATAAACTCTATGGATAGTCACATATGTACATGTGATCGCCACATTTCCTAACCACATACCAATTGCAAGAGGACTAACTTTTCACCCAGTACAAACCAAGACTCATGTCATATGGAACACAATCAACATCAAGAATTTCCTTTTCCCTCTCCATACTATTTTGTAAATGTGTTAGCTTGTAGTTTTTTACGAATCCAAAATGTTGCAACCTTTTCTTTTGCTTGTAGTATGGTTCCACTTTATAGGCAAGCTTATGATACATATTTTCTATCCTCCTTGTGCTTGTCTTTTTATTATCTCTTAGGTGTAATGCCTTCAATTTTCCATGGTATGATTCGATGACAATATTTGTGTCTTGGTTAGTATGAGGAAAAATCTTGAATTTTTTCACCCACATAGATACCAAAAAAATAAAAATTATAGGACGTCAACTAATAAACAAATGTATCAACTATCACAACAAAAGAGTTAACAAGTCATCTAAGGAAAATATAAGGTAGCATAAAAATCTCCAATATGGCCATCTTGACACCATGTGTTGTAGTAGTACTCTAGAAAATGTGGAGGATCACTAAATTCAACAAAGAAAGTGAGCACTTGTTGACTAGTGCTCTCTTCAATTTGATGCATTGCCATCATTATCTACCCTAGATGGTGAAAATATCCATTTCTCTTTCCTTTGTTGCATACTTGTAGACATTCTTCAACCATGCTCGATGCAAGTGCCAAATACAAAGTATGACATGGCATTGAAAAATAGTCCTATTTTGAGCACAATGATTAATTGTGCATGATCATATAGAATAAAATGTAGAGAAACATATCTTATTGTTTTATTTGATCAAGATGAATAATTGAAACATGAACATACTATATCACTTGAATCTTTGCACTCGCATCATCTGTGATAAATGCATTGATCCTCCAATCAAGCCTCTTTTCCTTTGCTTGTCTCTGCAACTCCACCAACCATACCTGAATGTCCTTAATATTTTTCTTTGATGTCACTACCCATGCAACAAGCACCCTCACTTGTTTCTCATAAAAAATGAGCAATGAATACATTTGGTATTATTTTAAGAAACAACCACGAAAATCATTAGCATCTACATATGCAAAGGGAAACTTGAAAATATGACAAAGACACAATAGAAGGAGTTTGAGGAGACTTGCCCCATATTTATTTGTTGAAAATGTGGAATCCATCAAGATGATTGAGTTATGTGAGAGTCAAACCATTGTGTCGAGCATCCAAGATGCTTGTATTTCTATAATGAAAGGCGTGTCGAGACTTTGTGGCTGTTGGAAAAAAAAAATTAGTCTCATCTTGTTTTTTTTCCATTTTAATATGCTAGTGGCATCATGCACATACTTTCATGATCGAATGAAGTGGACCCTTTCTGCCATAGTCATAACATCCTTGTGTGTTAGGAATGAATCTCTCTTCATCAACATACTACAAAAAATGGGATCATGAAGATATATATCCATTATAGCATCAACACTCACATATGTCGCGAACAAGCTCTCTATATATGCTTTGCATTCATTGGACAAGTTTGGTGCAAACTGAGAGGGAACCTTGTTGTTATCATGCACATCATGGAAAAATTGACCATTGTTGTCTACATGCAACGGTTGCATGTATGTCAAGATGGCCATGCCTGGCCTACCATATAACACCTTAACAATGAAGTGGCATGTACAACCTCATTTTTTTTGATATGGACGATCTCACTTCTGAGATGCTGGATTATTCCTATTGTTAAGTCTAGACCACATGCACACCAATACCTTAAAAAAACTATCATATTATTAGCAAGAGTCATAATGTTATTATACATAGACAAAGCATAGCAAAGAATTTGTCTACTAAGTGGTTGTACATCTTTGTTGTATGTTTCTTGTGCACAATTCTATGGTCTTCAAAGTGCCTCTTTCAAACAAACGTGGTTTCAACACCTTCAAGCAACGATTCCCCATTGATGAATGCATCCAATCTACCAAGTGGAATCACTGCACAAAGGTCTTTCATAGAATCATCTTCACCACAAATTGGGGTCCACTGAATATCCCTAGAAGAGAAGGGATGGATACCTTCTCCATTGTCTTGTACTTCCAATCCCAACATTTGCCACCATTTTCAGTGTTTTGTCATCCTAGTGAATTACATATCAGCCAATATCGCTAAATTAGATACCAGTTCACAAACAATGGCAAGTACATAGAGAAAATTTGACAAAAAGTTAGTACATTGTCACAGTCATAGAGATAGTCTCCCTTATGTGGATACATGAGACCATACTCATCAGTCCCCTTTAGGTATCTAAATATTCTGTTGACTGCCACTATATGAGTCTCTTTTTGATTTGCAGCAAATCTGGCAACCAAGCCAACAACTTGTGCTATGTACTGCATACTGCAACTTACCGATCATGGACCGATAAAGTGTCTCATTCACTTCATGAGCCTCATCATTTTTAGAGAGATTGCATCCTGTAACCATTGGAGTTCTAACAGTTTTGCAACCTTCTATCCCAAAAGTCTTTAAAATTTCCCTTATGTACTTGCTCTGGCTAATGAATATGTTGTTCTTTAGCTGTGAGACTTGTAGGCTGATGAAGAATTTTATCTCGCTGATCATGGATATCTCAAATTCTTGCTTCATTTGTTCTGCAAAACCTATGCTCATCTCATCATCTCCTCCAAAGATGATGTCATCTACAAAGATTTTAGCAATTAGATGTTTTCTTTCATCTTCGGTCTTTAGATATAGATTATTGTTATCACTGGTTCTCTTGAACCCTATGCTGAATAGATATGAGTGCAACCTCTCATACCAAGCTCTTGGTGCTTGTTTTAGCACATATAGAGCCTTCGGCAACCTGCATACCATATTTATTCCATCTTCTGATGCAAACCCTTCTGGCTACTCTATGTATACTTCTTCCTCTAAAACACCATTCAAGAATGTCGATTTGACATCCATTTGGTAAACTTTGAATTTTTTGTTAGCAACATAGGTCAGCAAAATTTTGACCCCTTCCAGCTTGGCCACCGGTGCAAAGGTTTCTCCCTAATCCAAACCTTCTTCCCAAGCATAGTCTTTGCAGACTAATCTTGCTTTGTTTCTTACCACTTGATCAGTTTCATCCATTTTGTTTCTAAACGCCCATTTGGTACCTATCACATTTTTGTTTTCTGATTTGGGTACTAGAGTCCAAGTTTCATTTTTTCTCAATCTTCTCTGGCTCCTCCTCCATGGCTTTGATCCAGTCATCATATTTTAGAGCATCCTTTACTATTTTGGATTCTTGCTGGTTCCTCTCTCTACTCAAGCCTTGAAGACCTTAAACATGTGAAAGGCTTAAGATTTTTCTTTCAAGAATACAACCTACATCATTCTTGAGAAGTCATCTACAAACAACATGAAATACTAGTCTCCATAGAAACTCTTGGTTCTCATAGGACCACATAAGTCTGTATGAACTAAGTCCAACACATTTTTTGATGAGAAGGATTTGCTGCTGAAACTAGATCCAGTCAACTTTCCTAGTTGGCATTCTTTACACATAGCATTTTTTAGGTTTCCCAATATTAGGCATACCTCTGACAGACTTCATTTTACTAACTTTTTGTATGCTATCAAAGTTAACATGACACAATGTTTTGTGCTACAACCAACTGTCTTCTACCTTTTCCATTAGACAACTACCTATGGTGGTGTCTAGGTGAAACAAATTACCTTTAGATTGTTTATTGGTAGCAATCAGACTTCCTGATTTGTCATTTATTTTGCATATTCCTTCATTGAAATTCTAACCGGTAACCCTTATTGTTAAGTTGTGAAACACTTAAAAGACTATATTTTAGCCCTTCTACCCAATAAACATCTTCACAATTTGTTTTATCATTTAGGGCTATATATCCCTTACCTTTTACTGCACAAGGAGCATCATTGCCGAATCTCACAGTTCCTCCATTGCAATCCTCCATGTTGAGGAATTTTTTTCTGTCACCGGTCATGTGGTGAGTGCAACCACTATCAATTACCCAATCTCCACACCAGTTTGAACTAGAAATCAGTACCATATCACATTCCTCTATGTTATCTTCCTTTACTACCACAAATGCAATTCCATCTCCATCAAATCCTTCTGATTCTTTATCAGTAACTCCTTTTGCAAGATAGCACTCCTTATTGCTCTTGTCCTTGTAGCTTCTAAAATTATCCTTCCTATCTCTATCATTGTCAGGACATCTGGATGCAATATGACCTATCTTATTACAAGAGAAGCACTTTAAGTGTAGTTTACCTTTATACTTTCCTTTTCATCTTGGAAATCTTCTTGCCAATAGAGCTTCAATCTCATCTTATTCTTGTTCTTCAGATAATAGGTTTTCACTTTCATGAGAATGACCGGTTCTTGTAGTAGAACTGCTTCCGATTTCTTTTCTTCTCCTTGTTGGTGCATGCAACATGGAAGCTTTGAAAGAATTATCAATATTTGGTACACTGTTATCATAGTTTCTCAGTTCAAAGGCAATCAACTTACCAATTAGTGAGTCAAGAGAAACATTAACTGTTCCCAAGGATCTGAGTTCCTAGATTGCAGAAACCCTTATGGCATATTGTGTTCGCAAGGTTCTAAGGATTTTTCTAACCACATCATCCTCTTCAAGATTTCCTCTAGCACTTTTAATGGAGTTTACTACATCCTTTATTCTTTTGCTATACTACTCTATATTTTCTCCTTCCTGCATCCTCATTTCATCAAATTTTCCTCTCAAGATGTCTACTTTAGCTTTTTGAACACGAGGATCTCCTCCATAAACAGTCTTCACCTTATTCCACATCTGAAAAGATTTTTTCAAATCTTTAACCTCAACATACTCATTGTCAGATAGAGTGCTAGCAATTAGATCCATATTAGCAGTGTTGTCTTTCCTTTCTTTGATCTAATCTGGAGTGAGAGCCCCTGTAGGTTCATTGTACTCTATGATTACATGGTTCTAGTATTGTTCTCCTAGGGTTCTTAGATAGAGCTTCATTCTACCACACCATAAGGTATAATTCTCCTTAGAGAACTTAGGACCCTCCTTTCACATCATCTTGAATCTTTCCTTAAGCTGTTAAGCTTCTTCTGAATCTAAGGACCAAAGCTCTGATACCAATTGTTAGTCCCAACCGATGCCAAGAGGGGAGGGGTGAATCAACACTTTACTAGTTTTACACAATTAAAAATTTTAACTCAAGTCTGCACTAACTTAGTATTCATCAATATAAATAATTTTTGTAGAAGAATATGCATGCATGAAAAGATACATAGTGACACCAAGATTTATCTCGTGGAAACCCAAATGGGAGAAAACCACGATGTGAGTAGGAACTCACAAAATTTGTACTCTTTTGGACTACACCCAGTGAAGATCCATCCCTGTTAGGAGATTACAAAGACAATGTTAGGTGCCACCTGGTTAAGGGATTTTTTAAAGGTTTGTTAGTGCCTTTACCCCGTTAAAGGTAGCCTGGTTAAAGGACTTATGAACATCAATTAAGATGTCACCCAGTTAAGGGATTTTACAAAGGGACCTGTTAAAGTCCACTCGGTTAAGGGATTTAAGTTGAAATGGTTAGAAAGAAATAGAAAGATGATCTGATAGAGTAGCTACTGATAGTTTGATCATATCATGATGAAAATCATGCTCAATATGCATCGGTTGTATCTGCTCTACACAACACCAATTTTATGCTTATACCTTCAGCTCTGCACTCTGCCAGTTCTCTGACCCTTGACTCTGCACTCTACTGCTCCTATGATCCTTGGCTCTACACTCTGTCAGTCTACCTCATACACTCTCTGCTTTGCTAAATCTTTTAGCACTACCTCTCAATCTACTCTGCACTTTGGATCGCCTTCCATAGGATCTTCTCTTTGCAAATTTTACGATCAATAATTTTTGAATGAACTCAAGAATATATACCTTTTGTTGTCACCTTCATATGTTTCCTCAATCAAAGCAATCACAGATTTCAAAGGATTTCAAATTCAAAATCTCCCACTCTTTCTCTGCGTGCCCTGTAGCAATTCCGCTAGCTAGTTAACCGATTCTGCCACTACACCCCCCCAAAATAGTGACTTCTGGGTCAAGTTTAGTCTTTTGAATGTGAACCAAAAAATCTACAAGTAATCATGGTCTAACTATATGATGACTGAAGTTGACTTCACCAACCTTTAATTTGGCATAGACATGAGCTCACTAGCTCACCTTTTGCCATCGAAACTGAATAATCGATCATCACTCCAACATTTTAGGCAATCACCTATCTTCCTTCAGCTTAACCGGTCTATCGATATACCACTGCGCTCTTCATTGCCGGTTCATCCCTTGATGTTTGCAGTGCTTCTATCAAGTCTCTTCTCTTGTATTCCAATGAGGTTCTGATTTGCATACAACCTCAAGCCTTCTTGCCTAAGTCACCTTTTGTGACTTCATCATCACCAGAATGACCAACTTGAATATCTAACCTCAACACTAATCTTCTTAAATAACAGACTGGTTAGCTTAGTCTGTCTTCCCTTGAGTTGATTAAACCTTGATCACTTGTCTCTTATGCTGCTTCCATGTTGTTTATAAGTCATCACCTTTTCTACTGAGATACAACACTCCACCACTACCACTCCACCGGTCAGTGTTAGACATCAATGATGAATCTCAACAAATATACTGGTTCTCTAGATTAGCTAGTTTTGTCAATGCCAACAACGAGCTCATAGGTTATTTCTCTTTTCTTGGCTCTCTTCTTTCATGAGAGGTGAATAAAGTTGTGGTAAAGTAAAATGACTATTTTCTTCTTTATTTTCTGCTCAAGGAATACACAATAGAATGACATTACATGGTGCATTCACTGTTTATTGCTCTTTTATGGGTTCTGTTTAAAGGATAAGACTATTTGTTAGGGGTCTACCTTTTCATTTCCCTATATTGGTAATGATAGAGTAACTAATGAGTTCTTAGAAGCAACAAATAAAATTAAAACCCACTATCGTTGTGTTCTATCATATAATGATCCATACAAAACTTTAAAAAAAAGCAATCTATACATAGCACAAAAATCAGTTGCAACACAAGACTAAGTGTAGTGATAGAGCTTTATCAATGTAGTAGTGATCTCACTTTTTTTGTTTTGAATCAGGCAAAAAGAGAAAAAAATACCGAACAAAAAAGATGGTTGTGTTTGTTTTACTCTTGTGGATTAATGAATTTCAGTAGATGTGAAACTATGAAGGCCATTGTAAACTGAAATAGGTCAAAGGGGAAACCTATCTAACAATGGTAGGTACTCAGTCTTAAAACTACAAGAATTACATAACAATAAGTTTTATTTATAAGAAAACTAACACCAACCACCCAATACCTCTAAATTGCAGACTTCATAGAGATGAAGCACTGGGACTTCATACGAGGTCACCTATCCCTATACTATTCTAGATCAAGCCTACTTCAAATTTATAGCTAGATTTTACCACATAATGGAAACAACATCTAAATTTGTATCCAATCATTACAGTTTGTAGCACTGGGGTTACCATTAGAATCTCCATTAGTACTAATTTTAGTTCAGGTGGGTTTTAGCTTGATCCTTATCTCTTTCTTTCTTTTCATTTTAGCAACTCTATGTTTGGGATAATCAGAAAACATAATGTTGGCATACTTCTCCCACATATTTCTACAATATCAAGCACTTACACTTTTGTCCCTACCAAATCAAAGATAATACTTTCACAAAGAGATCTTTCAGGGACAAAAGGAAAACATTCTTTTGACAAACCCATATGAACAATTTCTACTTTGTCTTTGTACACTTTTGCCACTACTAATGAAAAGGCAAGACTTTTATAAATAGATATTTTCAAGACTTGAATTTAAGTCACAAAATATGTTCAAAAAGATCTATTTATAAAATATTTGTATAAAGAACAAAAGATTAAGGTCATGTTTGGGAAGAGAAACATCTATCATGGGAAGATTATTTTTTTATTGACACTGCTACCATCATTCATGGAATAAAGAAGAATATTATTTAGCTATAATTTTGTTGTTTATTGTTTATGACAACTAATAACATCTAAGTGAAACAAACCCAAATCCTTATACCATTCAATGGAAGTGTTGCAAACAAAAAAACATGTATTTTTTTTTTCGATGCTTATGTTTCTTGTATCTATTGATTTCAGTATTGTCTTCTATTCTGTAAAATTTTATGTACATTAAAAAGGAGAGGGCTACCTATTTCTATGAGACACATTTGAATATTTTTGGAGCGATAAGTGGTCAAGAAGAACTAATTAATATGGACTTCAAGCTTACTACTGTGTGATATAATTAAAGAGAACATTTGGGAAAATTTTCAATATTTAGTTGAAGGAACCTTTGTATGATGGGTGGTGTAAAGGAAGATAGACAACTATTAATTGATTAAATGTAAAAATATGATAATCATTCTTGGATAAAAGAATCTAATTGTAAGATAACTCATGTTTCCTTTTTTTATGAATGTGACTAATATTAGGAAATAAGTGTGATTCTATGAGGTCTAAGGATATCATTTTTTTGCCTATGAGTATGATTAGTTTAGTTAAGCTATTGTTGGATATTTTCATTTGACTTGTTTTTGTTAGACATATCCAATACTGGGAGTAAACTCAGAGGGGGAGTGAAACAATTTACCATCAGAAATCAGAACTTAATGCATATCAAAACCATTAAATCAGAGCACAAAGAAACAACCACAATGAAGAATAGAACATGAAATACCAGTACACACAACACCAATATTTTGATGTGGAAAACTTGGAAAAGGGAAAAAACAAGGTGGGAAACCCTACCCACATCCAGATGAATACTGTGCAGTAATATTGTGAACAATTACAATGGGGTCTGCACTTGTAGAAAGGCCAACAACCTAGAGCGCACTACTCATAACAAAAGGAAGTCTCACTGACTTACAAAAATATCAGACTACAATCTAGAAAGAATGAACTATGAAAGTAGCATCTTCTAATGCTTGATACAGTTCTAGTTAAGCACAAATGTCTTCCCTACAGTACAAAAACCTTCATCAAATGATATATCACTTGTTCGCACATAAACCTTCCTTTGTAATGCAGACATAACCATCCATCCTATCGATATCCAAATTACATGAATAAGTCACCTATAAATACATATCATCAACCTTATTGACAAGGTCGGCTAAACCCTAAACCCATAAACCCGTAATAACAAAAGTTACATTACACGGTATCACCGGACCAATATTATGATTTACATTACATAGCATGGAACTAAAACAAGTAACCAAACAATTAAATCTGGTGGAAATTTTGCTAAGACCAAAATCCAACACGATTCACCAACCAGTAGAAACCCTTAGTGAAGTCACACAGAAAGTCTAATCGGATCCAAATGGGAGAACCATAACAGGACATCAGCTAATTCAAAGTCACCAAACACTCAGAATATGATCAAGAAGCACCTTCAACATGATAGAAACCGATTCCACAAGCCAGGCCAAGATCATCTGACCAAAACACCAAATATCACTTATCGGTAAAGCTAGCCGGAAAAGCTAGAAGCTAGCCGGTACCAGTAAATACCAAAAGAGATAACAACCAAAGTACCAAATCATGAACCAAAAAAATATAAAAAGCATATAGCCATCCATAGTAAGGATCCAAAACTGATTCTAGAGATCTGATCATACCGGATCAGAATCATAGCCAAAACCAAGATGATCACCAAGACTAACCAGGTTAGGTCCAACAGGGATAGTCTCTAACCAGGATATAATCTTGACATGAATGAAAACACTTAACCAAATCCAACATATTGCCAACAATATCCTCCTTTGGAATTGATGACAACATTGAATGTGAAAAACATCCAAGTGCCAAAGAATGCCAACAGTCTCCCTCAAAGATATGAATGATTTTCACATGAATACCATCTCTTCCCCTTTGACATCAATGACAAAGGATGAATAGCAGATCAAAAATAATAAACCAAACATCTGACTACTCCCCCTGAGTAGTAGCATCATCTCATCAACCTAGATCAAAGAAAATATCTGATAATCTTACTGGATTGATGCATTCTTGCATCTCTAAGTCTCTTCGAGAGGGTTGGTGTAGCGTCGTAAATTGTACGCACTTGCTAAAGCAGTACAATTTCACACCTAGTTTAGCACCCGCCTTGGCGCGGTTTGCATTTTGCATTTCATTTCCCCTTTAGCACTTAATTAATCAAATTAATTAGGTCTAAGGTCCTATTTCATCGTCCTCCACATCATAAAGTTGGGCCCTTTCATTAAAGTGTGCCCCTTTTCATTTTATTCCTCCAATACATCATTTAATCAAAAACCCTAATTAGGTCCTATTTTGAACTTGGGGGCTTGATTTCGGGGGTCAAAACATCTCAAAATCACCTGTAACTTTGGGATTCTCTCTAAAATCATCATATCTGACGGCCCTAAAAATTTGGTGAAAAGGTGCCAGGACCATGGCACCTGGAGTGCACACGGTCCCGGACATTTTTCCCAAAATTTTAGGAGCGCGATCCAATCATAAAATAAAGCTTAACCCCAAGAAATTGGTGGGATATTCAATCTCTAGGTCAACCAAAAGTTGGAATTAAGACCTAGGGTTTCATACATAAGAGCTCTCTTTCTTCATTGGAAAGGATCAGAATTTTGTTTTCAGGACCTTCTATGCAACGAAAGAGCAGATCTTTGAAGACTTCAACAACATTCAACATCCATCCATCAAGAATCCATCAATTTCATTCATCTATTTAGGGCTTTGAAGGCATTGAAGAGCAATAAGGGATCACCGACTGAAGATTGGCTTGTATCCCCCCCCTTGGGGTTGGGTATGATTTCATGTTGTTTTCATGTCTTTGCATAAGCTTCCTTACATCATTTGTATTCATGCTTTAGATCACTCTACATCTTGATTTGGAGCATTTACATTGTCATTTACAAGCAATTAGGGTTTACTTTCTAGGTTGCTCTAGTTTGCTTACTTGCATTTTAGATCTTGCACACACACAAGGTCTACACACACACTACTTTTACAATACAACTTGGCTATTCATGGAGGTGGAAATCACCAAAGCGGGGGTTTGACTAAGGCAAAACCCTATATAGCCGCCCAAACACCTTTTTAGATATAATTGTAGATTTCGGGATTCAGACGACGCAGCAAGTTGCAGATCCAAAAGAAGCAGACGAAGACTGAACCATACACCAAGTTTCAGAGAAGAAGACCAGGACAGGGGCGCTAGGCACCCTAGTCCTTGGGACAGGGGCGCTGGGCGCCCTGGTCCTCCTGACAGACAACAAGTTTTGGCAGTTCCGACAGTTTTCTAGGTTGCAAAGTGGCAGTTTTAGGTGTAGTTTCAGGAACAGAATCAGGACAGTGGTGCCCGTGCCCCCGTCCCGAACATTTTCACTCAGATTTTGACTCTGGGTACGCATCTGCATTCTTGTCTTGTCCTTGTGTTGCAGCTTTCCATTGTTTAAGTTCAATTCTGCAATCTTGTTATTAGTTCATACTTGCATTTTGGGGTTAGGAATTGAACTTGCATAATCTTACCTTTCAATTACAACAAAGGAATAGAAACCCTAATAGGTAGCCCATGGCTCTCTCTTTCACGAAAAAGAAGTAGCCAATTGTGCGATACCTCTAGGCTCTTTCGTATTCCGCAATGTGTGTCAAAAGGTAGGATTAGGACATGTTAGCCTAGTCTCGCTTTTTCCCCCACACATTTTGGTGAACCCGACGTGAATGAATTATTTCTTTCTCTCGCATTGCATTTGTTAGATCTAGATCTAGATTTAGTGTGTTTCATTTAAGTTTCATTTTCAAAAAAAAAAAAAAAGAGAAAAAAAAAAGAGTGTGTTTCTTTGTTTCTTTGCATTGTGTGTCTCAGTTTTATGTAACTTTTATTTCAAAATGTCAGATTTTTATTTGCAAGATGTTCATATTTATGATGATGTATGCAATTATGCCAATTATGAGTATAGCCAAGATGAATTAGATGAAGATTTAGATGAGTTTTTGAATCCTAAAGAGGCCAAACCTTCATTTTACCAAAAATTCATAAACCTTGTTACTATGCCATTTCGTTGTGATGAGAAAGATAAGTTGAATGATTCCTCTCAAGGGTACATTCCTATCAACTCTTCCACTGAATCTAGTAACATGTTTGTTTTCAATAATCCCCTCTATGAGGAGATGTCTCCTTTTGAGTCAAAATATAAACCTTTTAATAGATATGATCATGCTTTGTTGGATGATGCTCTTGATGACTTTGTGGCTTTATCGAAATCTCTAAACAAGAACAAAACTTCTAAATTAGTTAACATGATAAACCTGAATGAGCATAATAAGCCTCTCTTTGAAGTCCAAGGTGCTTGTCCTTCTACCACCTTTCAAGTTCCTAAATCACCTCTCCTTACTATCCAAGGGGGGTATGATTCCTTTCTTACTCCAAATAAACCTATCATCACTATGCAAGGAAGAAAACCTATAAGTCCTTATAATTATGCCAAGCAATTAACTAGAGAGAGTTATCATGCGGTTGCACATACTTATCATACTAGAAATAATAGGCAGCCTAACCCTCCTCCTGTTACTCCAGTTTCTCTTCCTAATCCTCAACCAATTCTTCCGCAAGCTCCACATATTTCACAAGTTCTTAGTAAGGAATATGATCTCATAGAACAACTTAAAGCTACCCCTGCTAAGATATCTCTTTGGGATTTGATTCAAACTTCTTCTGCTCATCACGGAATGTTACAAGATGCTTTGAAAGATTTGAATGTTCCTCCACCGAATACATCTAGTAATATAGTGTCTTTGGTTAACTCTGTGATGAATCCTAAAGCTCATATTGTGTTTACTCAAGATGAGTTGCCCACTAGTGAAATTCAACATCAATATGATCCCTTGATGATTTTGGTTATCATAAATGATACTGCTATAAGACGAACACTAGTAGATAATGGCTCTGGTCTTAATGTGTGTAGCATTAATCTTTTGCATAAGATGAATGTGGATACATCTCTAATTGAGCTTGACTCTCGTCCTATTCGAGGCTTTGATAATGTGGCTAAAACTTCATTAGGTATTATCACCTTACCCATCACAGTGGGGCCTGTTACTTTGCCTACTCCTATCCATGTTATGTCGGGAAATATAACATACAACTTGCTATTAGGGAGACCTTGGATTCATAGTATGCAATCTGTCCCCTCTACATTGCATAGACAAGTTAAATTTATTTATAATAATAAGACATATACCTTGATAGGTGATACTAATTTCCAAGCTTGTTTACAAACATCTACTTCCAAAGGGGGTTCTTCTAAGCCTTCCTCGTCTAGTGATGACTCTTTAAACAAGATACCCATCGATAAATCCTTGCCCTCTGATGATCAAAATTCTTTGGATGAGTCTGGAGCTCCTGAAGAAGATTCTTCTCGACTTGAATCTACACATAAGAAGGATTTTGATCCTGAGAAAGTTCTCGCAGAAGACGATTGGGGATCTCTTGATTTTAATCCCACCTTTGTAGGTGAATATAAGGTTTCTTCTAGAGAGCTTAAGGTTGAAAAGAAGGAAGAAGCTAAAAATCAATCAACATTACCTGAGCCTATGAGCAATAACTTCGTGGCCGCTTCTCAAACTTCTTCTCCTCACACTTCCAATTCT
Source organism: Cryptomeria japonica (assembly GCF_030272615.1). Lineage (NCBI taxonomy): Eukaryota > Viridiplantae > Streptophyta > Pinopsida > Cupressales > Cupressaceae > Cryptomeria > Cryptomeria japonica. The sequence continues at coordinate 215,337,037 of NC_081413.1, forward strand.
AAAGGGTTTGATTCTTTGTGTTATGAAAAACCACCTTCTCTTTCTGAAATGGCTGATCGTTATGGTCGTGGTTTTCGTATTCTAGCTAAGCATGGGTGTAATGGAAATGGCTGTGGTGCTCATGAACAAGGAATAAAGGTTCCTCTAGAGAATAATCTTTATGATTATGCCTTTGGACTTGGTTATAATCCCTGCAAGCGCACTAAAGCTTCTAGACGACCATGTATTAGTGTTAATGTTATTTCTACATCTCTACCAATGAGACACCCTAAGTATATTGATCCTTCATATGCCTGTGCTTTGGATGTTTTTCCTACCGATGATGCTTTAGTTGAAATTTTAGGAGCATATGATACTCTTCCTCGTTATCATCACAATAGGGGATTCCCTTATTGTTTGAACACTGAAGCCTATTTTGGAAAAGAGACTGATAACGATGAGATTGTGAAAGAATTTCCTCAGTTAAAGGATACTCCTCAACAAAGTAATCTTCTTATAAGAGACACCATTGATGTTAAGATGGATTCTGGCAATGAAGAAAAAGTTATTAAAATTGGAAAATGTCTGGACGAAGAGGAACAAAAACAATATGAAGATTTATTGCGTGAATTCCCTGAGATCTTTTCTTGGACATATTCTGACATGCCTGGTATAGATCCTAAGATTGTCAATCATAATATTGTTTTAGTTCCTGATGCTAAGCCGGTGAAACAAAAGATTTGAAAAATGAATCCTAAGGTAGCTTTGCTTGTTAAGGCTGAGATTGAAAAATTATTAGAGGCTGGATTTATCCGCCCTATTGATTATTCCCCATGGATTTCAAATATTGTCGCTATGGCTAAATCAGATAATAAAATAAGAATGTGTACTAACTTTCGAGATTTAAATAAAGCTTCTTTGAAAGATGATTTTCCCCTCCCAAACATTGACATGATAGTTGATTCTACAGCAGGACATGCTTTGTTATCCTTCATGGATGGTTTTTCAGGATACAATCAAATTTTCATTAATCCTCAAGATCAATTCAAAACTGCTTTCACCACTCCTTGGGGTACATTTTGTTGGGTAAGGATGCCTTTCGGACTTAAAAACGCCGGCACAACTTATCAACGAGCGATGACCCTTATCTTTCACGATTACATGCATAAGATTTTAGAAGATTATGTTGATGATGTTTTAGCCAAATCCATTCTCCGTATAGATCATATTAAGATCCTTCATCAAATCTTTGAAAGGATTCATAAATATCACATGCGCTTGAATCCCCGAAAATGTGTTTTTGGTGTGGATAGTGGAAAAATCTTAGGATTCATAGTTTCACATCATGGGATTGAGGTGGATACTAAGAAAATAGATGCTATTGTCAACATGCCACCTCCTAGAAATGTGTCTCAACTCAAAAGCTTACAAGGAAAGATTCAAGCTATTCGTAGGTTTGTATCTCAACTTGCGGATCGTACTTTTCCTTTTACTCAACTTCTCAAAAAGAATATCACTTTTCAATGGAATGAAGATTGTCAGCAAGCATTTGAATATTTAAAAGTGTATTTGGCTAATCCTCCTATCCTTCAACCTGCCGAACCTTCTAAACCCTTTCTTCTTTATACAACTGCTTCCTCTCATGCTCTCACAGCATTATTGGCACAACATGATAAAGATGGTAAGGAGTGTCTGGTTTATTATATAAGTCATACCTTACTCGATTATGAGACCCAATATTTTGTGATAGAAAGACAATGCTTGGCCTTGGTGTTTGCGACTCAGAAATTGAGACATTATGTTTTAAATTCAGAAGTCCACGTCATGGTAAAGTTTGATCCGTTGAAGCATCTTTTCTCTAAAACTAATTTATTAGGACACCTAGCTAAGTGGGTTATGATGTTAACCGAATTTGACCTTAAATTTGTTTCACAAAGAGCAATTAAAGGGCAAGCGTTGACCGATCACCTAGTTGAGGCCCCTTCACCTTTCTCCTTCCCTAACCCTGAGTCTTTTCCTGACGACTTCATTCTTTGTACAGAGAAAGATGAAACTTGGGAGTTATACTTTGATGGCTCTAAGTGTCGTACGGGATCGGGGGCAGGTGTTGTTCTGATTTCTCCTACAAAGAAGTCCATTCCCTTATCTTATCATCTCGATTTCCTATGTACCAATAACATTGCTGAATATGAGGCTCTTATAGCAGGAATAAAGGCAGCCTTGGCTTTGAATATAAAACACATACATATTTTTGGAGATTCTCAACTGATTATAAGACAAGTAACAGGACTGTATCAAGCAAAACAAGACAAATTATCACAATATAAAGACCTTGCTATCTCTTTGTTACAAAAATTTGATTCTTACACCATGGAACCTGTTCCTCGAAAAGATAATCGACATGCAGACGCAATGGCATGTGTGGCTTCTCTGGTATCTTTAGAGGACCCTGTGGTTGATCTTAAATTTGTTATTCACAACCTTATTTCTCCAGCTATTGTAGATGATTCTAGCTTGGTGACCTATTGTGACTTTATAGACTTAGATGAATGGTATTTGCATATCGTGAGATACTTGACCGATGGTACCTTTCCTGATTCCGCCAATAGGAACACTAGGGCTAGAATTTGCAAGCTGTCTGCTAGATGTATCATTCTTTCTAATGTTCTTTACCGAAGGGGTTATAACGGTCTTCTCCTTCGTTGTCTTAACAAATCAGAAATCCCTATTGCTCTTGAAGAGGCGCATTCAGGTGTCTATGGGGGGCATTTTGGAGGCAAATCCTTGGTTCTAAGGTTGCTCCGTATGGGATACTATTGGCAAACTATGCAGCAGGATTCTTTTTCATTTGTTAAGAAATGTCATCAATGTCAACAACACAATAATTTGATTCATGCTCCTGCCCAAGAACTTCGTTCTCATGTAGCTTCTTGGCCTTTCTCTGCATGGGGGCTGGATCTTATTGGTAAAATCTCTCCTCCTTCATCTCAAGGACATACTTTCATTATAACCGCAACAGATTACTTTACAAAATGGGTAGAAGCTATTCCCCTTCGCTCTACTACTGCTGAAGTGATTTGTCGATTTCTTCTAGAAAACATTATTTCTCGATTTGGGATACCTTCCACTATAATCTCTGATAATGGGACATCATTTAAGAACAAGGACGTGAAGAAATTCCTTGAGAAGTATCATATCAAACATCGATTTTCTACACCATACTATCCTCAATCAAATGGTCAAGCCGAATCATCCAATAAGATAATTGAACAAATTCTTCGTAAAACTATGAATAAGCATGGTAAGGATTGGAGTACTCAGCTAATCTATGCTCTTTGGGCCTACCGAACGAGTGTACGAATTGCTACCGGAACTACCCCTTATAATCTTGTTTATGGTGCTGATGCTATTATGCCTTTAGAATTAGAGATTACATCACTTAGAGTTTGTCTCAAAGCTATAGTAGATGATGACACTTATAGAGAACAAAGACTTCAATAGCTTGAGATGCTTGATGAACAACGTATAAATGCTCTTGAGCATATTCAAGCGTATCACAAAACTCTACAACGAAGCTATAATGATAAGGTTATTCAACGTTCCTTCTCAGTGGGTGACTTAGTTCTCTATGAGAATTAGCGCAATGTGAATGCCTTACTTGAAGAAAAGGGAAAATTTAGTCCTAATTGGCTTGTACCGTATATCGTTATTGAAGATTATGGATCAGGTGCTTATAAAATAGCGGGTGTAGACGATACGTCTCTTAAATACCCTATAAATGCTATGCACTTGCGTAGATACTATGCTTAATTCCTCATTCCTTATCATTCATCTATTTCCTTTCTCACTTCTTCAAAATTGGATAATATGTTAGCATATCTTTGTTAGAGCAAATAGAATTAAATGATGTTTTGTTTAATCTATATTGCTTCGTTCCTGATAAGCGTGTTTCTTTACTTTATGGTTTGTCTTGAATTCATTTATGTAAATTGCAAAAGATTTACATTTTTCATTATGTTGGCATATTATACAATGTCTTTATGTGTTAAGTTGAATCGTGTCATGTTGTGTTTAAATTCAAATTAAATCACATTAGGTATATGATTCTTAGGCTTAACACATATTTTTTTCCCTATCATCAATGTAGTACTTGATCAAATATTTTAATTAAGTCACACATGTATCAATTTAATCATGGAGCATTGAGAAATCAATCACATGGAAATTAAATTCAGAACATACATATAAATCTACCAAATGTGTTAGCTTTAATCAAAGCAAAATATATACATTGTTTAGGCATTAAAGATAACACGTTTGAGACAAAGAAGCATGTATATATATATATGTGGATCAATATACAAAGGTAGGTCACTATACATCCAAAATGTGACCTACCCTACATCATAAGATCATCTCCTATCCCTAGGGCTGGTGGCTGGAGAGTGACGACTAGATGCTCCCTCCTGATCCGGCTGTGCAGGTGGACCCATAGGTGTATACCGTGATATAGATCGTGAGTGACTCTGAGAGGAACTCCTATAGTCCCTATCCATAAGGATCGCACGATACAAGGTAGCCTCGGCCTGAGCTGCTGCTAGATCACGCTGTGCTCGCTGAAGGTCCTCTGATAGAGCTCGCTCTCTCTCCCTCCATATCTTTACCTGTACTCGAAATGGGGAAAATAAATCATCATGCCAACCCGTCTTCCCTTGAGGTCTATAAGCAACCTGTGAGGAACTAGGGATCTACGCCGTCGTGGAGATATCTGTCACTGCTTGTTGGATCAGAGAACGCCACTCCTTCACATTAGCTGTAGCAGTAGAAAAAATTGTGTATTAGTACCATTTTATATCATCAAAACATCAATCAATCAATATAAACCTACTATACCTGGATCTCCCTCACGCCAGTAGGAATCGTGATATGGTAGCATCTGTGATTGGGAACTACTAGGCTCCCCACGCTTGAATGATCTGTGCGCGATGGGTACAGGTCTCCGTATCGCCTCGTGTTCCCTCTTTTGGGGAATAATGGGAGGATCTAAGGCTATGGTATCATCTCCTGAATGATGGGGAGCTGCATCTGACTCCTCCTCATCATCTCTATCCTCTTCCTCCTCGTCATCCTCATCCTCATCCGCATCCTCATTCTCCTCATCATCTTCTCTATCTGCGTCATCTTCCTCTCCTTCCTCCTCCTTGGCACTAGGCTGATCTCCTATGGGTGGATCAGGCCCTCCTGCCTCCTCATGACCCTCTCCCTCCTCTGGCTCCTCCAATCTGGATCCCTGATCCTCATCTCGGTCTCCATGTCTCCATGGACCTGGATGGCCTGTCAGGTGATTTGGTGGAAAGATAGGCCCCGGGTATGTCCTCACAAACCATGAGAGATACCTGCACTGTGCTCCGGGGTCTACAGCATAATCAGTGACCACATCCTGGTCGGACCCCTCTATATCTGTGATCTCGATATCATCTATCGTAGGTCTCGCTACTGCTCTGGGTCTGGGAAGGACTCATGAGTGTCGAGTGTAGATGGGTACATCAGCTGGAACACACTGCTCTAGCCCAAACTGCCTCCGTACTCGGTCAAAGTAGAATGGGACTATGATATGTGGATATCGCCCTCTTAGTAGGCAGTTCCTCTGTAAGCATGCTAACTATCTCTCCATCCCATCCCATCTGTGCATCCGTAGATATGGTCTCCATACAGTCACCTCAGCTGTCAATCTGTCAAATGTCACTCTCCAATACAGTAGATCTCCAAATCTCCACTCGCTGGTAAGTGGATAAGCAAATACCCTAGGTCGCTCGCTAGCCGCACTCATCGGATAGCCAACAGGCCTGGTGCATGTAAAGTCCTCAAATATCCACACCTACAGAAGTGTGCATGTCATCAAGCTGCAACCCTGTTTGAAAACATACTCCTCGAGGTCATGATAGAGATGTGCAAGCATACTCCGACCCCAAGCGTATACTCTCCTATGTCTCTCCATAGCCCTAATGCACCATGTGAGACCCCCATGCATGTGTGTACCTCGCCCATTAGGGCAGACAGCTAGTGCAATGATGGTTATCATAAGACGTCTCATGAGGGGCACCTCTCCTGTAGGATGTAAGAGCCAGCTGACCATGGTGCGACCTCTCGTCTCACTCGGCATGACTCTCCCTATGCAGTATACCTGCTCCCTCTGATGATCCTCTACTGACCGATCGGTCGCATATGTCACGGTAGCTCCTTTGATCGGTAGGTGAAGAATGTGGTACACATCCTCAAGTGTCATTGTCATCTCCCCTACTGGAAGCTGGAATGTGCATGTGTCAGGATCCCATTGCTCCATGAGTGCCATCAGCATCGCAGGATGAAATCGAATGGCCGGCATAAGAATCATAGACCACAAACCTACTATAGATAATGTATCTCTCTCTGTCTGAGTCAGCCGGGGAATCTGATCTCGCAAACTACGAAGAATCTGCCCCACCGTGTGCTCTCTCATGTATGGGAGACCCTGCAATACAAAAACATCAGTGTAATCAGTAATCAATCATCAAAATCATCTATGCCAAATACGCAAACTAACGAACATTGAAAGTTGACCCCTGCCAAGTCTTGATTGGGACCATGGCGCCCTGAGGGGACCATGGCACCCCACAGGGACCATGGCGGCCGTGAAAGGACCATGGCGCCCTGAAGGGACCATGGCGCCCCACAGGGACCATGGCGCCCTGAAAGGACCATGGTGCCCTGGTGGGACCATGGCACCCTGGGTGGGACCCAGGGTTAGATTCCAGGGCCTGCATTCGATCACAGAAAATCAGAGTCAACAGAAATGTAGAAAGTCAAAGTTCAGTCAACTCACCTCGTCCAGTGGCTCATCGTCGATCACGGCCTGTTGCATGATCTCAATCCTCGCGGGACGCTCCGGTCATCATGAAGGCATGATGATGGCTATGTGGGCTCCGCTACAATGAACAATACTCAGAATCAACAAAGTGACAAAGGCAATAGTCACTTTCAAGGTATATACTTTCATTCCTTTACCTTTTCTTTCAAAACCCTAATTTTCCCTAAATCACTCATTTCATCATAACTTGAGTTTGGGAGATGTGATTTTCAAACCGTTTGTTGCGTAGGAATTGTATTTTTGTTCCCTTACTCCCTTGATGTTCCAAAATGTGCTCTGATGAAGCCTTTGTAGAGAACATCTCTCATCAATAATCGTTCACACAATTTGTTGTAAGTAAACATGCTACCCTGTTTCACCTCCCTAATAAGCAAGCCGAAACAGGGGGGGGCATATAGCTACTCGCAAATTTCATCACTTTCCTTAGTAAGCATTAGGTGATTTTGCGGTCTAACGTGTGTTTTGTAGGGTGCAGTTCCTAACTGTGTACTGCAGATACCGCCGGGGGCTTCGTTCGACGAACTTATGGATATATCCTTTTTCAAATAATGTTTACTTTCCTGTACTTTAGCTTGCATATGCACGTAGTACTCATATGACCGCTAAAGTGGGGGCTAAATGTAGCGTCGTAAATTGTACGCACTTGCTAAAGCAGTACAATTTCACACCTAGTTTAGCACCCGCCTTGGCGCGGTTTGCATTTTGCATTGCATTTCCCCTTTAGCACTTAATTAATCAAATTAATTAGGTCTAAGGTCCTATTTCATTGTCCTCCACATCATAAAGTTGGGCCCTTTCATTAAAGTGTGCCCCTTTTCATTTTATTCCTCCAATACATCATTTAATCAAAAACCCTAATTAGGTCCTATTTTAAACTTGGGGGCTTGATTTTGGGGGTCAAAACATCTCGAAATCACCTGTAACTTCGGGATTCTCTCTAAAATCATCATATTTGACGGCCCTAAAAATTTGGTGACAAGTTGCCAGGACCATGGCGCCCAGAGTGCACACGGTCCCGGACATTTTTCCCGAAATTTTAGGAGCGCGATCCAATCATAAAATAAAGCTTAACCCCAAGAAATTGGCAGGATATTCAATCTCTAGGTCGGCCAAAAGTTGGAATTAAGACCTAGGGTTTCATACATAAGAGCTCTCTTTCTTCATTGGAAAGGATCAGAATTTTGTTTTCAGGACCTTCTATGCAATGAAAGAGCAGATCTTTGAAGACTTCAACAACATTCAACATCCATCCATCAAGCATCCATCAATTTCATTCATCTATTTAGGGCTTTGAAGGCATTGAAGAGCAATAAGGGATCACCGACTGAAGATTGGCTTGTATCCCCCCCCTTGGGGTTGGGTATGATTTCATGTTGTTTTCATGTCTTTGCATAAGCTTCCTTACATCATTTGTATTCATGCTTTAGATCACTCTACATCTTGATTTGGAGCATTTACATTGTCATTTACAAGCAATTAGGGTTTACTTTCTAGGTTGCTCTAGTTTGCTTACTTGCATTTTAGATCTTGCACACACACAAGGTCTGCACACACACTACTTTTACAATACAACTTGGCTATTCATGGAGGTGGAGATCACCAAAGTGGGGGTTTGACTAAGGCAAAACCCTATATAGCTGCCCAAACACCTTTTCAGATATAAGTGTAGATTTCGGGATTCAGACGACGCCGCAAGTTGCAGATCCGAAAGAAGCAGACGGAGACTGAACCATACACCAAGTTTTAGAGCAGAAGACCAGGACAGGGGCGTGGGGCGCCCTGGTCCCTGGGACAGGGGCGCAGGGTGCCCTGGTCCTCCTGACAGACAGCAAGTTTTGGCAGTTCCGACAGTTTTCCAGGTTGCAAAGTGGCAGTTTCAGGTGCAGTTTCAGGAACAGAATCAGGACAGTGGCGCCCTCGCCCCCATCCCGAACATTTTCACTAAGATTTTGACTCCGGGTACGCATCTGCATTCTTGTCTTGTCCTTGTGTTTGCAACTTTCCATTGTTTAAGTTCAATTCTGCAATCTTGTTATTAGTTCATACTTGCATTTTGGGGTTAGGAATTGAACTTGCATAATCTTACCTTTCAATTACAACAAAGGAATAGAAGCCCTAATAGGTAGCCTGTGGCTCTCTCTTTCACCAAAAAGAAGTAGCCAATTGTGCGATACCTCTAGGCTCTTTCGTATTCTGCAATGTGTGTCAAAAGGTAGGATTAGGACATGTTAGCCTAGTCTCGCTTTTTCCCCCACATAGTTGGTAACCCCCAACTAATCTCTAAGATATTCAAAAGTATCTCTAGGCAATGGTTTAGTTAGAATATCTGCAATCTTCTCCTTAGTACGAACATAAACCAATCTGACTTCCTTTGCTTCCACCTTTTCCTTCAAGAAATTGTACCTTATAGAAATGTGTTTTGATTTGGAATGAAATACCGGATTCTTTGACATATCAATAGCAACAATATTATCACATTGAATAACAATAGGCTCATCATAAGTTATCCTTATATCTTTTAACATGTGTTTCATCCATAAAATCTAAGTACAATTGGTAGCAACAACTACATATTCTGCTTCAATAGTAGATAATGAAGTACATTATTGTTTCTTGCTAAGCCATGAAACCAATTTCTTCCCAAGAAAAAATGCACCATTGGTAGTGCTCTTCGTGTCATCCACATCTCCTGCCCAATCAGAATTAGTATATGCACATAATCTGAAGTCATCATTCTTTGGATACCATAACCCAAGGTCTATTGTACCTACCAAATACCTGAATGGAATATCATGAGTTTCTCTTGGATCTGACTAAAATATAGAGGAAATACAAACAACATTCATAATATCAGGTCTAGTCCAAGTTAAGTACAACAATCTACCAATCATTGATTTGTATCTACTTGGATTCACTTTGGGGGATTCATCATCCTTTGACAATTTGCAATCGGTTATCATAGGAGTACCGACATGTTTGGAATTATCAAGTCCAAATTTCTTAAGTAACTCCACATACTTAGTTTGAGAAATCAAAATACCTTTATCAGTCTGATTAATCTGTAAACCAAAGAAAAATTTCATCTCACCAATCATAGACATTTCAAATTCAATCTTCATATCATCAACAAATTTCCTGCATAGACTATCTTCTCCTCCAAAAATGATATCATCGACAAAGAATTCAATGATTAGTATGCCATCATGCTCAATTTTGTAATATAGGTTACTATCAGCATTACCTTTGCTAAAACCAATCTTAGAAATATATTTTTCCAATCTAGCATACCATGCCCTAGGGGCTTGTTTTAGTCCATATAAAGCTTTCTTCAATTTGCAAACCATGTCCTTGTCTTCTGATAAAGAAAAAACATAAGGTTGCTCAATGCAGATTTCCTCTTCAAGATATCCATTCAGAAAAGCGCATTTGGCATCCATCTGATATACCTTGTAGTTCTTGTGTGCAACATAAGCAAGAAAAATTCTTACCGCTTCAATTCTTGCAACCAAGGCATAAGTCTCACCATAATCAACTCCTTCTTCCTGTGAATAAACTTTGCAAACCAATCTAGCCTTGTTCCTCATAATTTGACCTTCCTCATTTAATTTAATCCTATAAACCCATTTAGTTCCAATAATGTTCTTGTCTTTAGGTCTAGGAACTAGTTCCCATGTGTTATTATTTTCAATTTGATCTAATTCTTGTTCCATCTTCAAAGTTTCATACCTTACCCGAAAACCCTCAATTTTTGCAATTTTCACAGCCTGGTCACCTTCATAAAAAATTTTAATCTTTGTCCAGATTAGCTTTGCATTCTCCAACTCTATAACATTCAATAGCCTTTCATTAGTCATGGCGTTTAACAATGCTTCTTTAGCTCTGACATCATTTTCAGCCTTCTTCTATTCATCAGCAGGTGCTAGTGTTCCAAAATTAGGATCATGAGGTATATACCGTTTCTCCACTATCTCCCAAACTTTAGCTCCAAGACATCTGATATGGATCTTCATTCCCTCCTTCCATATTTTGTAATTTGTACCATCAAATTTGGGACTCTCCTTCTGATAGGGATTGAATGTAGAACTAGATGTAGTTGTCGTCAGATCTCCTCAAGCGGTTAAGCTTCTGGAAAGAGGACCTTTCTTTGATACCATTTGTTAGACAAATTTGATACTGGGAGTAAACTAAGAGAGGGGGGTGAATCAGTTTACTATCAGATATCAAAACTTAATGCATATCAAAACCATTAAATCAGATAACAAAGGAACCAACACAATAAATAATAGAACATGAAAGCTCAGTACACACAACACCAATATTTTGACATGGAAAACCCGGTAAAGGGAAAAACCAAGGTGGGAAACCCTACCCACAACCAAATGAATACTCTGCAGTAGTATTGTGAATAATTACAATGGGGTTTGCACTTTTAGAAAGGCCAACAACCTAGAGTGCACTTCTCATCACAAAAGGAAGTCTCACTGACTTACCAAAACATCAGACTACAATCCAGAAAGAATGAATTGTGAAATTAGCTTCTCATAATGATTGATACAGTTCTGATTAAGCACATATGTCTTCCCTACAATACAAAAACCTTCACTAAATGATATATCACTTGAACTTGCACATAAACCTTCCTCTAATAATACAAACATAACTATCCATCCTATTGATATCCAAATTACATGAATACGTGACCTATAAATATAGATAATCAACCTTATTGACAAGGTCGACTAAACCCTAAACCCATAATAACAAAAATTACATCACATGGTATCACCAAACCAACATTATTATTTATATTACATAGCATGGACCTAAAAAAAGTAACTAAACAATTCCATCTTCCGGTTTTTCTACTAAGACCAAAATCCAACACGCTTCACCAACCGGTAGAAACCCTTAGTGAAGTAACACACAAAGTCTAACCAAATCCAAATAGGACCACCATAACAACACTCCAACCAATGTAAAGTCACCAAACACTCAGAATATGATAAAAAATAACCTTCAACATGATAGAAACCGATTCCATAAGCCAGACCAAGATCGTCTGACCAAAACACCAAATATGACTTACTAGTAAAGCTATCAGGGAAAGCTAGAAGCTAGCCAGTACCGATAAATACCAAAAGTGATAACAACCAAAGCACCAAATCATGAACCAACATAATATAACAAGCATATAACCATCCAAAGTAAGGATTCAAAACTGATTCTAGAGTTCTGATCATACCAGATCATAATCATAACCAAAACCAAGATGATCACCAAGACTAACCAGAATAGGTCCAGTTGGGATAGTCTCCAATCAGGATACAGTGTTGACATCAATGACAACACTTAACCAAATCCAACATATTTCCAACAGTTTCTATATTCTACAATATAGGATCTACTCTATATGAAGATGTAATTTTATCTTTACGGATTTATATTTAAAGTTTAGAAAAAGAAAAATTAATATATGAATGTTGGATACAATATAAACTTCTATTCATGAAATTTTCTAACCGATATATATATTGTTGAGAAAAAAACTTAATTGATTACAAGATCAATTATGACACATGGAGAAAAACAGTTTAAGCATGGTGCCCCTTATTCAAAATTTTTAACAAAGAAAATAAGTAGAATTGATATGAACTTGAAGAAAAATGTTATGGCTTCTTTGATGTTAAGAGGAAAATATTAAATCAAAACTTATTGAATCAAAAATATTAAATCAAAACTTATTGAATCAAAACTTTCTACTTCAGTGAACTCTATTATAGGAATTTGGGAATCCTAAAAATTTAACAAGGGTAAATATGGTCTCTGTTATCAAGGTTTTGTTCATCCTTATAATAAAGAAAGAAAAATAAATAAATAAATTTAAATTTTTTTACATGTATGTATTTATTGCTCTAGTCCTATAATGCCTGTCCACATGTCCACCTTCAACTAGGTGTTTGCCACCAGCTATCGCCAATAACCTTTGTGTTATTGACTTTTTCAAAAAATGAAAGACACAACTAGTTCTAGCGAGCACAACCAAGATTTGTAATTTTTGACTAACCTTTGTGTTGTGGGGAAGTCGTGACTTTTTGGAGCCAAGTTAGGTGCAGCCCAAAAGTCACGATTCCGCACAACACGAAGGTTAGTCAAAAGTTACTGATCCTTGATCGTCATTGGCACAACACGCTGCAACTTTGAGTTTTCGAAAAACTCAATAACATGAAAATTTTGAAGCCAGTTTAGCTAGGCATCCATCAGTTATTTTTTTCATACCGTGAGTTCTTAAAAAAGACTAAAGATTTTCATATGTAACCAAGATTTAACAAAATAGAAAGTTTAACTCTAACTCCTTTATAATTTTATCTATAAATGTAGTAACCATCGATTCGTGTTATGCCTTATACACAAAAAAAAAACCATTTGTATAATATGTATACATAGAACAAAATTTCATGAACTTACCTTCCTAGGGCCATAGCCACCAAAGCCCAGTTTGTCCAGCCCAAGATGCTGCCGCCAAAATCTAGGCTACCCACCTCTGAAACCCTCATACATAGAGACAAATAATTCTCATGTTAGCATGTAAACCCTAACATGTGACAAAGAAACAAAAAATTTCATGCTTTCTTGTAAACGTAGTTGAATAAGATGGACAAATTGTCTACCTACCCTTGCCCACATCCCCCTATAGCCTTCGATCCCTTTCCCTAGTAGCAGTTCATATTATTCATCTCGTAATGGCTTGGCCAAATTACTAATTCTCCAAATAGACAAATGCAGATCTGTCGCACGAAATGGCAGGTTCTTCTTCCACTATGTAGGATCAGATTATCACTTACACACACTTCCACTCTGCCTTGTTAACATTTTCTTTATAATGCCCTGCCAAGCAACCCCAGAGGATCTAGCTAAACTATCTTGAATATGAGAGAAATATATATATATATAAAATTTAGTGTTCATCCTATAACAATTAGGAATAATACAAAACTTAATTGCACAAGAGGAAGGGAAACTACTAAACTATCCTCTAAGGTTCCTCAACAATGTTACTTAACCACATAGAACATAAAGAAAACTAAATCTAATCATAGTTAAAATTTGATCCATTCATTGATCCAAAACCAAGAAAGTTAACAACATTAAATAATCCATTCACATTTAATTTTACTAAATTAAGAAATTGAATTGCATTGACTTAACTTCTAAGGCTAGATTCATTTTAAACCCAATACCAAAAGTCCCAACAACACCCAAGAAATTAATCAATGAGCATATATGAATATCAAATTACATAAGACCATTATTTCAATTTACTATCATAGGTCCTACCAAATTATATCACCTAAATCACATTACATTCACAACATGATTACAACATAGTTAAATGATAAGCCTAGAAGGTGTGTCCATAATATAATTTTAATAGATATAAACATATCTATATTAATATAAAAGATGAATGAATTCTTCTCATAGTCTACTAAGCTTACCATGTCCAAGAGAAGCAACTCGAGAATGAATGAAGTCAAAGCATGCATGAATAGATCCAATATCCATGATGGAAGAAGGCAACTACCACCTGACCATGTGGACCCCAAAGGACCACTCCCTCGTGCTAGGAGATAGACATAAGGCCCTCAAGCACACAAAAAAAGGATAACCAAAACATGGTTTGAACTCACTTCCACCGAGTAAAGTCACAATCAATATACATAGATAAAACTATAAACAGGAATACTCCAGAGGCTACAAACACATAGGTAGGACACTAGTACTCACAAGGGGAGAGTGTCATCGCATAGCTTGATATGGGTTATCCTAGCAAGTCTCCATAGGCCCCATCCCCCATCCTAGGTTATCCTGACAACCTCTTTTGACCCCCAACCCTCATACAAGTCTCATGCAGAACCAACATACCTTTCATGAGGAAAAGATAGTTGATCTTGCCATTCTAGGCCTTCCCACCTCATCTTGAGCTTAAATGAGCACTCAAGCCATGAGCGGGGCATACATTATCTTGATTAATGTGATTAACTACCCAACCCCCTTATTCATTATTAAGGTTATCACTTATTAAGCAACTCCCCTAATGGGTTATCCTGACAATCACTTAGGATCCCGGCCCCCATAGAGAGCCACTCTCCCTTATGACACTCTGCCTACCTATACCCAAATATAAGCATAATATGAAACATGAATCATCCTCAAATGAACAATATAATATGATAATTCTCATAACCAAGATCTGAACATCATTGCATCCATATAACATTATAATCGATATCTCGACATAGGAGCACACAAGGCTCAAACCAATATAGGAATACATAGAGATAACACCATAAGATAATCAAGAAACCACATACATCCACAAATAAATCCACTTCAGACAATATGATCCAAATTTGACTGACAAATAGAGCATAAACCTCATACTCAACTTTTGGAGCCCCCAGAAGACACTCTCACTGATAAATAGAGTCAAACAAGAAGTATAAAACTCAAACTAAAATGTCCCCAAAAGTATAAAGGATTAATTTGAGATCCTAATAATCCCCCCAAAATATATTAATTATTCATTTCAAATCTGAAAATGGATTTAAAATTAATCTTGCTAAATCAATCAAGAACAACAAAACTGATCAACTAGACTTGCACAAAAGAACACCAAATTGAATGTAATCTTGTAGGAAATCATGGAAATGTATTTTCTGATATTTAGCAGAAAATTCTAAGGTCTAAAACATGATTTCACACTACAGAAAATGATGCATATTTTATTTCCAAAATCTCTACCGAACCCACAAAACTATGATAAAACTACACCTACCTGATTCACCCAAATCACCACAAATTGATTCTATTTGAATAACAATAGGAATAACCACATATAGATGAGATTAAAACCATAGTAAGAGAAAAATATTTTTAAACCATATCAAAAATCCCCTTCACAACAATTTTTTTTATAGAACTATAGTTGAAGATAATTAAAACAACACAAAGATTTCTAAAAACAAACATCCTCTAAATCTCAAGGAATGGGAATGCATTCAATGCCCTCTTACCCAATATTTCTCATAAATAAAATAAATCTAGATAAAAGAAAAATAATTTAAAACAACATTACTTGTTTTCAAAAAAAAACATAATCATTATCCTACATAATGGCGTTTCTAGATCAAAATTCTAAAAAATAAGACTGAAAACTAGGGCCGTCTTTGGGTTCTAAAAACAACCATCAAACCATGTAAAAATAAAAATGTGGAAAATCCCATTTGAGAGGAGTGAATCCCCTTTCCAAAAATGTAATAAATTTATCTCCATGATCAAAATTGAATTTACACAAGAGGAAAAATTAAAAATTATTCAAAAAAAACAATCTAGAGAACACACCTATTTCGTTTGAACACTCAAAAAATAATGAATGCAAATAACTGTCAGAATGGAACAAAACCATAGAAAATATAGAGAATAAAATATTTTAAAATTAAAAAAAAACATTTTAAATGATATAATAGAAAGTGGCATTCAAATCCAACTTGGAAAATACAGAAAGTGTAGAAGAAAGGTAGAAGAAAATATTGCAAAATCAACTCCTCAAGATCCGCACTTCCAATCCAAGCAATGGAAGAAATACAACACTAATCCACAATATCAATAAAATCTAGCCAATCACATACAAACTCTCACAAAAGCTTCACAAAAACTCTTGCAAAAAAAACCCCTTTCAATTAAATGCAAATATTGCTCTCCAATGCCAACCCAAATCTCTTAAACTGCAAATTTTTCCAGCCATCATTCTCAAAATTCTCTCACATCCACACACAACAAAAAAACATGTTATTTTTCAAAAACCAAGAAACAACAGAAAAATTCTCTTCTTCTTGAAATTTTCCAGAATAAAAAAGTTTCCTTCACCATTCCCTTTTTTGTGAGAATGAAAACTTTTTAATTAATTACTGTTGCTAAAGTTTTTATTTCATTAATTATCCACATCATGTATTTAATAATTTAATTAATTCACCCTTTAAATTATAAGTTAAATTCATTAATAATTTAACCTTGTGTTTTAATTTAATTATTTAGAACATTAATATAAATTTGTTAATTAATTAATAAGGTAAGATTATTGAAATGTATATATATATATATATATATATAATTTTTACACACAAATATATGTATTTAAATTAAATTATCACAATTTAAATAAAACCTTATGATAAAGGTTTATAATAAAAAATTACCAAAAACAACACGACAAATAAAACCC
The DNA here is from genome assembly GCF_030272615.1 of Cryptomeria japonica. NCBI lineage: Eukaryota > Viridiplantae > Streptophyta > Pinopsida > Cupressales > Cupressaceae > Cryptomeria > Cryptomeria japonica. The sequence continues at coordinate 215,354,205 of NC_081413.1, forward strand.
ATACACAACACAAATGCATACTCATACACAACATAACCAAGGTCATCACATTTTGCCTATGTATCATTCTGATCATGTAAGCAAAAGACATGAAACATTGCTCTAATACCGAGTAAGGGCTAAGGGTTTGAGTCACGAGCCATTATGCTATCTCCCACAACTTCCATCAGAATTATGTAGGCACCCTCAAACCTATAAAACCAGGTGGAGTCGATGCCTCGTACCTACAACCCTGCACCACCAACTATTGTATATACACAGATAATATGCATATGTCTAACAATTACATACACACTGGTGAAGGGGAATCGTGACATCCCATGTCTCTCTGAAATGAGTGATGAAATGTCATCCCCTCGCACCATAATCAAAATCAAACACAAAATATAATCCAACACATGATGCATCTCATAAGATAATAAAATATGTTAGTACACGGGTCAGTACACATAGATCCTATAACATCTAATCATTCACAATAATAAGGATCATAATCAAAATTCATTGCAAATAAACATAGAACACAACCTACAAACACGAATCCAAATCAGCATAACATAGTCTCATAAAAAGATTCATCATAGTATAGTCTCAAAATATCTTACACCTCCCATCACAAAGGATCGATCGGGGAGAGGCACTACATCCTCACCCCTAGAACTCGACTTACTCCTAGAAGTTGCAAGGCTAGGATAAGACATGCACGCATTAGTTCTTGATGTCTCATTTGAATATAACCAAATTATATCTTTCCTTCGTGTTAAAACAAACAAACAACTCAATGAATCTCCTCATTAAAGGATTCACTAACTAATAGAAAACAAAAATATTAGTCCAATCATTTCCTAACTCAAAATAAGATAATAACAACAAAAGTTTTCCTTTACTTCCTTTAATTATTCAAATTAGTACAATATTAAGAACTTAAAACAAGATATTTTGCTTTTCACTAGCTACCATAAGCACACTATTACAGTCAAATCTCTGCTAGAAACCATCATTTAGCAACATTCTTGTAGGGTACAATTTTCAATCATATTTCCATCACCAATTAGTAAACATGAATCACAGTATCTCACACTTTTCAAGCATAACAATACCTCTTTAACATCTAAATATACACAAGTAAGAAGGAAAATATACATTTTACACCACATTTTGACATAGACACCCCATATACTACTAAAGAAGTCACATCATACACCTTTTGCAAGTAAAAAGTTTTCTCAAAACAAGTTTCCTCAAATTCAAATATAATCAAGACATCACCCATTAACCAAATTTTGTAGTCCATACTCATAATAGAAACAAGATTCATGGCAAGCAAACCTCTCAATCTCCACAATAAAAGTACCAACATGAAGCACAATGCAACCTTATCTAAGGAAAATGAGTTAATCTCACTACATAACAAATACTCGATGCACTCTTTAACTCAATAATTTATTCATAGGAAAACTTATTAATTATTTATATCTGAAGCATAGATAAGCATTCACTGAAGACAATCAATTTGTAGTTCATTAATTTTTAACTATTGTATATCATACAATCCTCTTTAATTCAAACACACCACTCAACATTTCATATAATCAAAAAAAGAAAAAAGTATGAATGCATAAATCATCTTAGAAACATATTTCATTCACTCACCCAACATTAATATTATCTATTTGCCCATCATATCTAGTGCACTTCTCCGCGGTGTCCTCCCTTACACACACTATTAGAGGTTCAAAATGCTCCTGATGGAAACAACACTTAACATAAAATTGGGGCTCACAACACTAAACATTCAGAATGATCACCATAGAAATCAAGAGAGAAACCCAAAATGGGGAAACTATCAAGTTCAACATTTAATCACAACAAAATGCTAGCAACATCAACAATAAATAAGGCGTGACAAGTGCTACAAAATAAATAGAAAGGAGAGATTAGTGGTCAATCCTCGCATAAGGAAACCAAAGAATAAGGCTATCCCAATGACACAAGGTATAAATCACAAATAACTCAAGGCAAAACAACCAACACAAACAAAACCACCTATTGAGGTGATTAATATCAGCCACACTTAAGGGATTAACCATTGCATGATACCTAAGAATACGATGTCCTAAATGCATTAGAGAATGTACGCCATATGCATTAGGCCATATATACTCTTGTGAGGCCCTACCCTGACTCATCCTAGCATTTCAGTGATTTTCATGTTCAGACTATTATGGATGCTTTATTTTTATGCATTATAGATTTAGAACTTATATGATTCCATGATTTGGATAACATTGATGTATATTGGTGCTTCATTTCTATGCATTATAGATATAGAACTCTATATGATTCTAGAATAGGATAACTTTGAGATGATGTATGCCATTATTGGATTTGTAGGACTTTACTATGATGATAGAAATAGAATGCATGTCTTATGTATGGATCAAAATTATGAGGATTATGATAATTACTTATGTGGATTTATTTGGATATATGAGATATTGATTTGTTTAATGTCAATTGTATGCAGAGTGTTTGATGTGTATTCTTATTCATGTGTTTAAATATTATATGAGGTTATTTGGAAGTATTAATATGTAATTGAGATGCACATGAAAATTATCCATGTGACCATGGAAATATTATGGAGAACCAAACCTAGACCTATGTATGTTCATAAAACCAGGGGTTGTCTATTTGGAGAGACAACACCCCATATGTATCATATTCTATTTGTGAAAGTAAATGTTGCATGTGTGTTAAATTGAATTTATTAATCTGTGTAAATCCAACAAGAGACAAATTCCATGTGTAATTTTGTAATGTATTTTATTGTGTCACTTGACACGTGCTGATTTGTGTCTTGATTTTTGACTTGTCTCTTGGAGGGAGTTGTTTTAACCATAGCCTTTCAAACATTTGAATGTGGTCCCAAATTTTCCTTGGGTAGAGAGTCTTTGGAGTGGTCAACTTAGGTTTGACCCGAAAGTTAACTTCAGATGGGTTTCTAAGGGGTCAAATGGACTCCTAGGGGTAGTTTAAAAGTTTTTCCTAAGACCTATAAGGTATACCTATGGGTTAGGAGTATTTTTAGGCATGTGACTACTCCCATGTGACTGTTTAGTCACCTCAAAAAGTGGGTTTCCTAAGGTGAGAGAAAATTCAATTTAGAAGGATCCATCTAGGTTAGATAACCTTCCTTTTTGATGTGAGATTCTTTTTCCCACTTTCTCTTACTTTTTCTTTTTTCAGTTTTAGAAACCTGTGAGAACTCTCACCAAGGCCTTCTTAGGCAAGGATGAGAGACTTAGTGGATAATCACCCACTCTCCATTTTTGGAGATCATGCAATTTTGAAAAGAATAGTTTTGGATAGAAATTTGGCTAAGTGTAGAAGAAAGGATTGTGGAATTGGGTTGCTCATCCTCAAACTAGTTCTAGCAAACCTTTGGGCAGATTGAAGGTTGGATTCATCTTCTCCCTTTCATGTTGCATGTTTAAGTTGGAAAGATTGTTTGTATGTAAAAGTTGTTTCTTGTATTTTCCTTTGTGAAATTATTATGTGACCTATCTGTTATTTCTTTTATGCATTTTCTTGTGATTTGGGAGTAACCAAGGCCTTCTACTCTTGGGAGAGTAGGATGGTCTTGTGGGTGGAAGGAGTTTGATAGCCCTCAAGTGAGAGGCTCTCATTATGAGAGTGATCTCAAGGGTTGAATATGTGACCCTTGCTGCATGACCCTGTTTATGCATTTGGGGGTCATAAGGAGAGAAAGTATGGCATGAATGCCTTGGGGGGCATAAGGATGTGGGGTTAATGAATTTATGATATATCTTTGTTTACCATGAGATGGCTTTGTGGTCTACCATTCTTGCAGTCTCCTCAGGGTATTTGGTCCACTTCCACTCGTGTAAAAACATCACATTTTGTGATGAAGTGTAGCCTTGGTTGGGAAAGTGTTTGTTGTATGTTTTTCCTTTGCTTGTTGTGTTTGCCTGAGTGTAACCTGTCTAGGGCTTGGTTCTCCAAGCTCGGGGGTGGCTTCTAGTAAGCCTAGGCTGGGAGGTGAGCTCTCCATGGTCATAGCCTCGTGATTTATTTGCAAGTTGCTTGGAGAGAAAAGAAAAAGACAAGCTAGGAGTTGCTGGTTTTACTTGATTTGCAGAAAAAGATTAGGGAATGAGATATTATATTTTTGTTGCAGCAATGTAAAAGAAAAGCTATATGTTGTATTTATTCTGAAAAAGAAATGTATTCATTTTATTTTAAGTCCTCATTAATAGAAATGAGAGACTAGTTGGGTATCTCACCCATTTGTAATGTTTACTATATTGTATTCTAAATATGCTTAAAAAAAAATGCATTATTCTATTAAGTTATTATTGCAATAATGAAATGTTTATTTTTGGATTAAGCTCCTATAGTTGTTGAAATAATATTGTTGCATTCATGTTATTTTTGAAAATAAAGGTTCATTTTATCTCTTTATGCTTATTGAAATAATGGAAATGAGAGAAGTAGTAAGCTTGCATGTTAGTAAGAGAAAAGTAAGCATTTTTATTTCCATTTACAAATTATGGTTAAAAAGATTTAAATTGTCTATCTCTAAGATTTATTTTAAATAATTTCTAGGCTAATGTAGTTGCTGCTAAAATTTATTAATTTCTGTCATTTTCCTTATTGCAGAAAATAAATCTAAAATTAATAGTTTTCTCTAAAGTTAGCATCTAGACTTTAGAAGAAAAAAAAAAGAGAAATACATTATTTAAATCTACTAAGCTTGCTGTTATGTGTTTAAAAAAAAAAAAAAAGATTACAGATTTAATCTTAGGCAAAAGAAGTAAAGAACTCTCGCAATGCTAGTTATAGTTTGTAGAGGAAATGGTTAGTTTATGTTTATTATTTCATATGTGACAGAATTAAAATATAATATTTGCACTATAGATTTATGCCTAGATTTAAAAGAAGAAAGAAAATATTTGACTATTTCTATGTTGCCATTTATTTTATTAATTTCCTGCAAGTTAAAAATAACAATATTCATTTATGAAAATCCATATTAAACCTACCCTTGATTTAACCAATGAAAGATTATATATATATATACACTTATAGAGGTGAATATATATATATATATATATATATATATATATTTATTTATTTATTTTTATAACAAACAAAAAAGAAAAAAAATAAAATAAAATTTTTAAATATATAAAAAAATACACTTATAGAGGTGAATATATAAATATATATAGATATATAAATATATATTTATATTTTTATAACAAACAAAAAAGAAAAAAAAAACAAAACAATTTTTAAATATATAAAAAAAAGGGGGGTTGTGGGTTGAAGGCCGAACCACTGTGTATGCACACAGTGGTCGGCGCAGCTCGGGCCACCATTGTGGTTACCCACAGTGGACGGCATGGGGCCGCCACTATGGGCAACCACAGTGGTTGGCACAGGGCCCCCCACTGTGGTTACCCACAGTGGAAAGGCTTCCGACCGCCACTGTGGGTGCTCACAGTGGGCGGCGCCCGACTGCCAATGTGGGTAAACACAGTGGCATCCAGGGGAAACCCCGTCCGACGCATCGTGCATTACCCTCGTCCGCTCCTCCCTCCATGGCCACCGACGAGACCCTTGGCCGCCGCCTCCCTTGCCCTGCAACAAACACACACACCATACACACACAAAAAAATAAAATAGGTTTAGGTTAGTTTCAAAAAAAATATATGCAACCCTAACCCAATTTCGGGTTAGGGTTAGCATAGAAGCAGTTAAGGTAGAAAATAGGTTAACATAGTTTTTTAAAAGAGGGGGAAACCTAATCAAAATTTTTGAATAGGGTATTCCCCATTTATCTAATTTAGAAATTATATGTTCTGATATATATATATATATATATATATATATATATATATATATATATATATATATATATATATATAGCTAAAAATATGAATTTATAAATCTACTATGGATTAATTATTTTATTTATACATTCATATTTTATATACGATTATATAAACATTTGAATATGATGTTTAAATTTTAATGCTTTAGAGCTTTATATTTTAGGCAATTATAACGATTCCTTTGTAAGATATTTGGCTATAGGGGGATTATTGTAGTCCACCTAAATTAATGCTTGTCGAGATTAAACTTTATAGGGAAAAATTTTATTATGGATTTATTTAGCCCTTTAGTCAAATTGACACATTATAATTATTGTTAAAATAAATCATGGGATTTAAAAATCCAATTGCTAGAGTTAATTTAATTAATTCCTACAATAATTAAAAAGATTAATTGAGATTAATAAATATCTCTTGTCAATTAATTTAGGGGTTTTTGCTTAAATGAATTTATTATTTATTAATTGATGAGATAATAATAAATTCTTTGGAGAGTTAATTTTTCGCATGTAATTTAGATTATCCCGCTTACTTAATATAGTTGTTTAAATTAACTTTAGTTGAAGAAGAATTCAAACCTAGTTAAGACAAGACTTGATATTGCATTATTTTAGCAAACTTAGTTTTATTAGGTCATGTTTAAAAAAAAAAATTATTCCGTTTGTGCCCAAAAGTTTGGGCATGACATTTTGGTATCAGAGCAAGGTTTCCAACACTAGGAACCTTTCTCCATTACGTTTCGCTTTAATTATTTAATTTTTTATATATTAAATTTATTTTTGTTATTATATTTATTTTTAATTAATTAAATTTTTCTCCAAGAAAAAATAAAAATATTTTTTATTTATTTATTTCATTTTATCTTATTTTCTCATAAGGATGCCTCTGACTATGCGACAAGCTCGCAAATGTGGTAGGGGTCCTAGGCGTGTATGCATGGCACGATAAGAGGTTGATAGGGAAGAATCAGTTTCAGAAGGGAACCCAGAGGCTCCTCCCGGATGGCCGATTGACCCAAACTGAGACATCTTATTAGCACTCCAGAACCTGATAGGGATAGTCTAGGATATGCTTCCAGTAGTGGATCATCATGTTGTAAACCAAAACTCAGGGAGCCATAGATCGACAGATAGGGAACGGAGTAGGAGTCCACCTCTTAATCCCATAGAGAGTCAGGCTGGGCATGAGTCTGAGTCCGTTCACCTACTAGGACCACCTCCAGTAGTAGAGCCAGTGTATCATGAGAGATCACATCGGGATCCAGTGGATCTAATCAGAGAGGTTATGCGGCTCCAACCACCATCTTTTGGGGGATCTACCGATGGGGTAGAAGCTGAGGCTTGGATTTTGAGCCTGGATAGGTGCTTTGCATTGCACTCCTACGAGAGCAATCTAAAGGCATGTGTATCAATCCAACTATTGAGAGGAACGACCTCCACATGGTGGAGACAGGAGGAATACAAGTGTGGTTTAGTGGCAGAAACCCTCACATGGGAAATTTTTATAGAGAGGTTCAGGGAGAGGTACTTGTCAGAGCATTACAGACAGCGTAGGATAGATGAGTTCCATGACCTCTAGCAGAAGGGTCTCTCAGTGACCCAGTACGAGAGCAAGTTCTTCAAGCTCTTTCCATACGTGGACTACCTGAAAGACAAGAAGCTTCTCATCAACCATTTTATCAAAGGGCTGAATGCTGGCATAGCAGGACCAGTGAGGATGCCCGCTCCAAGGAGCCTTCAGGTTGCCGTGGAGAAGGCCTTGATAGCAGAGGAGATTCAGGTCAGGCCACAGGATACAAGGGATCGATTCCAAAACCAAAACCCTATACCCCAGACATACGGGTTTCAGAAACCCCATTGGACAGGTAATAACAGGCACACATCGGGGTTCTCCAAACCCCCTCCTCCGCAATAGTCACAACAGAACTAGAGGTAGAGGCCCGCAGAGTCAGCAGGGTGCAAAGCCCAAGAAGTGGTAGTCTCAGGGTCAGAGGCAAGATCAGCGATCTCAGGTTCCTTACACACCTTTGGCGAGGACTCAACAGTCCTCTAGGGGTGGGTACAGTGGTTCTAGCAGGATAGGGGGACAACCTTTCTCTAGGCCTCAGGGCATCCAGTTTCAGGCACGAGGTGCTTGTTTCACATGTGGAGCCATGGGGCACATGGCAAGAGAGTTTCCTCAGGGTTAGATGGCAGGAAATCAGAGGATGGCAGCATTAGAGCCCATAGTTGGAGATATGGGCAAGTCCCATAGAGTTTTCGTAGCGGTTGACAATCGCCAGGCAGAGCACCAAGCCATAGTCATTGAGGCTATAGGTATGATCAGAGGTAGCAGTGTATCTATATTATTTGATTCAGGAGCTACTAATTCCTTTATATCTCCATTGGTTGTGGAGTGTTGTGGGCTAGTGGCAACTAGACAAGGAGTCAGTTGGGAAGTGGAGTTAGCTGCAAAGGCTAGAGTGTCAGTGGAATCAGAGGTTAGAGCATGTCAGCTTCAGAATGACAATACCACCACCTTAGTAGACCTTAGAGTTACACCACTTGGATCTTATGGTATCATACTTGGCATGGATTGGCTTTATGCCCATAGAGCCAAGATGGATTGCCGCCTGAAAGAGATCGAGTGTGAGGATGATCATGGTTCGCCCATAGTAATCACCGGGATTTAGAGACCCGTGTCTCTTTGTATGATTTCCGCAATGCAACTTAAGTGGGGCATGCAAAAGGGATGTCAGTTATTTGCCATCACCATCAGTGATAGAGAGGAAGAGGATGAAAAGGAAACATTGATTGATGACCATCCTATCCTTAAGGGATATTCAAACGTGTTTCCTTCAGAGCTCCCAGGAATGCCACCCCGTAGAGAGATTGACTTTCATATAGACCTTGTACCGGGAGCTAAGCCAGTTTCAAGAGCACCTTATAGGATGACCACAAATGAGCTTAATGAGCTCAAGATGCAACTTGAGGAACTCCTAGAGAAGGGTCACATTCGTCCTAGCGTATCCCCTTGGGGTGCACCAGTCATCTTTGTGAAGAAGAAGGATGGATCTCTTCGGTTATGCATGGATTATCGTCAGTTGAACAAAGTAACCATCAACCGATATCCCTTGCCTAGGATCAATGATTTATTCAACCAACTTCAGGGTGCCAAAGTATTTTCCAAAATTGATCTGAATTCAGGATACCATCAGTTGAGAATAGTGGAAAGTGATATCCACAAGACCACATTTCGCACTAGATATGGCCACTATGAGTTCATCGTGGTTCCATTTGGTCTTATGAATGCTCCCAGCTTTTTTCACGAGCCTCATGAATGGGGTATTCCGCACATTTCTTGACCATTTTGTGATTGTGTTCCTCAATGACATATTGATATATTCTCGGAATGAGAAGGAGCATGAGGAGCACCTGAGATAGGTTTTGTAGTGTTTGCGAGACAATCAGTTGTATGGTAGTTTGTCAAAGTGTGCTTTCTTTCGATCAGAGGTCAAGTACCTTGGGCACGTTATCTCTGGTGATGGGATCTAAGTTGACCCATCAAAGATCAGAGCTATCATGGATTGGCCAGCACCAACCAGTGTGACAGAGGTCAGGAGCTTCATGGGTTTAGCAGGTTATTACTGATGCTTTGTTGAGGGATTCTCTAGAGTCGCACATCCTATTACTTCTCTTTAGCATAAAGGAAAGAAATTTGAGTGGACAAAAAAGTGCGAGAGGGCCTTTTAGGAACTCAAAAAGGCACTTACTAGTGCACCTATCCTTGTAGTGCTAGATCCCTCAGCTGATTTCATGGTTTGCATAGATGCTTCCCTAGAGGGTTTAGGAGCAGTCCTTATGCAAGATGGTAGGGCTATAGCTTTTGAGTCTAGGAAACTTAAGACTCATAAGCTTAACTACCCTACTCATGACCTTGAGCTTGTAGTAGTAGTGCATGCACTTGTGAGGTGGAGACACTTCCTTTTGGGTCATCATTTTAAGCTTCATTCAGACCATCAGAGCCTTCAATACATATTCACTTAGCCAAACCTTAATGCACGTCAGAGGAGATGGATGGAGTTCTTGTGCGAGTATGATTTTAACATTCACTACATCAAAGGGAAAGAAAACGTAGTTGCAGATGCTTTGAGTAGGAGACATCACGAGGTATACACCATATCTATGGGCACGGATTTGAAAGATCATATATTGCAGCAGTTGTCAGAGGATGGATGGTATTTAGAAGTTTGTCAGGTAATATGAACTCAGGAGACTCTAGAAGGGAAATATGTGGATTATTCCTTAGAGTTCGATGGACTATTACGCCATAGAGGGTGCATCTATGTACCTTCTTCTGTTGAAATGTGGTGATTGATCAGCAAAGTATTGTACACTCAGCAAGTATTCTCGCCGAGGTCCGGGCCGTCCCTGAGAAAATTTTTTTGGGGTTTTTTTTTTGATGAAAACTGATATTGTAATAAAACTCTAAAAAGGCCAACTTTGTTTTTGCCCTAAAAACGCATGTTATAAGTGGTTGGGATGCTTAAGGAATTGTAAGGTTGCTGTACTATTTTTGCTGGATAATAAGAAAGATTGGACGACTGTGTATAGTGGACGTAACCCATTCTGGGTGAACCGCATTAAATCTCTGTGTTATCTGTGTCATGTTTTATTTCTTTATCTTTTGTATTTAAATATGCATATAATTGTTAGTTCATTTTTGCTTCGGATCTTCTTGAAACCCTAACAATTGGTATCAGAGCGAGGTTTTCTACAAATTGGCAGGACTCTCAGATTTGAGTGGGAGCAATGGAGGATTCCAAATTCAAGGTCGAAAAGTTTAACGGCCAGAACTATCAGTTATGGAAAATACAGATGGAGGATTACCTGTATCAAAAGGATTTGTGGCGACCATTGGAAGGAAAGGCAAAGAAAGCGACCACAATGTCAGATGAAGAGTGGGACATTTTAGATAGAAAGGCATTGGAATCCATTCGATTGTGCCTTGCACCGTCTATAGCATTCAATATAACAGAAGCAAAAATGACTGTAGATTTGATGGCGACATTGGCAAAGTTGTATGAGAAACCCTCAGCTTCGAATAAGGTATTTCTTATGAAGCGTTTGTTTAATTCAAAAATGAGTGAGGGAGGATCTGTAGCAGAGCACTTAAATGAATTTAATACAATTACCAGTCAACTGTCTTTGGTAAAAATTACCTTTGCAGAAGAGGTTAGGGCTCTCTTGATTTTATGTTCTTTGCCAGAAAGCTAGAATAGCTTGGTTATGGCTGTAAGTAACTCTGTCTTTGGTAAAAATACTTTGGTATTTGGTGATATTGTTGGTGTTATCCTAAGCGAGGAAATGCGAAGGAAAAGCATAGGTGAGACTCCAACATCATTGGGTAGTGCTTTGAATGTGGAGAACAGAGGAAGATCAAAGGAAAGAGGAAAAGGCCCTGGGAATGAGAAGTCATGAGGGAAGTCAAAGAAAGGACGCTCTCAATCTAGAGGAAAGAAAGATTGCTGGTACTGTGGAAAGCCTGGTCATCTAAAGAAAGATTGTTGGTCTCGAAAAAACAAAGAAGGAGACAAAAATGAAAATGACAGTAAGGAAGCTAATATTGCAAGTAATACTTTATAAGATGCTTTAATCTTATGTTTGGATAATGTTAATGATTCCTGGGTAATAGATTCCGGGGCTTCATTTCATGCTATACCCCATAGAAAATATTTTCTAGATTATGTTCAAGGTGATTTTGGATAGGTATATTTGGGTGATGATGAGCCCTATCAAATTGTTGGAAAAGAAAAGATAAAGATCAAGTTGCAGAATGGAAATGACTGGTTTCTGCAGGAGGTAAGACATGTTCCTAATTTAAGAAGAAATTTAATTTCTGCTGGGCAACTAGGTAGTGAAGGTTGCATAGTTACCCTCTCAGACAGTATGTGGAAAGTCATTAAAGGATCATTAGTAATAGCTAAAGGTGCGAAGGTAGGCACATTATATCTGTGTACAGGTAACACTTAATCTACCCTAGCTGCTACATATAAAGTTACTATAGGGACAACAACAATAGATGTTGCAAGAACAGATTCAATAATATGGCACCATAGGCTTGGGCACATGAGTGAGAAAGGGATGAAAACCCTTCACTCCAAAAATCTATTGCCAGGACTAAAGAAGATTGATTTAGATTTTTGTGAAAACTGTGTTTATGGTAAACAAAAAAGAGTCAGATTTCTCAAGGTTGGGAAAGAGAAGAAGAGTGAGAAGTTAGAGCTTGTACATTCAGATCTATGGGGACTGGCTTAGGTATCATCTCTTGGTGGCTCTTGTTATTATGTTATTTTTATTGATGATTCAACCAGAAAAACATGGGTATATTTCCTAAAACAAAAATTAGATGTTTTTGAAACTTTTAAGAAATGGAAAGCTTTGGTTGAGAATGAGACAGGGAAAAAGTTGAAGTGTCTCAGATTAGATAATGGAGGTGAGTATTGCAGCAAAGCATTTGAAGATTACTACTCCTTAAATGGGATTCGAAAGCAGAAGACAATTCCAGGAACTCCACAGGAAAATGGTGTGTTAGAGAGAATGAATAGGACTATCATGGAACGCGCAAGGAGCATGAGATTGCATGCTGGATTGCCCTTACACTTTTGGGTAGATGTTGTACTGCTGTCTATTTGATAAATAGAGGACCTTCAACCCCTTTGGATGGTGGTATTCCAGAGGAGGCATGGACTAGTAAAAAGGTAAATTATTCTTTTTTAAAAACCTTTGGTTGTGAAGCTTTTATCCATGTTGATAAAGAAAACAAAACCAAGCTTGATGCTAAATCTCAGAAATGTACCTTCATTGGATATGGCATAGATGAATATGGCTATCAGTTATGGGATTTTGAAAATAAGAAAATAATTAGAAGTAGAGATGTTATATTCAATGAGAAGGTCATGTATAAAGAACAGATGCAGGAAAAGAAACATGAATAGGACAAACAAGAATATGTGGTGTTGGATGAGATTCCTGAAAATGAAATGCCACAGGTAGCTGATGCTCAGCAACAACAGATTGTCCCACAAACTCCTGCAAGTGTTAGATGTTCTACGAGGTCAAGTAGACCCCCTAAAATATTTTCTCCTTCTTTGTATTCTATTTTATTAACAGATTCTGGTGAGCCAGAAGAATATGAAGAAGCAATGCAGGTAGATGCCAAACAACAGTGGGAGCTAGGCATGAAAGAGGAAATGGATTCCTTGATGAAAAATAAGACTTGGGACTTAGTCCCTTTACCTGTAGAAAAAAGAGCGTTGCCTAACAAATAGGTTTATAGGCTGAAGCAAGAGGAAGGAGGTCAGAAAAGATATAAGGCCAGACTTGTGGTAAAAAGTTTGCACAGAAAAAGGGTGTAGATTATGATGAAATATTTTCTCTAGTTGTAAAAATGACTTCAATTAGAACTGTACTTAGTCTTGTGGCTGCAGATGATTTACATCTTGAACAATTAGATGTGAAAATAGCTTTTCTCCATGGAGATTTGGAGGAGGAAATTTACATGTTGCAACCATAGGGATATGAGGTCAAAGGTTAGGAGAACTTGGTGCGCAGGTTGAAGAAAAGTCTGTATGGCCTAAAACAAGCACCCCGATAATGGTATTTAAAATTTGATAGTTTCATGGCTGAACACGGTTATCATAGATGTCATTCTGATCATTGTGTATATTTTAAGAGATTTGATAATGGCAGTTATATTATCCTGTTGCTTTATGTTGATGACATACTTGTTGCTGGGTCTAACATGCAACATATAAATGATCTTAAACAGAAATTACCCAGGTCATTTGCTATGAAGGATTTGGGTGCAGCTAAGAAAATTCTCGGTATGAGGATTACACGAGGTAGGAAAAATAGAACCTTGAATTTGTCCCAAAGTGAGTATATAAAGAAGGTGTTGAAAAGATTTAACATGCAGGATGCAAAAGCAGTTAGTACACCTTTGGCTAGTCATTTCAAATTGACTAAGGAGATATGCCCAAAGGCACAGGAAGAGGTTAATAAAATGTCTAACATCTTGTATTCATCAGCTGTTGGTAGTCTGATGTATGCAATGGTATGCACAAGGCCAGATATTGCACATGCAGTGGGAGTTGTGAGTAGGTTTATGAGTAATCCGGGTATGGAACATTGGAATGTTGTGAAATGGATTCTTCGGTATTTGAAAGGAACTACTACGAAGGCATTATGTTTCAAAGGATCTAATGTTGCTCTGAGTGGATTTGTTGACTCTAATCTAGTAGGTGATATTGATTCACGGAGGAGTACTATAGGGTATGTTTTTACTATAGGGGGAACTGCAGTCAGTTGGATTTCTAGGCTGTAAAAGGTTGTTGCACTTTCAACCATTGAAGTTGAGTATGTTGCTGCTACATAAGCTAGCAAGGAGATGATTTGGTTGCAATGTTTTCTAGAGGAATTAGGTCAGACACAAGAGGATAGCCCATTGTATACTGATAGCCAGAGTGCCATTCATCTTATGAAGAACTCTTCTTTTCATTCAGGGACAAAGCACATTCAGCTCAGGTACCACTTCATCCAGACTGTTTTGGAGGAGGGTCAGTTATGGCTTGAGAAGATTCACACAAGTGAGAATCCTACCGATATGTTCACGAAGGCAGTTCCATAGGAAAAGCTGATTTCTTCATCAGTTTCTGTTGGTCTTCTTGATTGATAATTGTGGAATTTATACAAGTCGAGTCCTAGTGTTTTATCCAGCGGATGTTGCATGTAAAGTGGTGTCATGTAGTATTTCTCTCCAAGTGGGAGATTGTTCGGTGTGGAGCCTGATTAGTCTCCAAGTGGGAGATTGTTGAAATGTGGTGACTGATCAGCAAAGTATTGTACACTCAGCACATATCCTCATCGGGGTCTGGGCCCAGGGTTCGGGGGCGGGGGGAGCCCTCGAGAAATTTTTTTTGGGGTTTTTTTTTTTGATGAAAACCGACATTGTAATAAAACCCTAAAAAGGTTGACTTTGTTTTTGCCCTAAAAACGCATTTTATAAGCGGCTGGGATGCTTAAGGCATTGTAAGGTTGATGTACTATTTTTGCTGGGTAATAAGAAAGATTGGACGACTGTGTATGGTGGACGTAACCCATTCTGGGTGAACCACGTTAAATCTCTGTGTTATCTGTGTCCTATTTTATTTCTTTATCTTTTGTATTTAAATCTACATATAATTGTTAGTTCATATTTTCTGCGGATCTGCTTGAAACCCTAACATCTTCCGGGGGATTGCGAGAGTTCATTGTCACAGAGGCTCATAAAGCTCCTTATGCAGCACATCCCAGAGTTAAGAAGATGCATGCTGACTTGAGACAGTTATATCATTGGCCAAGAATGCGGTAGCTCATTGCTGAGTTAGTAGCCCGATGCCTCGAGTGTCAAAGAGTCAAGGCAGAGCACCTCCATCCAGGTTGGTTGCTCCAGTCTCATGCTATACCAGAGTGGAAGTGGGATACTATATCAATGGATTTCATCATTGGTCTCCCTATGTCATCTCGTCGTAATGATGCCATCTTGGTGACAGTTGACAAGTTGACCAAAGTGGCCCACTTTTCACCTGTTCGGACTACCTTCACAACACCAGCAGTAGCACAGGTGTTCTTACAAGACATTATCAGACTTCATGGTGTTCCACACAAGATTATTTCTGACAGGGATTCCCTCTTCACTTCTTCCTTTTGGAAGGCATTATAGGCAGCTATGGGCACCAAGCTCAACTTCAATACTACCTATCATCCAGAAATGGATGGTCAAATAGAGAGGGTTAACCAGGTGTTAGAGGATATGCTTTACATGTACGTCATGGATCATCAGACTAGATGGGAAGAGTACCTTCCCTTAGTGGAGTTTTCCTATAACAATGGGCATCACACTTCGTTGGGGATGCCACCCTATCAGGCATTATACGATAGGCCTTGTAGGACACTATTGAGTTGGGACCGCATAGAGGACAGAGTTGCTATTGGTCCTGAGATAGTTTGGGATATGGAGCAGCAGGTGGATTTGATTAGGTAGCATCTTAGAGAGGCACAGGATAGACAAAAGAAGTATTCAGATGCGAAGAGGATAGATCGTAGCTACTTGGTTGGAGACAGAGTCTTCTTGAGAGTACGAACGCATAAGATTCCAATGCATTATGGAAAGGGTTCTAAGCTCACACCTTGCTTTGTAGGACTATTTGAGATCCTTGAGAGGATAGGACCAGTTGCCTATCATTTAGCATTGCCACCTAGCCTGTCACGCATCCACGATGTGTTTCATGTATTAGTTTTGAGGAAGTATATCTATGATGAGTCTCATATTTTATATTGGGATGCCTTGCAGGTGGAGTCGGATGAATAGCTACCTTTGGAGCCCATTCACATTTTGGTATGATGGACGCTGGCCCTTCGAGGTCAAAAGATGGACCAAGTTAGGGTCCAGTGGGATTGCTATGATGAGGTTATGGCTTGATGGGAGGACGCAGCACATATGAGATCACAGTACCCCCATCTTTTTGATGAACTTTAGGAGGAAGTTCATGCCTAGAGGGGGAGGGTGTGAGGCCCAACCCCGACTCATCCTAGCATTTCAATGATTTTCATGTTGAGACTATTACGAATGCTTTATTTTTATGTATTATGGTTTTAGAACTTATATGATTCCATGATTTGGATAACATTGATGTATATTGATGCTTCATTTCTATGCATTATAGATATGTAACTCTATATGATTCTAGAATAGGATAACTTTGAGATGATGTATGCCATTATTGGATTTGTAGGACTTTACTATGATGATAGAAATAGAATGCATGTCTTATGTATGGATCAAAATTATGAGGATTATGATAATTACTTATGTGAATTTATTTGGATATATGAGATATTGATTTGTTTAATGTCAATTGTATGCAGAGTGTTTGATGTGTATTCTTATTCATGTGTTTAAATATTATATGAGGTTATTTGGAAGTACTAATGTGTAATTGAGATGCACAAGAAAATTATCCATGTGACCCTGAAAATATTATGGAGAACCAAACCTAGACCTATGTACGTTCGTAAAACCAGGGGTTGTCTATTTGGAGAGACAACACCCCGTATGTATCGTATTTTATTTGTGAAAGTAAATTTTGCATGTGTGTTAAATTGAATTTATTAATTTGTGTAAATCCAACAAGAGACAAATTCCATGTGTAATTTTGTAATGTATTTTACTATGTCACTTGACACATGTGCTCATTTGTGTCCTGATTTTTGACTTGTCTCTTGGAGGGAGTTGTTTTAACCATAGCCTTTTCAAACATTTGAATGTGGTTCCAAATTTTCTTTGGAGTGGTCAACTCAAGTTTGACCCAAAAGTTAACTTCAGATGGGTTTCTAAGGGCCAAATGGACTCCTAGGGGTAGTTTAAAAGTTTTTGCTAAGGCCTATAAGGTATACCTATGGGTTAGGAGTATTTTTAGGAATGTGACTACTCCCATGTGACTGTTTAGTCACCTCAAAAAGTGGGTTTCCTAAGGTGAGCGAAAATTCAATTTAGAAGGTTCCATCTAGGTTAGATAACCTTCCTTTTTGATGTGAGATTCTTTTTCCCACTTTCTCTTACTTTTTCCTTTTTCAATTTTAGAAACCTGTGAGAACTCTGACTGAGGCTTTCTTATTCAAGGATGAGAGACTTAGTGGGTAATCGCCCACTCTCCATTTTTGGAGATCATGCAATTTTGAAAAGAATAGTTTTGGGATAGAAATTTGGCTAAGTGTAGAAGAAAGGATTGTAGAATTGGGTTGCTCATCCTCAAACTAGTTCTAGCAAACCTTTGGGCAGATTGAAGGTTGGATTCATCTTCTCCCTTTCATGTTGCATGTTTAAGTTGGAAAGATTGTTTGTATGTAAAAGTTGTTTCTTGTATTTTCCTTTGTGAAATTATTATGTGACCTATCTGTTATTTCTTTTATGCATTTTCTTGTGATTTGGGAGTAACCAAGGCCTTCTACTCTTGGGAGAGTAGGATGGTCTTGTGGGTGGAAGGAGTTTGATAGCCCTCAAGTGAGAGGCTCTCATTATGAGAGTGATCTCAAGGGTTGAATATGTGACCCTTGCTGCATGACCTTGTTTATGCATTTGGGGGTCATAAGGAGAGGAAGTATGGCATGAATGCCTTGGGGGGCATAAGGATGTGGGGTTAATGAATTTATGATATATCTTTGTTTACCATGAGATGGCTTTGTGGTCTACCATTCTTGCAGTCTCCTCAGGGTATTTGGTCCACTTCCACCCGTGTAAAAACATCATATTTTGTGATGAAGTGTAGCCTTGGTTGGGAAAGTGTTTGTTGTATGTTTTTCCTTTGCTTGTTGTGTTTGCCTGAGTGTAACCTATCTAGGGCTTGGTTCTCCAAGCTCGGGGGTGGCTTCTAGTAAGCCTAGGCTGGGAGGTGAGCTCTCCATGGTCATAGCCTCGTGATTTATTTGCAAGTTGCTTGGAGAGAAAAGAAAAAGACAAGCTAGGAGTTGCTGGTTTTACTTGATTTGCAGAAAAAGATTAGGGAATGAGATATTATATTTTTGTTGCAGCAATGTAAAAGAAAAGCTATATGTTGTATTTATTCTGAAAAAGAAATGTATTCATTTTATTTTAAGTCCTCATTAATAGAAATGAGAGACTAGTTGGGTATCTCACCCATTTGTAATGTTGACTATATTGTATTCTAAATATGCTTTCAAAAAAAATGCATTATTCTATTAAGTTATTATTGCAATAATGAAATGTTTATTTTTGGATTAAGCTCCTATAGTTGTTGATATAAAATTGTTGCATTCATGTTATTTTTGAAAATAAAGGTTCATTTTATCTCTTTATGCTTATTGAAATAATGGAAATGAGAGAAGTAGTAAGCTTGCATGTTAGTAAAAGAAAAGTAAGCATTTTTATTTCCATTTACAAATTATGGTGAAAAAGATTTAAATTGTCTATCTCTAAGATTTATTTTAAATAATTTCTAGGCTAATGTAGTTGCTGCTAAAATTTATTAATTTTTGTCATTTTCCTTATTGCAGAAAATAAATCTAAAATTAATAGTCTATATCTAAAGTTATCATCTAGACTTTAGAAGAAAAAAAAGAGAAATACATTATTTAAATCTGCTAAGCTTGCTGTTATGTGTTTAAAAAAAAAAAAAAGATTACAGATTTAATCTTAGGCAAAATAAGTAAAGAACTCTCGCAATGCTAGTTGTAGTTTGTAGAGGAAATGGTTAGTTTATGTTTATTATTTCATATGTGACAGAATTAAAATATAATATTTGCACTATAGATTTATGCCTAGATTTAAAAGAATAAATAAAATATTTCACTATTGCTATGTTGCCATTTATTTTATTAATTTCCTGCAAGTTAAAAATAACAATATTCATCTATGAAAATCCATATTAAACATACCCTTGATTTAACCAATGAAAGATTATATATATATATATATATATATATATATATATATATATATATATATATATATATATATATATATATATATATATATATATATATATATTCACCTCTCTCTCTCTCTCTATATATATATATATTCACCTCTCTCTCTCTCTCTATATATATATATATTTATTTATAACAAAAAAAAAGTATTTTTAAATATATAAAAAAAGGGGGGTTGTGGGTTGAAGGCCGAACCACTGTGTATGCACATAGTTGTCGGCGCCGCTCAGGCCGCCACTGTGGTTACCCATAGTGGATGGCACGGGGCGGCCACTGTGGGAAACCACAGTGGTCGGCACGGGGCCCCCCACTGTGGGTAACCACAGTGGAAAGGCTTTCGACCACCACTGTGGGTGCTCACAGTGGGCAGCGCCCGACCGCCACTGTGGGTAACCACAGTGGCGTCCAGGGGTAACCCCGTCTGACGCATTGTGCATTAACCTCCTCCGCTCCTCCCTCCATGGCCATCGACAAGACCCTTGGCTGCCGCCTCCCTTTCTCTGCAACACACACACACACACACACACACACACACACACACACACACACACACACACACACACACAAAAATAAAATAGGTTTAGGTTAGTTTCAAAAAAAATATATGCAACCCTAACCCAATTTCAGGTTAGGGTTCGCATAGAAGCAGTTAAGGTAGAAAATAGGTTAACATAGTTTTTTAAAAGAGGGGGAAACCCATTCAAAAATTTTGAATAGGGTATTCCCCATTTATCTAATTTAGAAATTATATGTTCCAATATATATATATATATATAGTTAAAAGTATGAATGTATAAATCTACTATAGATTAATTATTTTATATATACATTCATATTTTATATACGATTATATAAACATTTGAATATGATGTTTAAATTTTAATGCTTTAGAGCTTTATATTTTAGGCAATTATAACGATTCCTTTGTAAGATATTTGGCTATAGGGGGATTATTGTAGTCCACCTAAATTTAGGCTTGTCGAGATTAAACTTTATAGGGAAAATTTTTATTATGGATTTATTTAGCCCTTTAGTCAAATTTTAGACACATTATAATTATTGTTAAAATAAATCATGGGATTTAAAAATCCAATTGCTAGAGTTAATTTAATTAATTCCTATAATAATTAAAAAGATTAGTTGAGATTAATAAATATCTCTTGTCAATTAATTTAGGGGTTTTTGCTTAAATGAATTTATTATTTTTTAATTGATGAGATAATAATAAATTCTTTGGAGAGTTAATTTTCCGCATGTAATTTAGATTATCCCGCTTACTTAATATAATTGTTTAAATTAACTTTAGTTGAAGAAGAATTCAAACGTAGTTAAGACAAGACTTGATACTGCATTATTTTAGCAAACGTAGTTTTATTAGGACATGTTAAAAAAAAAAAAAAAAATTCCGTTTGTGCCCAAAAGTTTGGGCATGACAACTCTCTCACTGATAAGTAGAGTCAAACAAGAAGTATGACACTCAAACTGAAATTTCCCCAAAAGTATTAAGGATTCATTTTAGATTCTAATAATCCCCCAAAAATATATTAATTATTCATTTCAAATCTAAGAATGGATTTACAATTAATCTTGCTAAATCAATTGAGCACAACAAAACTGATCAACTAGACTTGCACAAAAGAACTCCTAATTGAATGTAATCTTGTGTGACGTCATGGAAATATATTTTTTGATATTTAGCAGCAAATTACAAGGTTTAAAACATGACTTCACACAATAGCACATACTGCTAATTTTATTTTTGGAAACTCTCTACCCAACCCACAAAACTGTGATAAAACTACACTACCCAATTCACCCAAATCACCACAAATTGATTCTATTTGAATAACTTTGATGGGAATAACCACATATAAATGATATTAAAACAATAGTAAGAGAAAAATAAGTCTAAAGCATATCATAAATCCCCTTCACAACAAAAAAATCCATGCAACTATAATTGAAGATCACTAAAACAACACAAAGATTTCTAAAAAAAAAACCATCCTCTAAATCTCAAGGAATGGGAATGCATTAAAAGGCCTCTTACCCAATATTTCCTAAAATAAAATAAATTCAAATAAAAGAAAAATATTTTAAAACAACATTATTTCTTTTCAAAACAATAACATAATCATTATCCTACATAATGGGGTTTCTAGATCAAAATTCCAAAAAATAGGACTGAAAACTAGGGTTGTTTTTAGGATTTAAAAACAACCATCAAACCATGCCAAAATGAGAATGTAGGAAATACCCATTTGAGAGGGGTAAATCTCCTTTCTATAAATGCAATGTATGTTGGCATTGTATTGTCATTGATGTCAACTCGTATCGGATGTCTACCGGTTTGAGAGGAATAGGTTATGTGCAACACTGTCAAAGAGGAGTACAAAGTAGGATGAGATATCCTTGATATCTTTGTGTATTACAGGACACTGGTAAGGTAAGATAGAGAATCCCACTTAGAGGAATGTACACTAAAGTTACTGGTACACAAGTTAGTGCCTAACTTGTGTGGATGAGATGAGCAGGTTATCGAAACAATGTATCACCGGTAAGGAAAGGATGTCAACTGGTAAATGATGTGTTGACATGAAGAAGTCAGATCGACCAAGTGAGTGGTTGTCAATCGACAAGATGATGAAGAGATGAAATGCTACCAAAATCACATCAACACAAGATGATAAGGATGAACAGGTCATTAGTATGCTGCGAGATTGCATAAAAGCAAGACTCCCACTGGATAAAGATGCAGCCATCATGAGATGCCACATGAGTGCACTGCAGGATGTTGATTACAAAGACTCACTCTCACTAGTGAGTGGAACTTATCTACTAGTATGCACAGTATGCATCATAGTTCCATGAGATAAAGTAGATGAGGCAAAGGAAGGTGTTTGAAGGTTCACACTGGATCTACCGTGAGTTAAAAAGAATGCCTTGAGTGCATATAATTAGGGATATGCACTGGAATGTTTGAGAAGGCATGTTGAGATGTCGGTACAGAAGAAGAAGTGATGGGTTTGTCATATTGACAAATTGGTAGGGACATGGTCAGAGTTGATCAAGGAAAATGGCTTGACTGAAGATGAAGTCAGCTGAAAGTTGATGACATGGTGTCATCAAAAGGGTTTCACCAGTATGAATGTTCACTGGTAATATGGACAAGGTGTAGATGCAAATGGATCCCCATCCGATGAAGTCATATATAAGTTAGGTTAGCAAGTGTGCTAACTGATTGAGTAGTCCACTAGAAGAGAAGAAAAGTGGAAAGTAGATAACAAATTGGTTTGAGGGTTTAATCGACAGGGTTAGTAAACTGGCAGAAAAGAGGAACTGATAGAGTGTTTGGTTGGTGATCCTATCTGGACCGACATAAAGAGCCAAGCTCATGGTTGGTTGACATGGATGCCACATGGATTGAAGGTGGTGAAACTGCATGCAGCGGTAGATGGAATGAGCATCGATAAGGTAGTTGTAGAGTTGGTCGATATTACTGGAAGATCCCACAAATCACGGGACATGTTGCAGAGCTGTTGCAGGGGTTTGTGGCTTGAGGTTTGGAGGACAACTTAGAGCCAGCTAAGAGTGATTGAGGAGATCAAGGTGGATGAAAGAAACAACAGGACCGATCTTGGTGTTTGACCAAGAGACCAGCCGATAGGGTAAAAAGAAGGTCACCAGAGATGGAAGGCGCGATCAAGAAGGTGCATTAATGGCGGAGGTATTCAGTTGGCTGTCAAGGAGATCAGATCAGGTAAGATCTAATTGGATTTGGTTTTACTCGAGGATGATGAGGAAACCCTAACCACCTAGAATTTGAATAGGATTTTTGGCAGGAAAACCAGGCTATAAATATGAAAGCCAAAGACATAGTTAAGTGGTTGTTGAATAGAAGAAGGAAGTGTTGCTGCGAAGTGTATTACTTCTGCATGTCAGAAAAAATCAGTTGAGTGCACAAAGCCTATTTGAGAAGAGACTAAGTGTGAGGGTTAACCAGGTTGAAATGTTCAATTGGTAGATGAGTTGAATGAGTAGTGTCCATACAGATAGAGCAAAAGTAAGGGGACCTGCAGAGAAGGTTGACATAAAACCAGCAAAGTGTTATATCGGTGAAGAGCAGAGAGTAAGGTGAAGAATCGGTATAACAAAGAGTAAGGTGAAGACTTAGTAGAGAAGAAGAAGAGGAGAGGTGTACCAATAGAGTTTACCGATAGTAAGGCAACAGTTGTGAGCAACAAGAGAGGTGAGTCGGTGTAGCAGAGAAGTTATCTCAACGACAGAGTAAACTATATAAAATGGTTATAAGATTCACTTGTAACAAGACAACAACTTTTATAATTTATGTTTTGATTGTGATCACTAAGTTGTAGCTCAGTGCAGGGGAAGTAGCTCCTTTGGGTTTTAGCCCATAAATTTGTGAGGGGTTGGTGCTCCTTGGTGATAGGGAGATTGAGTGAGAAGTTGCTCAATAAGTCTAAATTGGTTTAATCAATCAAGTGAACCCAAAGGATATGATTTTTCTTTTGTGTTCAATTAGTGTTTGTAA
The DNA here is from genome assembly GCF_030272615.1 of Cryptomeria japonica. Lineage (NCBI taxonomy): Eukaryota > Viridiplantae > Streptophyta > Pinopsida > Cupressales > Cupressaceae > Cryptomeria > Cryptomeria japonica. The sequence goes on from NC_081413.1 coordinate 215,378,204, forward strand.
TATCAACCTTCAACTCCCACACCTCTTCTCAAACAACCATCCTATTATGTTACTACACTCTCTTGCTCAAGCTTACTTCCTCAATACTACTCAAATCCTCCACCATAGGTCCACACCCCAAGATGATGTATTAACTATTAATATTGATTTAATTAGGCCCATTGTGTGTATTTCAATTGTCCTTCAAGAGTTTGGAAGGTTCTAACATCATTGAGGCAATCGGGTTCAACTTTTAGTTAAAACAGGCCTAAAAGGCTACTAGCCCGTGGAGGCCTAATTGGAGTAATTTTTGCTTGTATAGTGCAATGACGGCCAAAAAAACCATGGAAACTGACTTGGAAGGTGTCAAAAAGGTCTAAAATCAAGGATTTTTATGGTTTTAGTTCCTGAGAAGATGGTATAATGACTGTCCATATTTTTAGGCAAGAAAGTAGGGTTTTGAGAGGGTTTTGCTCATGAAACAAAGGAAGTCTCTTCTAAACCACAAGTCAAACTTTAAAACTATGATAGAACCTATACCACATCATTTGGAGCTTCCTCCAACTCTTCCCTACATCACATTATATCAAACACTTGCCATACAAACTGGAAAAGGCAATAAAAAGACTGTTTTATGCACTGTCACTGCTAATTCACTATTTTATCTACACTTTGCATGGTTAGAACTTCATGGAAAACTTCACCAATGCATATATCAACCTCCAAACACATTTTTAACACTTTTCACAAGATTCCCAAGCATGGACATGTTCATAAATCAACTTTGGATTAAAAAAGACATTAAATTCCCAAAACAGGGAGTTCGCTGCCAGCTATAACTCAACACATTTACAAGGTAAAGAAAAAAATGTTTGGATCTCCAAATTCCTCAAAAACTCCAAGGAGACTAGTGAAAATCTCTTCCTTAAGTTTTCTCACTCAAATTGACCTTTGAGCACAAACTTGTTCAAGTCTTTATTCAAATTTACTAGCCAAGTCCATCTCCAACTTGCCTACCATAAACTCAAAAACACTTCCTTTGCACAACCCTGGACAAAATATGAAATATTTACATTGTACATATTCAATAAAACTTGTCTAAGTCCACTCATGGGAGCCCAAACCTGGATTTAGACAATTTGATGCATTTTGGAGTCCAAAACCCTTGACAGGGCAGTCAAGGAGCAAAAATGAAACTATTTTGTACAACCAACTTCCAAATGCAAAACCTGCAAACTAATTACATAAAGAGAATTGAAAATACAGAAAATTCACTACCCAAAAGGTACAGTATGGAAATGAGAAGCCCCAATACGAACTGCTATCCAAATGGAACTCAAAACATGAGAAAAGTCAGAAAATTACAGCACTTTCAATTGATTATGATAGAAAGTACAAAAGCCAACCCTATACCAAGAAGAGGGATGAATATAAATAGAATTTTAAGGTAGTTATCAAGTCCTGGATATAAGGCATTTTTATCTTCTTTTTATAAAAAGTGTCCAAAATGACAACTTTTACAAGCAAGAATGACAACTTTTGTTGCTTCAAGTGGCAATTTGAGCAACCTAACACAAACAACCTTCCAAAATCACCTAGGAATGATTAAAAACACTTTCTAGACATGTTTAAATGCTTTCCAAAGCATGGCTAAGCCTATAAGGCAATTTTCCACTTTTTAGCCTTATTTGGCCTAAGAGCACAAAACTGACAACTCAAACCTTAGAAAAATAGAACTTGATCTCTCAAGTACAAAATGAGATCAAACATCTATGAAATGACTCAAAACAACCTAAGACAACATTTAAAAAATAACAAGACACTTAAGCATGAAAAATACCAAAAATGGAGAGTATAAGCAAAGTTAGGTACTCCTACACCATACTCCCCCAAAGACAAAGAAGTCACATGACTCTATGAGGTAGAAAAGAAGAAGGAATTCCAAACTTAGAGAACTTAGAATCATGTACCCAAGTGGCTTCTGAAAGTGGTTTATCTTTCCACTTGATGAGATACTCCATGTACACTTGATGGTGAGTCCTCTTGTAAACTCTTGAGTCCAACACTTGTTTAGCTTGAGGAATGGATGGAGGAGGCAAAGGTAGGTCTGCAAGTGACTTGTGAAAATCTAAAACTCTATCATCCTCCTTAGGAAGCTGACCTTTGAATGCCACCAAATCTGAAACATTGAAAATATGAGACAAAGAAAGATCAGTAGGCAAATCAATTTTATATGCATTAGAACCATACTTGGCCAATATCTTGCAAGGACCTATCTACCTCATTTGGAGCTTGCTGGGAACTCTCTTTTTCAATCTATACTTGTTCAAATGCACCATCACAAAGTTCCCAACTAAAAATTGAACATCCCTCTTTGATGCATCCACTCTAGCTTTCACTTTTTGTGAGGTATCTTGAAGAGTTTTTCTCACTTTCTCATGCACTTCCTTCATTGATTGAGCCATGTCATCTACTGTACCACTCTTTTTCTGCAAGTCACCAAGATCCCTTAACTCCATGACACCCCTTGGGTGCATACCATAAACAATCTCAAAGGGACTCTTACCAGTTGACCTGTTAACACTATCATTGTATGCAAATTTTGCCTGATGGATGAGCTGATCCCAACTTTGGCCATATTCCTTTGTCAAACACCTTAAGAGGTTTCCAAGAGTCCTATTGACCACCTTAGTTTGGCCATTAGTCTATGGGTGATAAGTTGAACCAAAAGAAAGATTAGTACCCAATCTTTTTCCACAATGTCTTCCAAAAATGGCCAAGAAACTTAACATCTCAATCAGAAACAATGCTAGAAGGTAAACCATGGATTCTAATCACTTCTTTGGAAAATAAATAGGCTATATGACTAGCATCATGTGTAGTTTTGCAAGGAATAAAGTGTGCCATTTTACTAAATCTATCCACAATCACAAAAATGCTATCAAAACTAGCTTTCGTCTTAGGTAAGACTACCACAAAATCCATGCTAACACATTCCCAAGGCCTTGTAGGAATTGGAAGAGGCTGATAAAGACGAGCATTAGAAGTAGTACCTTTTGCCTTCTAACAAACCATACATTGCTCCACATACCTTCTGACATCTCGCTGCATTTTAGGCCAATAATAAAATGTTGCACCAACTCGAATGTTTTGTTGAGACCAAAATGTCCACTCAAACACCCATTGTGCTTTTCTTGAATCAGATTCTCCCTCATTGAGCTTCTAGGAACACACAGCTGCCCACCTTTAAACAACAAACCATTTTTCAAAGTATAATCAGCATATTCACTATGAAAAGAATTATCAAATGCTTGGCAAACCTTATAGATGGCTACAAAATCTTCATCATCAGGATATATTCCTTTGAAGCATTCTATGCCAATACTCTGAACCTGTACTTCCTGCATTGTTAGAAGCCTTCTACTCAAAGCATCTGCTACTTTATTGTATTGTCCTTTCTTTTGCTTAAGAGTAAAAGTGTATGATTGTAAGTACTCAACCCATTTAATATGCCTATGATTTAACTTATCTTGTGAATTCAAGAAACTCAAAGCTTGATTATCCGGATAAACAACAAAATCCTTTGGAAACAAATAATGTCTCCACTTTCTAAGTGCTTGAACTAAAGAGTAGAGTTCCAAATAGTAGGAAGAGTACTTCTTTTTAGCATCATTTAATTTTTCACTAAAGAAAGCTACAGGTCTATTATCCTGACTCAACACTGCACCTACTGCAATATTACTAGCATCACATTCAATAGTAAATAATTTGGGTGTAGGCCAATTTGTGATGGCTTCCACCTTGGTTTTATCCATTTTCAAATCTCCACCTGAGATCAAAAAGCCAAGATAAACCAATTCTTTTTTCATAAAATCATATTTTTCCAAATTGATTGTCAGTTGTTCATCATATAATTTGTTCAAAACAATTTCAAGATGCTTCAAATACTCTTCTTGAGTTTTACTGAAAAATTAGAATGTCATCTAGGTACACCACTACAAATTTACCAATGAAATCATCCAACACTTCATTCATGAGTCTCATGAGTGTACTTGGGGCATTAGAAAGATAAAATGGCATAACTAGCCACTCATAAAGACCCTCATTTGTTTTAAAGGTTGTTTTCCATTCATCACCTTTTTTATCCCGATCTAGTGATAACCACTCTTGAGGTCAATTTTTGTGAAATACTTTGCACCTCCCAAAAAATCCATCAAATCCTCAATCCTTGGAATAGGAAATCTATACCTGATATTGATTCTATTAATGGCTCTTGAATCTACGCATAATCTCCATGTACATCCTTTCTTAGGTGCTAAAACTGCACGTACTGCACAAGGACATACTTTTCCTTATCAAATTTGTATCTAGGAGTTCTTGCACTTGTCGTGCCACTTCTTTTTTCTACTCAGGTGTCATCTTATAGGCTTCTTTGTTTGGTAAAGAGGCTCTTGGTATGAAGTCTATCTAATGGCTAATGGCTCTAGGAGGTGGTAAGATTGCAAGTGTTCCATCCCTTATAATTTATTTAAAGTTATCAAGTATTTGCTGCACTTCTTGTGGTATTTCAACCTTCTTCTCCTTCTTTTCTTCCTTGGGTGTCACTATGAGTGCAAATCCCACTCCTTCATTCTCTTCAAGTGTGTCAATAAACTCTTTCTCATTCACTATTAAAACATTCTGATTCTTTGACCTACTGCCCTCTTTCTCTCCATTGATAGACTGAATTTTGTATGTAACACCATCCTTCTGAGTTCTTTTCACCATTTTGTATGGCTTTCCTATCAAATTGCCAAGGTCTACCAAGAAGTAGATGGCAAGCATCCATTGGAAGAATATCGCATAAGATCTTATATTGGTACCCTCCTATAGTGAATTCTACCCATGTTTGTTCATTGACAAGAACATATTTCTACCTTTTCAACCTTGTGACTCTATAGGGATGTGTGTGAGGGATTCTTTCTAAGTTGAGTTTCCTCACTGATTCTTTCGAAACTATGTTATCTATGGATCTTGAATCAATGACCACCTTGCATACCTTTCCCATGATCTTTCACTTAATTCTAAACAATGACCTTCTTTGAATAGGTTCCTCCTTGATTGGCTCCTTTATTAAGACTCTTCTCATCATCAAATTGTCCTCATCTTCTAATGTTAAGCTCACTTCATGAGCTTTGCTTCTTGCTGCATTTTATTGCACATAATGCACTTTTATTTCACCTCCTTGTGATGAAGTGGGTTTCTCTAGACATTTGTAGGTAGGGTGCCCCAACTTCTGATAGTTGTAGCATTTCATGGTGGAGAAGTATGACCTTCTTCCTGGTCCACTAGATCTACCTCTACCTGGGTTGCTAGATCCTCTTCCTCTATAGCTACTATTGCTATATGAATCCCAACTTTGCTCAATAAGTTTTGATTCTCCTTGGGACCTTTGATCTCCTTTTCCACCAAAACTTCCTCTATGGCCTCTACCATCTCTTCCCCTACCTCATCCTCTGTTGCTTTTCTCTTGCTTTTTCTTATTCTTCTCTTCCACTTTGAGTTCTAGTTGATAACACTTGTGAACTATTTGTGGACATAACAAACTCATCTCTTCTTGTATGTTCCATCTCAATCCATTCAAATACTTGGCTACTCTTATACTTTCACCCTCTACTACCTTGGATCTCATGCATAGTTTTTGAAATTCCTCAGTGTAGCTACTGCCATTTAAGTCTTTTTGTCTCAAGTTTTGTCTTTTCCTATGTAGTTGGATTGCATAGTCTTTAGGAAGATAGGTTTCTCTAATTTTGGTTACCACTTCTTTCTAGGTGGCTATTGGTTGCTTACCTTCTTTCACCCTTTCCTCTTGGATGAACTTCCACCAAGTTAAGGCTGCCCCTCTCAAACTTGATTTTTCTACTTTAACCTTTTGTGCTTCAATTATTCCATCACATTCAAAATGGTTTTATATGCCTTCAATCCATTCTATAAGAGCATCAAGATCCATCTTTCCACTGAAGAGAGCCACTCCCTCTAAGGTTTTACCACTCATAGCTCTCAAAGCCTTCAAGAATAGTTCTTGCTCAAGAACAGGGTCAGGTATGGGAACCTCATCTTCTATTTCCACCATTTTGCCCTTATCTCCTACCTTATCATGGACTTCTTCAGTCTTAACTTCTACTTCAACCTCTCCCTGAGTGCTCTATTTTCTTCTTCTTGGTTTTCGACCTTCTTGGCTAACTCAACATTAGTCACCATGTTTGCTTCTAAGGATTCTATTGATCCTAAGTCAATTTGTTTTCTCTGTTCACCTGAATATTTCTCATGCTCTCATACCACTATGATAGGGAGATTGAGTGAGAAGTTGCTCAATAAGTCTAAATTGGTTTAATCAATCAAGTGGACCCAAAGGATATTATTTTTCTTTTGTGTTCAATTAGTGTTTGTAATATCAACCTTCAACTCCCACACCTCTTCTCAAACAACCACCCTATTATGTTGCTACACTCTCTTGCTCAAGTTTACTTCCTCAATACTACTCAAATCCTCCATCATAGGTCCACACCCCAAGATGATGTCTTAACTATCAATATTGATTGAATGAGGCCCATTGTGTGTATTTCAATTGTCCTTCAATATTTTGGAAGGTTCTAACATCATTGAGGCAATCGGGTTCAACTTTTCGTTAAAACAGGTCTAAAAGGCTACTAGCCCGTGGAGGCCTAATTAGAGTGATTTTTGCTTGTATAGTGCAATGATGGCCAAAAAAACCATATAACCTGACTTGGAAGGTGTCAAAAAGGTCTAAACTCAAGGATTTTTCTGGTTTTAGCTTCTGAGAAGATGGTATAATGATTGTCCACATTTTTAGGCAAGAAAGTAGGGTTTTGAGAGGGTTTTGCTCATGAAACAAAGGAAGTCTCTTTTAAACCACAAGTCAAGCTTTCAAATTGTGATAGAACCTCTACCACATCATTTGGAACTTCCTCCAACTCTTCCCTACATCACATTATATCAAACACTTGCCATACAAACCAGAAAAGGCAATAAAAAGACTGTTTTATGCACTATCACTACTAATTCATTGTTTTATCTGCACTTTGCATGGTTATAACTTCATGGAAAACTTCACCAATGCAAAACCTTCAAACACATTCTTAACACTTGTCACAAGATTCCCAAGCATGGACATGTTCATAAATCAACTTTGGATTCAAAAAGACATTAAATTCCCAAAATAGGGAGCTCGTTGCCAGCTATAACTCAACACATTTACAAGGTAAAGAAAACATTGTTTGGAGCTCCAAATGCCTTAAAAATTCCAAGGAGACTAGTGCAGATCTTCCTTAAGTTTTCTCACTCAAATTGACCTTTGAGCACAAACTTGTTTGAGTCTTTATTCAAATTTACTAGCCAAGTTCATCTCCAACTTGCCTACCATAAACTCAAAAGCACTTCCTTTGCACAACCCTGGCCAAAATATGAAATATTTACACTGTACATATGCAATACAACTTGTATAAGTCCACTCATGGGAGCCCAAACCTGGATTTAGACAAGTTGATGCATTTTGAAGTCCAAAACCCTTGACAAGGTAGCCAAGGAGCAAAAATGAAACTATTTTGTATAACCAACTTCCAAATGCAAAACCTGCAAACTAATTACATAAAGAGCATTGAATATACAACAAATTCACTGCCCAAAAGGTACAGTATGGAAATGAGAAGCCCCAGTATGGATTGCTATCCAAATGGAGCTCAAAACATGAGAAAAGTAAAAAAATTACTGCTCTTTCAATTGATTATGATAGAAAGTACAAAATCCAACCCTATACCAAGAAGAGGGAGGCATATAAATAGAATTTGAAGGTATTTATCAAATCCTATACAGACATAAGGCATTTTTGTCTTCTTTTTACAAAAAGTGTCAAAAATGACAACTTTTTTTGCTCCAAGTGGTAATTTGAGCAACCTAACACAACCAACCTTCCAAAATCACCTAGGAATTATTAAAAACACTTTCTAAACATGTTTCATTGCTTTCCAAAGCATGGCTAAGCCTATAAGGCAATTTTCCACTTTTTAGCCTTATTTGGCCTAGGAGCACAAAACTGACAACTCAAACCTTAGAAAAACAAAACTTGATCTCTCAAGCACAAAATGAGATCAAACATCTATGAAATGACTCAAAACAACCTAAGACAAAATTTCAAAACTAACAAGACAGTTAAGAATGAAAAATACCAAAAATGGAGAGTATAAGCAAAGCTAGGTGCTCCTGCACCACTTGGGTTGGTGCCCTACACATTGTATTAGAGGTTTTGATTGTAAAGATGGATTGGATCAGTAGTCTCTAACAACATTTCTCACCGAGGTTTTTTCCATCTTTGGTTTTCCTCATACATACTATTGTTATGTGTTCCCTCTTGTGTATGTTTACATTTGAATTTGGTCTCCTCGCTAACTGACAAGTTTGTTCCTAGTTATATCCAATAACTGGTATGCACACATAGGATAGCTTAAAAAAAAGATTGAGAACCACTAATTCACCCCCCTCTTAGTAGTTCATTGTGTCTAACAATTGGTATCAGAGCATAGGTTCCCTACTAGACGAGCTTTCTCCAGCTTGGGTAGATTCTGGATTAAGGACACAATGGTTTGTTTAGTGTCAATCCCTACTCCTATTTTTGATGGTTCAAAATTTTCTATTTGGAGTTGTAGAATGGAAGTCTTCCTATCCTCTCTATGGTTTGATGTATGGATTTCTGTTGTTAATGGTCTCCCTAGGAATGTCAGTCCTCCTACCAGATCTGTAGAAGAAAGAAGATGCATGTGCAATAAAGAAGCCATGAAGGCTATATTCAATGGACTCACTAGTGATGTCCCCTCACAGGTGGATAGATGCAAATTAGCAAAAAGCTTATGGGAAAGATTGAAGAAGCTCTATGGAAATGAGCCCATTGCTGCAAAATCGACATGTGAAGGGAAAATGAGAAATACATCTCATGTTTATGAGGATGATGAAGATAGATCTGCTATCAACCACAACAATGATGAAGAAGGAATCCACCTCTTCATGGCTCAAGAATCTGAAGAAGATGAGCAGACATATAAAAGTGTTAGGGAAAATATATCCCACTGGCAAGATGTGTTTGGTAGTGATAATGAGGATGAAGGAGACAAGGCAGATAGATCTAGCCATCAAGATCTATTTGATAGTGAAGGAGAAGAAGAAGAGGAGGCAGAACTTGATCTTGAAGGTGAGCTTGTGAATGCAATTGAAGAACTCAACAGAGTTAGAAGGTACTACAATCTATTCAAGAATGTTGCTATAGTAGAGAAAAACCAGTTGACAAAATGCCTTGAAGATTCTGAGAAATGTATCTCAGAGTTGAGGACTCAAGCAGAAGGCACAAAGGAGTGCCAGTGTGAAGATCTAGCATCTATGCTAGAAGTTAAAAATGAAGAATATCAACAGCTAGTTGGAAAAATGGAGGTTCTCCAAAATGACCTTGAGAAATGCCAGGATGAGCTCAAGGTGAGAATCTGGTTTGATGGCAGCAGTGATGTCTCAGACAAAATGTTGAAGAAGCAAAAACATGCCAAGGAAACTGAAGGTTTAGGAAGTGTTGTCGGTGAATGTTCAACTAGCAAGAATGTCCCCTGCAATGACATTATATTTATCTCCTCAAATGGAGAAAACAAAGGCCAGACCTTGCTAGTTAGAAATGCTCCTCAGAAGAAGGTTGACCTAACCACAACTGGTGAGGACTTGCAGACAAGAATGAAGATAGTACTGTAAGAAGGAAGAATCATGCAGATCCCAAAGGTAAGAGGAAGATGGGAGAATACAACTTCACCGAAAGCAGGAATGTGATAAGACAACAAAGAAGACCTCCTATCGGTAGAGGAAAAAGAAATTCTACCACCCATAGGGAAAAGCAAGTGTTGAAGAAGAAGAGACCAGATGGAAGAGCTACATAGAATGGACAACCAAGGATCCATTCTCAAAGAAGAAGAAGTGGAGATGCTAAACTGGGAAGATCTCCTCATGCATGGAAAAATAAATTTGTAAGTCATATACCATCATTTAATGGTTATTTCTTTGCATGTAATGGCTATGGCCATAGGGTAGAATAATGTAGGAAGAAATCTAGAAGGAATGATCTAGGATCTCATAAACAACATGCATATGAGGAAAATGTATCCAGGAGTAGATACATGCATGTCCCCTCTCTCTGTTATGCAAATATTATTTGTCATAACTGCAATGGATCTGGTCACAGAGAGTTTTAGTGCTGGAAAAGAAACTTGCAATCACATGGAGGCCGTAACAATGGTTATGCTCTGCAGAAAGGTGAGTACAGAGCATATGGAACTCAGAGACCCGCATGGAACCAAAGGAGAAATCTCCTTGCAGGAGTAAGAGGTCCACCGGTTTCAACTGCCAGTCACAACAACATGACCAAGAGAAGATGGTCAAACTCGTATGTCAAGAGATTCCCCAAACATGAAGTTGGGATAGAAGTTGTTTTCTTCTATAGCACTATTTATGGCTGTGATGCATAGTTTAGAAAGGAATGCAACCATCAGCAAAATATGGTAAGACCTACTCCCAAGCCTGAAAATGAGAAGGAGAATGAGACCAAGCAGGTATGGAGGAAGAAGACCATGAATCGGCACTATGCATCCAATGCACAAGTGATGTCTCCTTAGGCCTAAAGGAGATGCAAGATATTAGGGGTTGTAATATGCTGAATTTATCATTCACCCCCTCAGTGACGAAGGTAACATGGAGGAACATGTTGTTGCCAGTATGAAGGATGCAGTTGAGATGATAAGTGTGTACAAAAGCTGCCTTAACTACACACCTACAGATCAATGTTGGATAATGCATATGTCAATAAGTGTGGTTAACAATTGGTATCAGATGTTAACCGGTATGTGCAGGATGTTACCAACATAAATGCTGATAGGTACTTGCAGGTTATGTAAGACAATGAAGTTGGAGATCATTGCAAGAGCCCAGGTAGCATGAAATGTGAAGTCATGTCTCAAGTGGCATTGATGAAGACCTGAATGACATATGTTGACCTAGTTGTTGATCATGCAGGGATGCATGTCTTTGGGCCAACTAGCTTATTATATGGCATGGTGATGTCATTGTATGGCATTGTGTGGTTTCAGGATCATGTCATAGGCTATGGTGGATTTAATGAAGCCAAAAGATCATCATCAAAGATTCACAACTCAATCGGTACATTGAGATGAATGGAGTTGAGAACCTGAGATATATGACTCAGGGGGAGTTCAAGTGCTCAAGATGTAGAGCCGACTTGCTTGAACTTAAAAAGGGTAAGTGCATTGACTACCCAAACTATAGATGATGAAAGTTATAGTAGGAATACCCAAGATAGTTTCATTACAAGGGATATCTACTTGTCATTTGGTTGGTTGTATTGATAGTACAATTACATTTGATTCCTAAAGAAATTTGGGATCAAACGGTAAGTGATGCAGTTTGACCGGTAGGTAAGTAGTGTTCACTGACACATTCCTATGCAATTGAGTATTTCAAACAAATAGTATAAAATTTGCATGCTCAATTGGTGTCAGTTGATGGTTGAAGTCCTTCATCTCAAGTGCTATGACTTGAGAAAATATAACAAGTGGTATCAAAGGAGGAGAGACATCCGATAAAGACAAAGGGAGAGAAAGAATTGTGTCAGTGCTTGGTAAATACAAGGAGGAATGATATCCTGATAGTGCCCTTTGCCATTGTTGTCAAAGGGGGATAAAGATTCTGTAGTATACTACATACTAGATGAGTGAGAATCCTTTGGATCATACAAAGGGGGAGAAGGACTATGTAGTATACTGAATACTACATGAGTTGACATCAATGCCAAAGGGGGAGATTGTTAGAATTGTGTTGTCATTGATGTCAACTAGTATGGGATGTCTACTAGTTTGAGAGGAACAAGTTATGTGCAACACTGTCAAGGAGGAGTACAAAGAAGGATGAGATATCCTTGACAACTCTGTGTATTACAGGACACCGGTAAGGTAAGATAGAGAATCCCACTCAAAGGAATGTTCACTAAATTTACCAGTACACAAGTTAGTACCTAACTTGTGTGGATGAGATAAGCAGGTTACCGACACAATGTATCACCAGTAAGAAAAGGATGTCAACTAGTAAATGATGTGTTGATATGAAGAATTCAAATTGACCAAGTGAGTGGTTGTCAATTGGCAAGGTGATGACCAATGCAGAAGTAGAATGGGCAAGGTGTTAGAGTAGTTGTTTTATGATGAAGAGATGAAATGCTACCAAAATCACATCAACACAAGAGGATAAGGATGAATAGGTCATTAGTATGTTGTGAGGTTACAAAAAAGCAAGACTCCCACTGGATAAAGATGCAGCCATCATGAGATGCCACATGAGTGCACTGTAGGATGTAGATTACAAAGGCTCACTCTCACCAGTGAGTGGAACTTATCTACTAGTATGCATAGTATGCATCATAGTTCCATGAGATAAAGTAGATGAGGCAAAGAAAGGTGTTTGAAGCCTCACACTGGATCTACTGTGAGTCAAAAGAAATGCCTTGAGTGCATATAATCAGGGATATGCACTGGACTGTCTAAGAAGGCATGTTGAGATGTTGGTATAGAAGAAGAAGTGATGGGTTTGTCATATTGACAAACTGTCAGAGCTGATCAGGGAAAATGGCTTGACTGAAGATGAAGTCTGCTGAAAGTTGTTGACATGGTGTCATCAAGAGGGTTTCATCGGTATAAATGTTCACTGGTAATATAGACAAGCTGCAGATGTAGATGACTCCCCATCTGATGAAGTCATATATAAGGTAGGTTAGCAAGTGTGCTGACTAATTGAGTAGTCCACCAGAAGATAAGAAGACTAAAAAGCAGATAAAAGGCTGGCTTGAAGGTTTAACTAACAGAAAAGAGGAACTAGTAGAGTGTTTGGTTGGTGATCCTATCTGGACTGACATAAAAATCCAAGTTAGCGGTTGGTCGACATGGATGCCACATGGAGTCAAGGTGGCGAATTTGCATGCAGCGGTAGATGGAATGAACACCGATAAGGTAGTTGCAGAGTTGGTCGATATTAATGGAAGATCCCACAAATCATGAGACATGTTGCAGAGCTATTGTAGGGTTTTGCAGCTCGAGGTTTGGAGCACAACTTAGAGCTAGCTAAGAGTGATTAAGGAGATCAAGGTAAATGAAAGAAACAACATGATCGATCTTGATGTTTGACCAAGAGACCAGCCGATAGGGTAAAAAGAAGATCACTAGACATAGAAGGCGTGATCAAGAAGGCACGTTAATGGAGGAGGTGTTCAGTTGGTTGTTAGGGAGATCAGATCGGGTAAGATCTAATTGTATTTGGTTTGTCTCAAGGATGATGAGGAAACCCTAACCACCTAGAATTTGAATGGTCTTTTTGGTGGGAAAACCAGGCTATAAATATGAAAGCCAAAGACATAGTTAAGTGTTTGTTGAATAGAAGAAGGAAATGTTGTTGCGAATTGTATTACTTCTGCATGTGAGAACAAATCAGTCAAGTGCACAAATCCTATCTGAGAAGAGACTGAGTGTGAGGGTGAACCAAGTTGAAGTGTTCAACCGGTAGGAGAGTTGAACCGGTAGTGTCCATACCGACAGAGTAGAAGTAAAGGGAGTTGAAAAGAAGGCAGACATAAAACCGACATAGTGTTGTACCAGTGAAGAGAAGAGAGTAAGGTGAAGACTCAGTAGAGCATAGAGTAAGGTGAAGACTTAGTAGACCAAAAGAAGAGGAGAGGTGTACTGATAGAGTTTACCAGTAGTAAGGCAGCAGTTGAGAGTAGCAAGAGAAGTGAGTTGGTGTAGCAGAGAAGGTATCTCACCGACAGAGTAAAGTATATGAAATGGTTACAAGATTCATCTCAACAAGACAACTTTTGTAATTGATGTTTTGATTGTGATCACTGAGTTGTAGCTCAGTGCAGGGGTTGTAGCTCCTTTGGGTTATAGCCCATAAATTTGTTAGGGGTTGGTGCTCCTTGGGTTGGTGCCCTAAACATTGTAACAAAGGTTTTGTTTGTGAGGCTGGTGAAGAGGGGAAAAGAAAGCAAGGTGGATTTGGATGGTTAGTATGCAAATAAAAAGCACAAAAACATATAAAATTATGAAGCATAAATCAAATCACATGAAAAATATGAAGATTAATGCTTTTACCTTGCAAACATTTACCTTCTCCCTCAGATGGAGCTTGGATGAAGTCTAAGTATGGTCAAATGCCTCCAACATGATGTCGATTTTCTCCTAGATTACTTGATGTGGTTGGCTCTCCAACATTGTGCACAAATAGATGTAATGGATTTGAAGGATGAGATGGATAATATGGCTAAGTATGGATGAAGGATAATTTTAGCATGATGAGGATGCAAAGATGGTTTCCTAGGCACAAACTAACAACACAAACTTGCTAAAATTGGAGATGAAATGTGAGGGGATGGAGTCCTCAATTTATAGGGAGAGAGGAGGAAAATGAAGGGCTAGGATTGACCCAAGATGGAGGGTCAGGATTTTTTGTGAGCCCACACAAGGCCCAAGAGGAGGTGTGGAGACCAAGAGATATGCCTTAAAGGAATTTCTTGTCTCCACACTCCTCAAGGTACATTGGGAAGACTTCCCAAAGTTCCTTGAGAAGAGCAAGGGATGGGACATTTCTTGAGGGATGGAAAGGAAGAATTTAAAAATTCTTCAAAAGGGATGTTCATGGGGATTGGAGGAATAAGGAGGAATTAAAAATTCCTCGGAAGATGAGATGTCTAGAGGAATGTGAAATTTTGAAAATCTCACATTCACCTAGGAAAATAACATATAAGGAGAGTGGTTGGATGGAAGGGACAAGGAGTTGACTTTGTGGCTAATCATGATGATTAGTCACTAGCAACTCATTAGGAGAGGGATTAGAGGAAAGATTAGTTGGGATTAGGATAGATAAGATTTGTAGGAGTATTTGACTAGGAGAGAGAATGAGTGGAGGGAATTAAAAATTATAAGAATAATGCTAAGTGAGCTTAGGGAGTTTCTAGAAGAATTTATTAGATTAATGATGGATTAGGAAAAGGTGATTTGTAGGAATCACTTAGGTTAACTAATTAATTAAGAGGAGGAGTTTGAGAAGATTTAATATTGAGGATTTTAAGAAGAATAAATGGGGATTGATTTATTAAATAAATCAATCACAGACTATAGTGACTATATTAATTATAATTAATTAATATTGAGGAGAATTAAAATTGGCATAATTAATAGATTAATTATGTCAGGAATTTAAAAATAATTAAAATAATTGTTTTTAAGTGTACATTTTGCCCATCTTTTACGCAGTGGCAATTTTGGTGATGGATAAAAGATAGAAGAAGAAGAAATGGATGCCCCAACATAAAGTGTGGGAGGTGTATGCCCCCTCGAGAATTTTGTCGAAAGAAAATTGACAAAAAATTATCGAAATAAAGAAGGAAGAATTTGAGTGGAGACAAGTGAAGAAGAAATAGGAATTAGATGCAGAAAATCTAGAAGAAAGAGTAGAAGATGTGAGACTGCAGAGGGAATGGACCCTTGAGGGGGCCCATATAAGCCACAAAGGGCCCAACGAGGATTCATTGTTACACACAAGCCTTCGAGCCACTCAGAGCATAGAAGAAGAGAAGGAGAGATGGATCGCATTCCTACATGTGATCACCGCGCTGAGAGGATCCGATGATTCGACAGACCCACTAGCTATGGACCATCGGTATGTAGGACCATTCCCTCTTTTGGAATTTTTAGGGTAGGGGTATAAATAGGGCTAAATTTAGGGCATATACTTCGCGAGGCACATGCATTGATCATTATTTTAGCGCGTGCGCCATTGGGTTAGCATGAGCACTAGCGAATAGCGCGGATGCTTGTTGGGTGGGGGTGTGTAGAATAGGTTTTTTTGAGGGATGGGAAATGTTTAGCATGGGTGTTCGTGCATCGACGCAGGTACTCAAGAGTTTACACGGGTGCTCGTGCTGGTGCATAGGCGCTCACATTGAAGGAGGGTATAGGAAGGGTTGAGGAGGGTTGTTAATCTATTAGCGTGAGCACCACAGTTTTGGCACGAGTGCTGGACAAGTCAGCATGTGCACTCAGGAGGGGGGATTTTAGGCTTAGGTTTAGAATTTTTGGGATAGGGTGAGGGTATGGCTGGTTTCAAAGGGTAGGAGAGGACTTGTGGACATGGAAATAAAGAATTGGTTTATTGGATGCAGGCGGAGATGAGGTCATTATCGAGGGAGCATTGGCCTGCTACTATGAGTTTATATCGGGAGTTGGGGCGTGATGAGTTGGAGGTGCTAGCTACTCTTGGATTACATTATGTGGGCAGGTGGCCAAGGATACGAGCTCATACTACGACGATGACAACTTTAGTTGAGAGGTGGGACAACAGGTATAACACCTTCCGTCTTCCTACTAGAGAGGCAACGGTGACCCTTTTTGATGTATGGAGGATCTTGAAGATCCCCATTCATGGTGTCATCCCAGAGTACCAGTTGGATGCAATGGATTTTTATCTTTGGGAGGTTTATGAGTATGAGACTCCACCGATACTAGATAGGAGTAGGATGCATTTGGGTAGGGTGATGGGTATTTGGCGGATTCCTCGCTTGGTACTAGTAATTTGTGGATTTTTGAGCGGGCGGATTATACCTGATCTAGGCGGGCATGGATATCCCATTGGATGGAGCAGGTGCCTTTATTTCATGGTCCATGATGGCATGTAGTATGCGTGGGGAGGTGCGATGTTAGCTCAGTTATACCATGATATGCATCTGGTGGTGTATAGGGAGTATGCTAGTTTATCTGTAGGAGTGACACTTCTCCACATCTGGGCTTGGGAGCATATTGCGGTTAC
Organism: Cryptomeria japonica; assembly: GCF_030272615.1. Taxonomy (NCBI): domain Eukaryota; kingdom Viridiplantae; phylum Streptophyta; class Pinopsida; order Cupressales; family Cupressaceae; genus Cryptomeria; species Cryptomeria japonica. The sequence goes on from NC_081413.1 coordinate 215,395,130, forward strand.
TCGGCCACTGGGTGTACAAGTGGGCTTGACAACCATATGTGGATAGATACAAGGGGCTACTGCACTATACTTAAACAGGGTCTGTATGGTTTTGACGCCAAATTTTGGATGAGCTTATGTAGTTTACATGGCAGTCATTTTTGGGTTGTGAGAGATGGAGGGGTGACTGGCAACTGCATTGGGCTGGGGTAGAGATGTGGATGTTTGGTAGGTCAGTGTACATTATGGAGTATTATGCACCATTTAGAGTGGCTAGATAGCTCAGACAGGTTCAGGATATAGTGGGGGACATCCCAGTTTATCCTCGGATTACACGGGAGGTGAGATATTGGGGATTGGGGCCTGACGACGAGTCCATTAGAGGGCAAGACCGGTTTTTAGATAGTGTCTCATTTGGTCTGGGATGATCGGATGGGGGCAAGAGAGGATCTAGGGATGACCAGAGGCTACAGGAGCTGGTGGGAGGGGCACTTCCGAGTATGTCTTACCATTCCTAGGGTTTTGGAGGAGGAGGAGTTGCAACCGGCGGTAGATCAAGTGGTTGGTGGTGAGGATGATGGCCTAGGGGATAGAGTTGTGATTAGTGTAGGGTGTGGTGCTGGCGGACAATAGAGGAGAGTCAGGGTGGTATGGAGGAGGGATCTGGAGGAGGGAGAGGGAAAGGGAGGGGATGCACCATTAGGAGAGGTCGCAGAGGCTGTGGGGGAGAGGATGTTGTACCTATGGATGTTCTTGAGGCACAGGTGGAGGAGAGGGGAGGGGTATAATAGGCTGACTTTGACATAGTACATCAGAAGCGAGATAATACTCAAGCAAGGTTCCATTCTCTTAAGGATGAGCTATAGATACAAAGAGCTGGGAGGGAGAGTCTGGAGGCAGAGGTGGTGCCGCCGACACGGGAGATAGCAGATTTGACAGAGAGCCTCCATACAATGAGGACAAAGGTGGATGCCCTAGGGCAGGAGAGGGAGGAGTCAGAGAGGATGTTAGAGGAGGCATGGACAGGGACAACTATAGCGGGCCTTCAGGATGTTATCACAAAGGGCAGAGGAAGATGTAACATGGTTGTGGGGGGAGATGGATGCAACCTGCTAGGTGTGGGCTCCTACAAGGCTTCGGCATATATATGCAGATATTATGCAGCAACGAGATAGGGTGGAGAGGGAAGCTCGGAAGGAAGAGTATTACAGGGATTATATCATGGAGTAGTACCTACAACACAATGAGTGACTTTGTACAGTGAGAGTGTGCAATCTCACAGGACACAAAGTCAGCGGCCGACACAGAGCCAGCAGACAGGTGGATCGGTGGGTTTTAGGCCACTAAGAGGAGGGGAGGCAAGAGGTTCAGGTGGAGGAGGTACAATAAAGGGGGGTGGGGAGACAAGAGGGGAGAGCTAGATCCATTTTGGCTTGTGTATCATGTTTTGACCCTTTGGGGTGATCATTGTATTATGACAGACATATTCATCTCTTATATATATATATGATTTTGTGATGATTGATGTGTATACTTTTTATTATGATGGATTCTCTTTATTTTTCTTGTGATGTGATGTATGGATGCAATTATGGATATGTTGTGCTGACCTATTTGTGATGTAGTGTGGATGCTTATATATGTATGCCTATAATATGTTGCTGACACATTTTTGGATGCAGGATGAGTGATCATGATTTTTGATGTCTATAAATGCAAATGTATGATGGATATGTAGATGTAAATGATTTATGATGCAATCTATATGAGAAATGAATGTAATGTTATGTGGATGAATTATAACTGATGTATGTGATAAAGTCTAAGTGCAACCTATGTGATAAATGTTTGTGAAAAAATGACAATTTAAATGAGTATTGTAATGAAATGAATAAGTAATGCAATGTATATGAATAATGTAACCTACACAGATAAAGTGAATTAATAATGCAAAGAGGGCATATGTCAATAATAACACAATGATCTTAGATCTAAAATAGAAGAATATGGAATAGATGGGGAATGGGGGTAAATTGAGGACTTCGTGAGGTTTTTAGGTTTGGAATTTATGGAATGATGGTGAAAGTTGTGCACAAAAAATGTGGAGAGCCAACCTAGTTTGATATTGCCTCGGGTGACTTGCACCACTGATTATAGAAATCAGGATGCCATGAGAAACCCAAGGCATGGAATGACTCACATTCAAATGGGAATTCCTTACACACAGTTATGTAAGTGTTGAGAAACACTAATACAAAGTTGTGGGTACGTGCAAGGAAACCCTCAAACACACCAATACCTCTTGTACAAGAGAGGGTAAGTGTTGATAAACACTAATACCAGGTCGTCAGTTTATACAAGAGGGATCCAAAATTTGCCATGCTATGAAAATATGCCCCAGTATGCACCTATCGTAAACATACCTGGATATGGAAAATCCAGGCAGTCGTAAATAGATGCAGTCGTAGGGTAGAAGATGCAAGTCTAAAATAAAAAATCCAAGAAATCAAACAAGTCATTCAGTCATGACCAACTGACACCTCTTGCCAAGAGTAGGATTAGGATGGAGGAATAAGTCGCCAGGCGAGGGAAGGATTCATCCCTAGGGCAAAGGATAAAGTGGGTGGATTCTTTGGATTGGTCAAGTGATGATATGGCCTCAAAGATTAACTTGTGGACTTAGGATTGTTCTGAAGACTTTATGAAGCTCACACAGAGGCACACAAGCTTAGTTGATGGGATATTCCTTATTCATGATTTTGGCAAAGACTAATCATCATACGTGTGATTTATTTGAAGGTGGAAGGGAAGGAATGTTGTGATGGGTGGATTGGATGGGAGGGTGATTGGAGCATCGACCTGATAGACAATGGATCCAGTTTTTATTTACCTTGGCGCCTGCATGGAGGTTTTCATCAAGGTACTTGTCCATAATGCCACAAAGTAGTTTTCACTGATGGATGAATTGATGCTTTTTTTTTTTTGGTGTCACAGGGTGCCTGTTTGCAAGGTTTTTACCAAAGTGATGATTTTTTTAGGATCTTTTTCTCATTTTTTTAATGTATTTTTCATGATTTTTTAATTTAATTGATATTTTTTTGACAATTTTAGGACTTTCTGAGGACTAGGCATAGAATCTTTTGAGGTGCATGATATTCATTGGATCATCCAAAGGATCACCTTCAGGAGTAGCCAACTGATAAGGTCCTGATCCATATTTTCTGTGATTACATATAGTCCAAGTCAATTAGGCTCAAACTTTCCTTTCTTTTCTCTTTCTTGAAGGTTTTTCTGATTCTCCATGAGGACAAGATCCCCAATTTGGAATTCCCGGGTTCTGACTTTATTGTGATAACTCATGCATAGATGGTTCTGATATACCTAGAAATGGTTCAAGGCCTTGAGGCACCTTTCATCTAACAATTCTAGCTCTTGTAGGTGGGCAATTCTGTATTCTTCATATGGTAGGATATTTGCAGCGATACCCTTAGAGAGGGGATCTTGATCTCAAGGGGAAGGATAGATTCGAAGCCAAAGACTAGGGAATAAGGGGTGGCACCTGTGGGTGTGTGGATGGGTGCGGTAGGCCCACAAATCAGTATGGAATTGGAGGTGCCAATCACGACCAACTTCATTGACTATCTTTTTGAGGATTTTGATTAGGGTTTTATTAGAAGCCTCAGCTTGACCATTACTTTGGGGATAATATGGGGTGGAGAAGCGATGTTGGATGTTGAATTTCTGGCAGAGTTCTTTGACATCCTGGTTTTTAAATTGTCTTCCATTATCTGTAATGATAACTTTTGGAATGCCATATCGACAGATCAGGTAGTTCAGGATGAATTTGGATATCTGCTTACCAGTGGTAAAAGTGAGAGGGATAGCCTCTACCCACTTGGTGAAATACTCGGTGGTGGTGATAATGAATTTATGCCCGTTGGAGGATGAAGGGTGGATTTTCCCAATGAGATCGAGCCCCCACTGTGAGAAGGGCCAGGGTGTAGCGAACGGCTACAATTCTTGTGATGGCGCATGAATCTTGTCACCATTTTGCTGACAAGGGATGCATTTCTTAAACTAGTTATATGCATCTACTTCCATTTTAGGCCAATAATATCCTGTTCTCAAAATATTTTTAGCCAAGGTGAGCCCACTTGAGTGTGCCCCATAGATGCCCTCATGTACTTCGCGTAATGCCCATTCCGCCTCTTGTTTATCTAAACACCTTAGGAGGGAATCATCAAAATTCCTTCTGAATAGAGTGTCTCCAAGGATGGTGTAATGAGCACATCGGTGGATGAAGGTTTGTTGTTGGGTTTTGGTGAGGTGTGGGAGAATGGCATTGTCTTTTAGGAAAGTGAAGGTTTTTTGGTACTAGGGGGACTCAGGACCAACGAGAACACACACCATTTGAGACTTCGATAGGTTGTATGCCGGTATAAATAGTTGCTTGACCAAGAACTCACACTTTTGACTATGTGCTAGCATCTGAAGGAGGGAGCTGATGGTGGCCATTGCATCTGCAGCCCTATTGTTTGTTCGCGGGACTTGATCAAACTTGATTATCATGAAGTGTTGCTTAAGATCTTCAACCATGCTATAGTAGGGAAGGAGTTTGTCATCTTTTGTTTTGTCTTCATCATTGACTTGTTTTATGACAAGTTGGGAATCACCATAGACTTGTAATTCCCTTATCTTCTAGTGGATAGCCAAGCGTAATCCTGTAATGAGTGCTTCATATTCTACGATGTTGTTGGTAAATGCAAAAGCTATCTTGTATGACTTCGAGATGCCATCTCCTTGAGGTGTGATCAGTAGTATTCCTACCCCTGATCCATTTTGGGTGCAAGAGCCATCAAAGTCTAATTTCCATGTGGAGGATATGGTAATAGTCATAATGAATTCATCTGGTAATTCTGTGAGAATAGGATGGTCACCTAGAAGTGAAGTGTTAGCCAACTAGTCTGCAATGACTTGTCCCTTGATTGCCTTTTTGTCTACATATTCAATGTCAAACTCGCTTAAGAGCATGACCCATTTATCGGTTCTGCCAATGAGGACAGCTTTTGACAAGAGATATTTAAGTGGGTCAATCTTAGCAATTAGTTTTGTTTTGTTGTTCAGCATATAGTGTCAGAGTTTCTATGTGATAAACATCAATGCCAGGTATGCGCTTTCAATGGGGGTATAATTGAGTTCATACCCGACTAGTGTCCGACTGATGTAGTAAATGGAATGTTCCTTCCCTTGATCATCTGTTTGTGCCAACAATGCGCCCAATGCCACTGTGGTAGCACAAATGTACAAAATAAGAGGTTTTTCAAGAGTAGGAGGCATAAGTACTGGAGGTGATCCCAAATATTCTTTTAGTTTTTCAAAGGCCTTTTGACACAAGCAGTCCCGTTTGAATTTTGTGTCTTTGCACAATAGGTGTGCAAATGGATGGCACTTATCTGCCAGTTGTGAAATAAAACATCTAACAGATTGGAGTTTCCCCTTGAGGCTGCGCAACTATCTGAGAGTTTTTGGTGGAGGCATTTCCATGATGGCTTTTACCTTTGCAGGATCAAACTCGATGCCTCTACGGGAAACAATGAAACCTAGTAGTTTTCCCGATGTGACCCCAAAAACACACTTCTTAGGATTTAGGCGCAATTTGTATTTTTCCAATCTTTCAAAGATCTGCTTTAAGATAGGGATGTGTTCCTACCTTGTCTTTGATTTTCCTAGTAGATCGTCCACATAGTCCTCCATAATTTTATGCAAGAGGCAATGAAAATTTGTTGTCATGGCACGTTGATACGTGGCTCTAGAATTTTTGAGGCCAAAAGGCATGACCCGGTAACAGAAAGTCCCCCATGGTGTTGTGAATGTAGTTTTATGTTGATCTTCATCTACAATCCTAATTTGATTATACCCAAAAAATCCATCCATAAGTGATAGCATTTCATGTCCTGATGTAAGGTCCGTAATCATATCTATGTTGGGGAGAGGGAAATAATCTTTAGGACAAGCCTTATTTAGATCTCAAAAATCAGTACAGATATGGATTCCCCTAGCGGGTTTGTCGATAAGTACAATGTTAGAGACCCACTCAGTGTAGTCTATTGTTTTGATGAATTATGCGTCCAACATATTTTGGAGTTTTGCCTTGACTAGGAGTGCAATATGCAGGTGCATTTTGTGCAATTTCTGTTTTACAGGTTTTGCATCTAGGTGGACAACGAGATTATGAACCACCGAAGCAGGATCTAAACCTGGCATATCAACATAGGACCATGCAAAATTGATTTTTACCTCTGTAAGGAAGTTGATGAAGTCTTGTTTCTCTTTTTCCTGTGAGGGACTTGGCAATGAGCACATTTTTTGGAATGTCTTTGGTGCCCATGTTGATACTATCTATTTCTTCTATTAGCAAATTTGACCTATCTTGTGGAAGGTAATCAATGGTAGGGAGGTCAAGTCCTTCATCATCAAGTGCCTTTTCTAGGTTTTCACTTTCGGATACGCCCTTAGTTTTTATTTTTTACTCATCCAAAGGTACCTTGGAGAGGTTTTCACCTAGGGAATCATGTTTTTTGCTTTGATTATCTTTTTTGCGACTAAGGGCATTGACTTGAGTACCAAAGTATCCCCTTTCATGTAGTTGAATACCATCTACTCTATTACAATCTTCCAAATTTTGCATAGTCAGGAGAGTAATGAGAGCATTATCATCGACGCAGATATCTAAAAGTGGGTTTGTCTCATTGGCCCTAGTCTATGAGTTCAGGATGGACAAGATGTAGCTCATGTGAAATGGGAGAGGTTATGGGGGTGATGGCATTGACGTGAGTGTCAAAGAAGATATCATTTTCTTATTCATAAGGCATTTCGTGGAACTCCTCTTTGTCAGAGCTTTCGATATCCAAGGAAGGACCTGAAGGGGCCCCCGCGATAGTAATCTTAGGCACCAGGGTGTACCTCAAGCCTCTGTTGTACTTGTAGGAGATAGGATTTATGGGTGCTTTTCTTCCTTTCTCCTCTGGTCCCAAGCCGTGTCCTTTGTATCCCATTTTTTCAACTATAGCTGATGTTTTTGGGTACATTATTTTGGATATTTTTGCTGGATCTTCATCTTCTTCCCGATATAGCCATGAAGAGACATATGTGTGGAGGCTCTCCTCATCAAGTGGGCCCCATTGCTAGAAGGTGGTATCTTTGCATTGTATGACAGGTTTCTGATCTTTTTTGAGCTCTTTTGGTTTGCCAAATGACTTAGGAGACAGGGGGAGGTTGCCTATTAATAAGACATCCTCCAATTTGTATTCTCCACAACCATTATCCAATATATTGATTTGTGTGTCTAGTTGGGATGAGGTGGAGGCAATATTTGATGTGTTAGATGGAGGAGTTGGTGAGGATCTATTTAGTGGGCAATGATATGGATGTTTCCCCTCTAAGAGTTTGCAATATTGAAAAGGTTGTGGATCACCTTTGATAGTGATCTCTCTTCCATTGAAGGGGAATTTGATGCATTGGTGATAAGTGGAGGGTACGGCTTGCAAGGAATGAATCCATGGCTAGCCGAGAAGGATGTTATAGGGGAGATCAAGATCTAGTACTTGGCAAGGGGTTTCAATTATGATAGGGCCCACTTGAAGAGGTAAAATGATCATGCCCTTTGAAACTCTTTCCACATCATCATATGCTTTTATTGTGATCCTTCCTAATGTGTCTACCAAGTCCTCAGAAAGTCTCAATTGTTTTATTAACTTGTATGTACACAAATTGAGTTTGGATCCATCATCTATCGGGATACATTTGACCTTGTGATTATGGATAAGGGCTTTGATGTGCAAAGGTTTATTATGGTCTCCATCTGTAGGAGCATCATTGGAAGTGAATACCAGGTGTTGCTAGGCAACAAGGTTTATGATGAGAGCCTTGAATTGGGTAGCATTGATATTATCAAGAAGGCGAGACTCAAGGAGGGATTGTTCCAAAATTTATTTATGGATAGGGGAAGTCTTGAGAAGTTATAGAATGGAGATATATGCAGGAGTCTTCCCAAGTTGGTCAAGGAGATCATATCGATGGGTGGAAGACATGGGTGGAGGGTTTGGTGGGGGAGGAGCTCCTTGGATGGTGACTTTTCCTTGGCGCGTGGTTACATTGCAGTCATTCTGAGAGTAGGGGGTGGAAGATGTAGTGCCTTGAATGACTATCCTAGTAGGATTAGGTCTGCTTTGGGAAGGGGGATGATTAACTCCTTGGATAGTTATGACATTAACATGATTATCTACGGGCTCAATGCGACCTACTAAAGAGTCAAAGCCAGTTATGTGATTAGTGTAGTCATAGTTCACTGTGTTAGATGATGATCCTTTTCCCTTATCATATTTCGGGAAGGGTTCCTGGTACATTTTGAGTTTGTCATTGTTATTACCAGGTTTTGCATTTGCTACTTCAATTTCACCCCTATCAATGAGATCTTGTATGTAGATTTTAAGCTTCATGCATTTTTCATGTATCATGTCCCTTGATACGATGATACTCACAATATTCATTCTCATTATACCACCTAGGTTTGGGTTGATTGGGATCAAATGGGCGAGTGATCAGAAAAACCACTACGCCTATTTGGACAAGCTTTTGAAACACCACTTCAATAGGCTCAGCAAGAGGAGTGAAGTCTCTTGGAGTCCTGTTATTGGATTGGGGTGGTCACCTCTGGACTGAGACATTATTGTGAGGATTTTGGGATTGATTTTGGTTGTTTTGATTGTTGAATTGATGATTAGTGGTGGTGGTTTTTGGGGGAGCGGCCACGGTCTAGACCCATTTTGCATCAGTTACACTATCATTGACTACGTTTTTGTTCTTGAACCAGAATTTTGGTTTATCATTATGATAAGAGGAAGAATTTTGAGTTGATCTTTGGTAGTGTTTCAAGGTTCCTTCCTCTAACAAGAAACGTTCGATGGATAGGCCCTTATCAGTCAATTTTTGGAAGGATTTAATACATTGAGATGTTAGAGTTCTTGAAAATTTGGGTACCAGGTTCTTTTGAAATAATTCAATTTGGTGTTGTTTTGGCATGTCCCATTGGAGTTTCTTGATGAGGTGTCACCATCTTTGCAAGAAGTTGGTGAAAGTCTCTCCTTTCCTTTTCTTTGTGTTACACAGGTCCATCATGGAAACATCATTAGCCATGTTGTAGGCATAGTGAGCTACAAAATTTTCTGCCAAGTCTAGAAAGGAGATAATGAAACCTTGTGGTAGGGATGAGAACCATGCCAAGGCATCTCCTGTGAGACTCTTGGGGAAGAGCCTTCAAAGGTATAGGTCACTATAGGAGATTTCTTGGCATAAGATGTGAAATTCCCAGACATGGTTGTGGGGGTCCCCTTTGCCTTCATACTTGGTGAATTTAGGGATCTCAAACCTTGGGGGGTAGGGTGCAGCTGATATAGATGAGTCATAAGGACAAGGACAAAATTACTCAAATGAGTATGGTTTCCTCTTATTAGTCCCTTCTTTCATGTCCTTGATGATATTTTTCATCTCTTGAATATCTTTAATGAGGTCTTGTTGTAGATTTTGGAAATGATGGATTGTATTTGCACCTAGAATCGGATGAGTCATGGAAGGTGCACCACCACTAATGATTGATATTATGAGGAAGCAAGAATGTGAGATGTGGTGACCGATGTCATAGGGAATTGAGTGACAGTTGGTTGCGGCCCACAAACTATTATGACGGGATTAAGTGCGGCCCGAATGAAGTTAGCGACATTGTTGATAGGAAGTGAAGTTTGTGGAATATAAATATATGGTTGAGTGGAAGAAGATGGTATAGGGGCATGTTCGAGAATAGATGAGATTGGATTTGATAGTGGTATAGATGGTAAGGAGGAAGAAGGTGGAATGGAGACCACGAGGGGAGGTGCCGCGGGTGGTATTGATTGAGTTTGGATGATTGGTGGGACCATAATTGATTGAATTTGAATAACAGGTGCAACATTCTGCGTGGGAGCGAGATCTCCTTGTGGTTGTTGGCCAAGAGTGGATTTATCAAAATCAGCTGGAAGTTGAGCTCCATTTTCAAGGAGGGTCTTTAGAAGCACAGTAGGATTGTGTTGGATAAATTTTTCAATCATCTCTTAGTTATAAGAGTCTGCTAGGAAAGTTTGCACTTCCGGAGAGAGTTCATTGTGCCTAACCATATTAGGTTTTTGTGTTTGATCTTGAGTGCTAGGTTGCACACTTTGTGTAGGATCTTGTGTAGGATCTTCATATAGGACACTAATGTCTGGCATACCATATTGTTGTTCAACCATCTTTTTCTTTTGAGATCGAGTTGTGACCATACAAGAATAACCTTAGAAAAGATTCGAGGAAGAAATTTTTGATGAGAGGACTTAGCAAGACTTTTGGAATTTTGGATTTGTCTTTGATGAAAAGGGATTTTGCTGATTGGTAGGGTCCTTGGATTAGAACCCGGATTTGATTAGGATTAACACCTTAGTCCTTGGATGAGGATCTTAGATGGTAGATGAAACCACAAGCAAGGTAATGACCAAGTTGGGTAGAATTTAGACCTTAAAATGATGATTAAGAAGCCTTTCTTCCACCAAGGGTTGACTAATGACCCTAAGAAAAGCAAAGGTGTAAGTTAAGAGTCTTGATTGACTCAAAGGATAAGGCAAAGGTACTTGGAGAGGATTCTTCTTCAAGCAAAAAAGCCAGGTGATTAAGGATGAGGTCTAAATGAAACTTCATAAGGCATGCAACCTTAACATGAGGTTAAATTGGATTAAATGATGATTTGATTTGTATTTTGAGAATTTGATTTGATAATTGTAGGTGATTGATTTTGTGATTGATTGATGTGCTAAGTCCTTAGGAAAATATTGAGGATGATTGATTGAAGAGGGATGATAGTGATGATTAGAAGAAATTTGGTGACTAGGTTATTCTTGGCATGAACATGACTCAATAGATGATTGGTTCGGATGGCAAGTTGTATGAAGGGACACGACCACCCTGATTTTGATGATAGTTGGTATTGAAAGACAAACCTGAACCTTGATGGAGGGCATGGACTCTTAGTTCATCACTAGCATCAAACTCATTACTATGACCATGGACGTAATCATGGTAATGATGCAAGAATGTCCAATGTTTAAGAAAGAGTTTGCAGTTTTCATACCAAAATTTCCGATGCCTAATGAGTTGTTCTTGTGTGAGCTTCTTCTTCTTGATAGGTCGGTGGATTGACTTCTTAGGATGTTTATACAACTTAGGTTTATGAAACATGAGACGGGCGGAGTTTTGACGCAATTAGGACTTTGTGTGGATAGTGACTTGGATGATTGTTTTCTTTTGGACAAATGTTTTTGCAAAGTGTTTGAGGACAATGATGTGTTTTTAGTCTACTCTTGGCAAGCAAGTATCAAGCAAAGCAAACACAATGATCAAATGAATTTTATCTCAAAGACAATAATGCTCATGTACAACATTCCTAAGGCTGGCAAAGACAATAGTCATTGGATCCCAATCGGTTTCCCAGCTACGCTTACCCAGAGTGGACACTTAGATGCTTGACCCCACTGGCTCCCCTCCATGACACTCACTTCTCTGGGGCGCCAAGCATCAATTCCCATGAAAACTCCTCATGGAAAACTTTGTGTCTCTACTAAGGGTCGTAAAAATATGAGCGGCTTCAGAGGTCCGACCTCCTGCACCAATGACTAGAAGGTTTTTGGCCACTATGCACAAGGTGTTTAATATGTCTTCCTGTTAGGAGCTACCCTTCGCAGTTGCGCAAGTGCAATTAAGGCCTATAGCCCAACGAAGCACCAAGAACTTAGTAGTCACACAAGCATGATTGAAATCTCTAGGATCCTACTAAGTACCCAATGTGAGAGTGAACTCTCATATAGCCCCAACCATTGACCCTTTCATCGTCAATGGCCTATTTATTATAGTGAGTTGGGAACCCCAGGTCCGGGTGTACTCACTTGGTTCATTCCCCTCTTACCTTCTCAAAGAGCAAGTTGGGAGGGTAGGCCCGCTAAAGGTAAGCATGCAACAAACATGAAGAACTTGGAGGGTCTGGATTTCTGATCATCTAGCTAGACGAGAGCATACTCTCCTACCTTTACGCTTTTCATAAAACACACAGGACAATGGTTCATGTACCCTTTAATTAAATCTAGGTGCCTAGTTAAGAAAAGACACAATGTTTGGTTGGAACTCCTAGGCAACCTGCAAAATAGTTTGGAATAGTAGTTTGTTGTATTTTTTTGGGGTCTTGGACAATTGAGAAAAGCTGCAACACTCAAAAAAAAGAAAGTTAGTAGCCACTACCTTGCACAAATAGCGCACGCACCAAAATGCAGTCAGTCGCACTGAAGCACCTACGCAGGTGCCAAAACGCTTGCATACGTGCTGCGATGACAGAAACCAAAAAATAAAAAAGAATTTAAAACTAACAGAATTGTGATTTTATACCTGTCTATCACGCTGGTCTAGATCGATCGCGCTAAAATGCCTGCGCCCGCGTCGAAATCCTAAAAACAAAGAAAAAGGGGCTTAGGGGTTAAAATTTTGAAATTCAAATTTAAAAACAATTTTTTTTTTGTTGAGGGCGGGAATTTTTGAAAATGGTCGCGCTGGTTAATTTTCGCTCACACCGAAACACGTCTGCCTTCGCTGATGTGCCTGCACATGCGTTGAATAGACAAACAAAGAGTAATTTAAAAAAAAATAGAAAGCGGGGAAAAAATTGAATTTTTAGAACGGTTGCACTGGTGCGCTTGCGCTCGCGCTAATGCACCTGCGCACGCGCTGAAGAAGTATGTTTTTCGCGTTGAACCCGAATTGCTCACGCTGATTTGCAATCTCTCGACCTGTTCTGATACCTGGGACTTGCAAACTCACAAAAACTCAAAAAAATTAGTTTTTAGGGACGTGGGTCCCACCGGACGTGCCAGGATGAAGAGAGGAAAAGAAAGCAAGGTGGATTTGGATGGTTAGTATGCAAATCAAAACACAAAAACATATAAAATCATGAAGCATAAATCAAATCACATGAAAAATATGAAGATTAATGCTTTTACCTTGCAAACCTTTACCTTCTCCCTCAAATGGAGCTTGGATGAAGTCGAAGTGTGCCCAAATGCCTCCAACGTGATGTCTATTTTCTCCTAGATTGCTTGATGTGGTTGGCTCTCCAACATTGTGCACAAATTGATGTAATGGATTTGAAGGATGAGATGGATAATATGGCTAAGTATGGATAAAGGATAATTTTGGCATGATGAGGATGCAAAGATGGTTTCCTAGGCACAAACTAACAACGTGAACTTGCTTAAATTGGAGATGAAATGTGAGGGGATGGAGTCCTCAATTTATAGGGAGAGAGGAGAAAAATGAAGGGCTAGGATTGACCCAAGATGGAGGGTCAGTATTTATTGTGAGCCCACACAAGGCCCAAGAGGAGGTGTGGAGACCAAGAGATATGCCTAAAGGCATTTCTTGTCTCCACACTCCTCAAGGTACATTGGGAAGACTTTCCAATGTGCCTTGAGAAGAGTAAGGGATGGGACATTTCTTGAGAAATGGATAGGAAGAATTTAAAAATTCTTCAAAAGGGATGTTCATGGGGATTGGAGGAATAAGGAGGAATTAAAAATTCCTTGGAAGATGAGATGTCTAGAGGAATGTTAGATTTTGAAAATCTCACATTCACCTAGGAAAAGAGCATTTAAGGAGAGTGGTTGGATGGAAGGGACAGGGAGTTGACTTTGTGGTTATTCATGATGATTAGTCACTAGCAACTCATTAGGAAAGGGATTAGAGGAAAGATTAGGTGGGATTAGGATAGATGAGATTTGTAGGAGGATTTGACTAGGAGAGAGAATGAGTGGAGGGAATTAAAAATTAGAAGAATAATGCTAAGTGAGCTTAGGGAGTTTCTAGAAGAATTTATTAGATTAATGATGGATTAGGAAAAGGTGATTTGTAGGAATCACTTAGGTTAACTAATTAATTGAAATTAATTAATTAAGAGGAGGAATTTGAGAAGATTTAATATTGAGGATTTTCAGAAGAATAAAAGGGGATAAATCAATCACTGACTATAGTGACAATATTAATTATAATTAATTAATATTGAGGAGAATTAAAATTGGCATAATTAATAGATTAATTATGTCAGGAATTTAAAAATAATTAAATCCAATTTCAAATATTTCAAAAAATATTTACCTCCCGCCCATAACTTGATTTCACCTGATTTCAAATATTTTGTCACTACTCCTCTCGTCCACCCACTGGATTTTACCTTTGCATCGTCAACCTCCATCAGGAATGCATCCAATGTTTTCGATTAAGATTTGAAGGGACTGGGCCAGTGCCTTACACATTTGTATCATTTGGAGGTGGTCCATGAATGTGCCCTGGAAATGAATTTGCACAAATGGTAATTCTTGTATTCATCCACAATATTGTTGAACATGTTGAATGGGAATTAGTAAATGTGAATGAAAAGGTGATTATTGATCCAATACCTGCCCCTATGGATGGCCTTCCCATCAATATTTGTCATCTCTCATTCACTACCTAATTTTCTCTTTGTATTGGAGATGCTCACTACCTAGAATTTCTTTTTGTTTTTTAATTGAAAAAGTAAATAAAAAGGAAGTTGACTTAGTAGCAAGTGATAAGTAAAAGCACCTAGACATGCTATTAAATGCTTTATAGGTACAAATATTTGTAGTCTTATTATCAATCATTTATATTTATGTTTAGTGATAATTTGATATCACTTTGGTTTGCAATCAATGTTTTCAAGTGCATTTCAGATGCAGATTTGAGGATGATGTTTCCCTCATCCCAGTGCTATTCTTTGTGATCATTCCTTCTAGTTGTTACAAGTTCGTAATAATTTTGCTAAAACTTGAGTTGTACAAACATAGATGGATAAAATAAGATAAATGTTTAATTTAATATCTTAACATGCGTAACAGAGTACTAATATGCAATATGTTTCTAACTTATTCCACTTAGGAACTCAACATGATGTCTTAAGAAAAGGCCTATGAATTAAATTCCTCCTATTATCACCAACAAGACACTAAAAATTTCACTAAAACATTGTCACATACAAGAGACAATTAGTTATATAAATTTAAATAGCTTCATTGCATCCCCCTCTAAAAATTATACGAATTGAAAAGAATAATACTAAATTTTGTGGTACTAATGCAATGTTATGGTCTTTATAAGGTATTATGGGCCAAAGACCATTAGATAAACTTAGACAATATTCCTGTTTAAAATTTATAAATTGATAATGATGACAAATGAAATTTTTTGTTATTAAGAAAATTTTATGGCCTTTGCAAGATGTTGTAGGAAAGAGACCCTAAGGTCAACTTTTGCAAAACATTTGAGGCATAAGGGCACATTCAAGGATAATTGTCACCATCAAAAGAGGGTTATGATCAAAATTCACTATAAATATGAAGTTGTAGGTTGAACTACACATTATGTTTTTCAACTTGTACAAAATCAGTTATGACTAATGAACTTGGTGTTCCAAAATTTAACCAACTTTGTTTGCTATTTTTATAATAGTGCAATTAGCTCCTAATTTTCATCTTTTTCTTGATGCTTACTATAAAAATGTAATATTTTGTTTTAATGCACTAAAAGTCAATAGAAGAATAACATACTTTCTTCACTATTTTTATTCAAGTATAATTAAAATGGTGAGCTTTATCTATTTTTGTCTCTTTTGAAAATATGTTAATATTTTAATGTATTATTTTGTATGATTTCTTTAGCATCATTAATATTATCATTTTCTATCATAAGTTCACATTACCTTAATTTTTCTATAGCCAAATTTGGTGGCCTATAACAGGCCTTACACATTGCATTTGAAGAAAGGTACAATTTTTTTTTTCAAAAGTTCTTCATTTTGCACATTATGGTTTAAAAATTGTAGTTTATTTCATATATGCAAGTATTTTCCAAGAAGTAATAACAAAATATTTCATAGAAATAGCTTTTTCATTACAAGAAATGTGTAAGGTATCCCACACAAGCCATGGGAACAACTCACTAAACTATAAACACATATTTCCATACAAACATGAAAATAAACTATATTACAGAAGAAATGAAAGAACATGAAAGTAAGGTGGCCCGTCATTACTTAGAATGACGAGCCCAACTGGAAAGAGTTGTTGAATTTCAGCTACCCATCTACTCCAACTTCTTTCACTCTCATTCCAAGAGTACCTGCAAGATAATTTATAGCTGAGTTAGAGAAATGAGGATTATCATACTTTCATATTCAAACTCAATGAAATATAATCCATCTGCATATAAGATACTAAAATATATACCTACAACTATCAATGAGTCAGATTTAGAAACATATATCTGAGGAATGCAAGAGAAGCTGAAAAGATATATGAAAAGAGATAGCAGATCATAAGACCAAAAGATACACTTGTTTTGCTAACTTATTTGTTTCATGTGTAGATATAGGGATCAAATAATCACATGTTTTATCATTCAAGCATGTGGGATTAAATGAGGTTCCCAAAAGGGTTGAGCCCAACATGCTAATATGTTAATATATCTCCATTGAATAGGGGGCCATCATTCATAACAATGAACTTTCAGGATCACTGTTGTAGATATTGTGTTTGTGTCCAATGGAAATATATTGGCATATTAAAAAAGATAGATGCAGCCCTAATAAGGTCTTAGAATAAATATTTCAATATCAAATCCAGAGAAAGTTTGGTGATCATACATCATAGAATGGCAATCTCAAGATCAACATAACACAGAGGTTATCATTATTTCTAATCAGCCATTTTGAGCAATGCAAACATATATACAGTGAGCAACATATATGCATTAAAAGTCTAGTCATCAAAAGCCTCATCAAAGGGTACTCACATCCTAGAGCATGAAGGACAGTGTTAATTACAATAACAACAGAGTAGTCTAGAAAAATTTGTTATGAGAAAAGTACTTTGATAGTATATTACTCTTATAATGCAATCAATGAATATTGAATAAAAAGAGAAACATTTGGACCATCCAAGTATGTTGAATAATAATTAGCCTACATAATTAGAAATCACAGTCATTAAGATCTTTGCAGCCATTCAACATGATTTATAGTTACAATAAAGAATGGGAAAACAATGATTCAATTCAGTCATAATAGTCATATTCTTATAACCCAAGTGCAGCCCAAAGCCTAAAAAAGAAGATAAGAGAGTATAAACAGTATACAAGAAGCCAATAATATCAAATCAAGAGGGATAATAGTGAATGATAGCAGAGGGTAGACCTCAGAAAGAAATGTTGCAGTGAAAGGACAATCCATAAGTCCTAAAAGACATAAATCTCCATATCCAGTCCAAAGGATTAATGTCCATCACTATCAAACCTAATTAAAAGGAGGACATGAAGCATCTCAAATTATCAAAGAACAATGAAATCATTGTTCATACATAGTGTAAAAGAAGTGCAACACCATGCACACACAATAATAATATGCCCAAGATTCATTCATTAGCAGTAATAAGAATCATTCACAGTGAGAAGATTTTGTAGGGGCAGAGTAAGCATTTATAACAAATAGGGTTCATGTTTTAACAGTGATATGAGAGCGTAATAAGGTGCAAAAATAATGACTAAAGATTATAGCAATAGGACATAAACTCCATTCTTGTTGCATATCAAAATAACGTCTAGAATAATCTAATATGGTCCCAAATCATCATTGGTAGGACACAAAGGATTTGAATAATAGTCATACATCATATAAAGTACAATAAAATTCAATAAACTCAATCAGCCCCATGTCCAAAACATAGTGATCTTGCAAGCCAAGGGCTAGAGCAACTACATAGAGACAGAGTGCAGTGATAGACCCGCTAACAATGTTATAATTAGAAACACTTTCAAATCCTCAAAGCTACATGAGAAAATATAGGCAAAGGCACATTTCATTGAACTTGGTCAGTAAATAGTAAACAAAGAGGATCAACAGGTAAAAAACTTTTATAAAAGGGGACAATCATCCATAATAAGACAGAGACACACAACAACCTTGGATAGCAACAATAATGCCTTATCTCTTAGTGAGTAGTGATAGAAAGCAAAAGGAATTGATCTAAGAGGGCATCCATGTTAAATAAAGAATAGTCCTCTTTCAGAGGTTAAAAATGCAGACCAAAAGACAATTTCATGGCAGCCTCCAAGCCAAATGACGAGAAGATAGTCTTAGGAGCATCACACAACAATCAACAGTATACAGTTTGTTGGCTTGATGATGATTGTAATTGATGAATTTGTGTGTTGTCATTGATGGCACATGTATACACACACATATGTTCACATTGTAATGGTCATCTTAGTTAAGTCAAATTGGTATTCTATGTATAGTGAAGTTCAAACGGTTTAGAGGGTGTCTAACCAGTATATGTAGACAACTGGTATATGCAGAAATGACATGACACCAGCTTGGAGATTCAACAAAGATCATCAAAGAAGCAAATGGAGGACAATAATTTTATGTGTTGGAAGTGGTTAACTCTTAACCAGTATCGATGTTCCAACTAGTATTAAATGATTGTGTGATGAGTTATCACTGGTCGTGATAAGTTATCCCTAACCGACAGATTTGGTGGCAATCTGTGATGAGTTATGTTAGATTGTCTAGATACACTACACTTAGGAAATTGTGATATGATTCCTGAGCTGACATGAAATCTAATGTCTATATATTGACATTGAGATGAACTATTTTGTAATAATGATAAGTGATGCAAAATAGAGTTGGTGTTACAAGTTCAAGTTGTTGCAAATTGTAGAAGTAAGTTGGTGATGCAGTATTAAATGAGATGAAGAGGATCTATACCAGCAAGATGTGCTATTACTAGATCATCCCTACCTTTTGTTTTCTAATCACTACAACAGTTAAATCCCCTAGCAGGGTAAGCTCTAACAAGTTTTTTGTACAAATCCTCTAACCAAGTGATCCATTAGTTTGGGTTTTGAAATCCTCTACCGAGGTTACTCCTAACATGGTACTACCTTTAACAGGGTACAACTCCTAACAGGGCATTGGGATCTGTAACAGGATTCACTCCTAGCAGAGCACTTTGTAGACCTTAACCGGTCAATTACCTATTACTATAGATAGTTAACTTGTGAGTCCCATCTCACTGTGGTTTTTCCTAGTTGGTTTTTCCATGTATAAACACTTGTGTTATGGTGATGTTTTAGTAATTGTGGATGCTTTAATATCATTTTGGATTGCATGCATAGTTTTTAGTAAGTTGGTTGACTGTCTTTACTAGTCAGTGTTTAAAGTGGTTTTGTTTTTATTGTCAGTGATTCACCCCCCCTCTTAGTGCTTTATAACTCTATCAATTAGTATCAGAGCCTAACTTCCTTAAGGATTAATCACTTGTAAGGAAACCCTGAAGCCACAATGGGGGATATGAGCTACTTAGAGATGGCTAGAGTGCTTGATGCTACCAAGAGCTTGAAATCCTAAGGGTCAGATTTAAAACTTCACAAGTCAAAAGGAGAGAACTGACCGAGCAACGATTGGAGATACTCGATAATAGTTCTTCAGATGAGGCTAAGATTCATGCATTAGCTAAGGAAGTTGAAAAAATGAATGGTGAAAATCTAAATCTAAGGAGAGATCTTGAAGTCCTAACCATCTGCATGAAGGAAGAAGGGCACTTGAAGACCTAATCAAAGAAAGAGATCATGAGATTGCTAAAATCAAACAAGAGAATACAACTTTTCATGAGCATTGGCTTGAATGAAAAGAAGGGAAGGAGGCTTTGTAGCTAGATCTTGAAATGGAAACATCTCTAAGAGAGACTCTGACAAAACATAGTGAATATCTAACCAGAGAGCTCACTGAGGCTAATGGAAAGCTTGAAAATTTCAATAAGAGTTCTTTTATGTTGGATGAGCAGATCCAATATTAGAGGATGAAAGGTGGCACATTTGGACTAGGTTTCAATACATCTAAGAAAGGAGAATCTTCTAGTACCAAGAGAAACATGGATGAAGGTAATACTACTCCTAAGGCTAAAAAGCCTACCGGTAAGAAGGTTTTCAAACCTAGTCATACTGCTAATATGTGTAGAAGCAGACCTAATGAGAACACAAGTTGTAATACTAATGCTAGATATGTGTCTAGAAGATTTGAAGTTTGTTTTTACACATGTAACATGTATGGACATAGATTAGTTGAATATAGATCATTGTCTATTGGTTTTTCAAAAGATTGTCAATGGTTATATACCTGTCAATATTGGGTAGTTCTGTTAAGCGATATATTAGGGTTTGTTACCCTATCGATTGCGCATTTAATGCAGTGGGTAAGTTTATAAAAGTGAGTTTTATGAAGTCATTCTTACCCTAATTGCATTCGAAAGAGAGTTATTGAGCACCTGTAGAGTGAAAAAGAGAATTGCTAGCCGATTGAAGACAAATTTGTGTTGCAGATCATAAGCTGAATTGAATTCAAAAATTGGAGAAGGAAAAATGGGTGTGTAATTGAGAGAGCAACCAGAAACCTTGCCAACGTAAACAGAATAAGGTATTCTTTTGATCAATCACTCTCAAATTGAGTTTATTTAAAATTGGATCATCGTCTAAGAAAGTAGAGAGACTTGTGATCACTTTTGAACCTATGGAGACTATGGAGTCTAATAAAATAGTATCATATAATGCTTTGTCTCAAGTACTTGACGATGTTATAATAAAAGGTGATTTATCCAGTTACATTGACTGTAAAATTGAGGATTTAGGATCATTATCAATTTACTCTAAACTGAAATCCTTGTGTGATAAAAGTGGCAAAATCAAACCCAAGTACATTAGAGTTTATGAAAAAGGTTTTCATAATGCGGCATATTTCCTTGAAGATTTTGAAGAGGAACATGTCAGGATAATTCTTAATCATGTGCATGGAGAGTATATGTATCTCGACAGGTTGCACACAATTACAAAGGAAGCAGTTCATGTTGTGACTGGTTTTTGGCAAACTGGTGAAGTTCCAAAGCTGAGGAAGATTTCAAAAGGGACTGTGACTGCATTAACTCAGACCACCTCTGACAGATGTGCATTTTTAGTCAACAACATTAAAGACCCAATGGTTAGACTTGCAAGTATGGTTATTGGTTATAGGATATTTTATTCTAGCAGAATAAATAGTGTGCCATCCATTGTTGTGCATACAACTTACAGGATGATTGCTGAGAATGCATATTATGACTTATGCGAGGCAATAAGGAGCCAATTGATGTTGAACCTACAATAAATTAAGAAAGACAACAGTCAAAAGTTCAAATTTGGTCAACTAATAATTGGTCTATTCTTCTATTTTTAGAATTTCCTACCGGAAATTCATGATATTCAATGGTCGAAGGATATATTGGTAATTTATCAAATCAAGAACAACATTAAGGCTGCAAAGAACACATTTCTTGTGGCTATGAATATATATTTCAATGAATTCCAAAATAAGATGAGTATGAGAATGAGACTACCTGAACATGTGGTGAAACACTTTGCAAAAGACATTTGTTTCATAGTCACCACAGACTATTTTTCTCATGGAAGCCATCGAACTCAGGGAAGATGAAATGGAAGATATGAGTTATGAAGTCAATAATGACTTGTTAATTGGTTATAATAATAATATTTTGGCATCTCCAGTGGATAAGAAGAAGAAAAGACTGGAAACATTTGAGGAGCAAACTGCATCTGCTCAACCCAGTAGTGCTAAAAGTAAGAAGAAGAAGGCTGAGCAAGCACCTTCAGTGTCAACTAGTACAAGAGTAACAAGAAATGTACAAGTCAAGAAGGAACTGACACCAAAAGTGTATGCAAAGAAACAAACTGCAACAAAGAAAAGAGGTAGACAACTTATTCTTTAAGATGAATCTGAAGATACTGATACTGAAGAGGAGCCAAAGAAGACGAAAGCAACTGGTAAGAAGGCCAAATTAGTAGGAGAAATGTCAAAGGAAAATACTCCAATTAATATTATATCATTCAAACCTATGATTAGTTTTGAGAGGACTTTAAAGGCATTAGAGAGGAAAAGGTTTGATAATGTAAAAGAGTATTTTGATTCTTTTGATGATGGGCAGAAGCAACAAGTTGTTCAAGAGGTAATTAATCATTTGTGTCAATTCAATCGGTTACCTCAGGATATTGAAAAGGATGTCTCTAATTCTTTATATTCTATTCTTGTAAATTTGTGGAAAATGGCTGTTGATCAAGACCAAAAAATTATTGATAGAATTTTCATTCAATATTTTTCTGATTTATCTAGAGATGAATTGTTATTACTTGATAAATTCAAAGGACAATTTCATTCTAAAGCAAGAATATTAAAACTATTAGCTGAAAAGGTATAATTTTTTGAAGATGATACCCACAAAATTGCTAAGGATATTCACATGATGCATGGGCAATTAAAATCTCAAACAGAGACTCTACCGAAGTTAAATATTGAAGAGAATATTGCACCGGACAAGGACAATACAACTTCTCCACCGGTTATTTTTTTTGTTGATGATATTGATGAAATTCAGGACACTATTGATACAACTGGCAATATCATTGAACCAGCTAAGAAATATGTACTGCAAATGATCATTTCTGATACATAGAAAGCAATGGGTGCACCAGTTAAGGAATTTAGTGTATTTGTTCCACCGCCACTAGAAAAAGAACAACAAGTTGATACTCAACTCCCACAGGTTACTACAGTTTCACAAGAGAAACAAATTGAGATAGAGAAAGAGAAACCTAAAAAAGAGGTTGAAGCAAAGGAACCTAAAAGGAAAAAGGATGTAGAGAAAGAGAAATCAAAGGAAAAGATAGAAGAGAAGATAGATGAAAAAGAAAAAGAAATTGTTAATCAACAAATTAATGATGAGGATGACTCAATAGGCATCGAAGGGCCTATAGATGTAGAAAATATGAGTGCATCTAAACTCATGGAGATTGCAACAGTGATGCAATCTAGAGCTCAGAAGAAAAGATTGAAAGACCAGAAACCATTCAAATTGCCATTAAGATTCTGTCAAGTCTTCTACCAAAGACGGACACTGGAAATTTGACAACCCCTATCAGTAAACTTGGCCAGTTGGTTGCTGATGCTTCTAACCATCTGAATTCTCTTGAAGAAGATGCTCAAACTTTAGCTGAGAAGAATTATAGGAGGAAAAGAGAAGAACAAATAATGAAATATATTGATACAGGGAAGATTACTTTATCCCTGAATGAAGATCTTTTGAGGACTGCTATTGAAACTAGAGGGAGGATACTAGTCTATACATCAAACATTTTTTACACTGATTTGGTTAAAAGGCGAGAAGAGACAAAACAAGAACTGAAAAGGATATGTACTGCCTACATGCCTTTATAGGACTTAGCCTTAGCATTTGGAAAATTAGTTGATGATTTGCAAAATTAATTAGATATCTATGATTGTGAACAGGTTAAGAGACTCCAATCCCTGAAGGAACTCAAGAACCAGTTGAGATCCAAAGTGGACATCTTACATGGGCATACAGGGATGTAGAAGCAGTTTTGGAAACTCCAGAGATGAGCATAGTGGATGTGATGGAAGAATTCACTACACATGTTATGACAACCTTTGAGATCACTGAAACCTTTTTGGAAACATGGGAAAATGATTTTTCTCAGATGAAGATCACTTTAAGTGACATTTTCTTGAAAATTACAGTGAACACTCCTTGAACAGACTCTAATATGTAATTTTTAATGCAAATTTTGATATAATATAAATGTATTTTACTTATCAATTTGGACTTGTTATCAAAGGGGGAGTAGAAATACGTATGTGTTGTAAAATTTTGTATGTATTGTTAAGGGGGAGTATAAATATGTTTGTACAATTTTTAAGCACACTTAGTTGTAAAGTTGTAAAATTTTCTAAAGTGTTGCCATCAATGCCAAAGGGGAGATTGTTGGCTTGATGATGATTGTAATGGATGACTTCATGTGTTTTCATTGATGGCACATGTATATACACACATGTAATGGTCATCTTAGTTAATTCAAACCGGTATTATATGTATAGTGAAGTTCAAATAGTTTAGAGGGTGTCTAACCGGTATATGCAGGAATGGCATGATACCAGCTTGGAGATTCAGCGGAGATCATCAAAGAAGAAAATGGAGGACAATTTTTTTATGTGTTGGAAGTGGTTAAATCTTAACCGGCATTAGTGTTCCAACTGGTATTCACTGATTGTGTGATGAGTTATCCCTAACCGACAAATTTGGCAACAATATGTGATGAGTTATGTTAGATTGTCTAGATACACTGCACCTATGAAATTGTGACATGATTCTTGAACTGACATGAAATCTAATGTCTATATAATGATATTGAGTTGAACTCTTTTGTAATAATGATAAGTGATGCAAGATATAGTTGGTGTTATAAGTTTGAGTTGTTGTGAATTGCAGAAATAAGTCGGTGATGTAGTATTGAATGAGATGAAGAGGATTTATACTAGCAAGATGTGTTATTAATAGATCATCCCTACCTATTGTTTTCTAATCACTGCAACTATTAAATCCCTTAGCAGGGTAAGCTCTAACAATCTTTTTATGCAAATCCTCTAACCAGTTGATCCATTAGTTTGGGTTTTAAAATCCTCTACCAAGGTTACTTCTAACATGGTACTACCTTTAACAGGGTACAACTGCTCATAGAGAATTGGGGTCTTTAACAAGATTTACTCCTAGCAGAGCACTTTGTAGACCTTAACTAGTCAATTACCTATTACTGCAGATAGTTAACTTGTGAGTCCTATCTCACTGTGGTTTTTCCCACTTGGGTTTTCCACGTATAAACACTTGTGTTATGAAGGATTTTTTACTTATTGTGGATGCTTTAATATCATTTTGGATTGCATGCATAGTTTTTAGCAAGTTGGTTTATTGTCTTTACCAGTAGGTTCTTAAAGTGTTTTTGTTTTTTCTGTCACTGTTTCACCACCCCCCCCCTCCCAGTGCTTTATAAGTCTATCGCAATCATCTTTTAGCATCCATTCAACATGAAAAAGAAAAGTAAAAGAAGTCCACTGTAAAATGACAATGATTGTCATGCATACTGTAGACACCTAAAAATGTCTCACTAATCATGCAATAATTATTCATCTAATTAAGTAATTCTTTAATTATTTAATTAAGCTAATTATTCTTCTAAATTGATTCAATAATCACCTTTCAATTACTATTCAGTCTATTTCTATTCTTTAATTAATTCATCAATTCATCATCAAACCCCTTTTTCAAATATTAATTAAATATTGATTATTTAATTAATTATGATTAATTCCCTTAATTAAATAATCTTTATTATTTAATTGAATCCATTTCTAATGTTTAAATAATTTCATTTAAATTATTTAAATTAATTAACTTATTCCTCCAAATCCCCAAATTCAAATTTCAAATAATTCCATCTAATTTCATTTCTCTCAAATTCACAATTCCCCAAATATGGATTTCAATTAATTTCATCTAATTCCAAATCATCAAATTAACATTTCACCAAATTTGAATTTTAGTTAATTTCATGTGCATATCAACAATCAAAAGTCCAAATTCAAATCCAAATTGAAAATGAAAATCAAATTCAATTTCATAATCCTACAACACTTATTGAAAGCATAACTGATTGATCAAATCAATTGACTAATTAGTTAACTCTCCAATCTCCCCTTTTCATTCCAAATCATTTTTTCTGACTGATCAATCAATCCACTTATCTCTCCAATCAATTCAGTCCTCTATTCAATCAACTCAGTCAACTGACTAATTAATTGAGTTATCTGGCCAATCAATCTAGTTGACTACTCAATAAAATGAGTTAACAAATCAATCAACTTTGTTAACCGATCAATCTAAATTAGTTCACTCCCAATCAGAACTTGAGTTCAAAATCCCTCCTCATCTATGTTGAAAACCTATATAAATAACATCATTTTCTCAAATCAAACTAGATCACACTCTTCAAAGAAATTGCCAATCTCTACAAGAATTTCAGTGCAATACTTGAGAGCTACCCACACAATTTTGGAGAAGAACAATGGAAGCTACAATGCGATTGAGGGGGTTTTTCAATTATTTAATTGTTTAATTATTTCATATTTACATTTATTCTATTGGTTTATGTTTGATTTTGTTTAATTAGTTAGGGATCTATGATTGTCCTTATTTTCTGATTAAGTATATTGATTTACATGATTTCAAGCATGAAACCTTTGGTGAACCCGACGTGAAACAAGCTTACTGATCTGTCTTTTTTTCTTTTTGATTTGCAGGGTCATACAGAAACTTGAATGTGCAATTGCCTTGATAGAAATTCGTAGTTACATAATTTGATGTGCAATTGTTATCATTTTGATTCATAATTGATGTCATTTTAGTTTGCAATTGCACTAATTGATGCGCAATTGCAGGAATAGCCCAGAATTCATATTTTATTTGTAATTTTTGGTTGATTTCTATTTGCGAGATTAACCCATTAAAATCTTTCAAGTCTAGAAAATTTGATTTTTAGGCATAAAATATTTCTAACTCCATGGTAGGCAAGGTAACTTTCAACATTTCAGGTGCAAGGAGGAGGAAACAACACATCAAACAATTAAAAGCCTATCAAAGTCTTATAAAAGAAGAAAGACAACTTCAAGAATTTGAAGAGGGAGAGGCTATGGCTTTGTACCGTCAAACCATAAACAAGATCCTAGACAAATTCAACATTTACTGTGATATTGAAGTAATGGGCAACCTTATTTGTAATGATTTCACTAAAAGCGAAAACTTCTCTCTTTCATCTTTTTCTGTTGTTTAAATTTTTTAAAGTTGTAGGTTTAGCTGATGCACATTTGATTTGACTGTAATTCGCAATTGCTTATACAAAAATTTTTAATTGTTGTTATTTTAATTCACATTTGATTAGATAGTAATTCACAATGGATTAGGGGTTAATTCATAATTGCTAGAATAGGTTAGATACATTATGTTTTGGTTTTTTTCTCATTTCTTGTCAAATTTCATTTTGTTTTTGCAAACAGATAGATTGTAATCGAGAAAAAAGTTAGGCCAAAAATCCCACCATGTGTCAAATAACCTTTTCTAGTTTCCTTGCAAGGGTAGCTTAGAAAATCTTTCATTTTGGTGCATTTAAAATAAACCACAAATAATCCTCTTTTTGCTTCACAATTGCTATGAAGGATAAAATTAATACCAAGTTTTCATGGAGTAACATCTCCATTTAGACTAGAAAGTTTTATAATTGAGGTTAAAAAGAACATTGTTTTGCATGTTTGTGAGGTGATAGGTATATTGTTGTCATTTTGCATATATATTGCATTAATGATATGTTGTCATTGATGTCAATTGAACCAGTATAATGGTATTCATGATATTGTTGATGTTATTGTTGTTATTGCTTTTTGTCTTGTAACCGGTAAGAAGAGATTTGTGGAAAATGTTGTAACCGGTATGTTAAGTTTGTGAGTTTAACCGGTAAACCGACGTAAAGGGTTAAACCTATCTATGTAATGTAACCAGTATCTATGCATTGTAACCAGTAAACCACAACCTATTGTTAAACCCTAGCCGATGAAGTTTGTTGGTTTATTATCTGATGAGCGAAAATGATGGAGACATGTGTGATCATTGTATGAGGATGAGAACAAATTATTTTGGTGCATTTGTTTATTTCTTGGAAAGGAGCAAAGTGGATTGCATCTAATACACAGTGCGTGATGAGTTACAAGTCCGATGAAGCGGTGATCATGGAGCAATTGGAATTTTCTTGAAGAATGTGAAGAGATTGTCATAATTTCTAATAGTCAAGATTGTACCGACTTGTTTGTAATCTTGAAGATGAGAAATAGATTTTTGTTGTGTTACCGACCTAATTGTTTTTGTATTTATGGTCGATGAAGTTGTTTGTAAAAGAAGTTGGCAAAGTTGGCAAGATTGGCAAAAACCTGTGAGTGTGAAGTTTCCTAACCAGTGGATGGATGTGTACTTTGAGTAAAGGCAGATTGAAGCTTAAGAAGGATCTGATCAAGCAAATGTAGTGTTATTTAGATAGATCAACAAAACCTATTATTTTCTAACAATTACAGCAGAAGTGAAATCCCTTAACCGGGTAAGCTCTAATAAGATTGGTTACTCATTAAATCCTCTAACAAGGTGGTCCATCATCTTGGATTCTTAAATCCTCCAGCGAGGTTACTCCTAATAGATTATTGTGCTTTTCATCAAGGCATATTTGTAAATCCCTTAACCGGGTGATTCCTAAATAGGAATTAGTTCTTAACAAGACTTATTGTAAAGCTTTAATAGGCTTGGCTTCTAAAAGGGCGAACTTCAGAAGAGTTCAGATAGTTATCTTTGTGAGTCCCATCTCACTGTGCTTTTTACCTATTTGGGTTTTCCACGTATAAACATTTGTGTCAAGTGGTGAATGCTTTTGTGGTTGTGATCTTATATGTTGAGTAGATTAATTTTTGAAAAATAATGATAACTAGAAGCATTGAGAGATGAATATGTTGAAGACATGATTAAGCATTGTTGATGTTCATAAAGATTGAAGTTGTTTATTGTTAAGTTGTCATAACAGTCAAACTGGTTAATGTCAAGTATTCTTATGAATATTGATTTTGACTGAGATAAGTTTACTTTGTGTGATTGAATTTGAGTTTGGGAGCTTTGTATCAGTTTTTGAGTATACTGATTCACCTGCCCCTCTCAGTATTTTACCGGATACTTATTCTTTCATCATACCATCAATTGTTATCAAAGCATCTTAGGTCCTCTTCAATCTAAAAGTGTAACAGCTTGAGGAAAAGATCTTGTAGATCATGATGAAGAAAGAAGGTTCGAAGTTCAACAAAGATAACTATAGAATATGGAGTGATAGAATGAAGATTTACATTAAGAGTCTTGGTAGTCAGTATTGGGATATATAGAAACTAAGTATAATACACCTACTGGAATCCTGACTGATGATCAGAAGAAAGAACAATAAGAAAATCATCAAGCATTAGAGGCTATTATCAGTTCCCTGTCTGATGTTGAATATGTAGATGTTCATGGTCTTGAAACTACATATGAAGTATGGAAGAAACTAGAAGATATTTATAGCGGTGATGAACATGTCAAGATTGCTAAAGAAGAGAGTCTAAGAGGAAAGTTCGATGATATGAGAATGTCTGAAGATGAGAATATCCAGCAGTATGGTCAAAGGATAAAAGAGATAGTTGGAGAGATAAATAGTGTAGGAGGGAAAGTGGAAGATGCCATAGTGATCAATAAGAAATTGAGAACCCTGCTACCGGTCTATGCTATCCGAGTTGTAGCTATTCAAGAGCTGAAGTCCATTGACAAATCTAAGGTATCTCTTGACTCTATTATTGGAAAACTTACTGCTTTTGAATTAAATGGCTATGATGGTAGTGTACAGAGATCAGAATCTGCATTTAGAGCTTCTGTCTCTAACCCATTTGTGAGAAGAAGTAAAGATGCTAGCCATAGCTATGAATTTAGATCTAGCAGAGATGCTGATGATGAAGATAGCCTAGTGGAACTTGAAGCTTTGTTGGAAAAACAACTTCCTAGAGGCACTGGTAAGTATAAAGGTAAGCTACCTTTAAAATGTTTTGCATGCAACAAAATTGGTCATATAGCAGCTAATTGCCCTAATGGTGAAAATGAGTATAAAAGAGACAAATTTAAGAAGTATAAGGGTAAAGCCAAAAGAGATTGTCTTGTAGCTATTGACAATGGTATTATTGATGATGCTAGTGAAGATATTGTGTTTGTAGCTATTAAGGAAGAATTATCAGATCAGAAAGCACTAGTATCCAAGATGGATAACTCTCATGATTGGATCATTGATAGTGGTTGTTCACATCACATGACTAGTGATCGGAGCAAATTTCTTTCCCTGAATGAATTTGATGGCGGTGTTGTCAAATTTGGAAATGACTCACCCTATATGGTTAAAGGCAAGGGAGTTATTTCTCTTAATAGGAAAAATAGTGCTGACGATGTCTATTGGGTTGAAGGCCTAAAGCATAATATTTTGAGTGTGGCACAACTTAATGACAAAGGATACCCACTGAAGTTTAGAAATGGTATGTGCAAAATCTTTGAAAACAAAGGTGAATTGATTGCAACCGATAAACAAAATAGAGGTAATATATTTCATCTTAATCCTAAAGTTAGCAACTATTTGATTGCAAAGATAGATGCAGCTGGCTTTGGCATAGGAGATTTTGTCATATAAATTTTGACAATATTGTTAAAGTAAGCAAGTCTAAGACAGTAAGAGATTTGCCTCAGCTAGACAAACCGGTTAATGCTCTTTGTAAAGAATGTCAGTTAGGAAATATGACTTCCTCAACTTTCAAGAGCAAGTCCTTCTCAGCGGAGCACTTGTTAGATTTGGTTCATACAGATCTATGTGGACCAATAAGAACAAGAAGCATTCAAGGTGACAGATATTTCATGATCTTCACTAATGATTTCTCAAGGATGATGTGGGTCACATTCTTGAAGGATAAGAATGAATATTTTGGTAAATTCAAGGCATTCAGAGCCTTAACTGAGAAAGAGAGTGCCAAAAAGATAAAATGTCTGAGAACTGATCAAGATGGTGAATTTACTTCTGAGGAATTCACTAAGTATTGTGATGATAATGGTATCAAGCGACAAATTTCTGCACTAAGGACACCACAACAGAATGGTATAGTAGAAAGAAACAACCAGACAGTAGTTAAAGTGGCTAGGACAATATTGATACAAGGAGGTGTGGTGAAAACATTTTGGAGAGAAGCTGTAAGTACAACGGTCTACATAGTCAACCGGGTTCTGATGAAAAAAGGTAAGGACAAAACCCCTTATGAATATTGGTATGGGAGATCACCTGATGTTAGCTATTTTAAGATATTTGGAAGCAAATGTTTTATTAAAATAGGTGATTACATAAGCAAGTTTGAATCTAATAGTGATGAAGGAATATTTCTTGGCTATTCCACCAAGAGTAAGGCCTATAAATGCTTCAACAACCAGACACAGAGAATTGTTGAGAGTGTTGATGTTAGTGTAAATGAATGTCTTGAAGTTGTAGAAGGAACAAGTTCAGACAAAAAGGATGAAGATCCTTGCATTTTGCTTTTGGAACCTGAAACTGTTAAGACAAAAACCAATAAAGCAAATCCTGATGTACTTATTCAACAGGAATAAATAAATTCAGAAGAAGATGACAATGAAGAAGTTGAACCTGAAGAGAATGATCATGTTATACCTAGGTATGTGAGACTGAATCATAGTCCTGAACAGATAATTGGGGATAAGGATGCTAGAGTACTAACTAGAAGGAGAATAAGAGAGAACTCTTGCATGATCTCCACCTTTGAACCTAGAAGTTCTACAGAGGCATTTGGTGATGATCATTGGGTTAAAGCTATGGAGGAGGAGTTGGATCAAATTGTGAAGAACAACACTTGGATCTTGGTGTTGGCAATATTACAAGGATATTGAGAAGGTTGTTGATGATTATGGACATAACTGATTAAAGATGTTTTACTATCTTGATATTATTATTTTGTCATTGATGTCAAGAAATTGATTTTCTAATTTAGTATGATGTTGCCATATCTTAAGAAATATGATATGAAGATTAAAAAAAAGTCGGTAAAGACACAGGAAAGAATATGATGAATAAGGGGATAAGTTATTCAATGGGCAACTCTACCGAGTTAGACAATGATGAGATCTTGATGTTTTAGATTTTCTTAACATCATACATATGTTGTAAAATGTAAAGGTTAATACTATACTATGTTATCAAGCAAAGAACCTAGTCGGTAAACCCTAAGGAACCTAGTCAGTAAACCCTAAGGTTATCGCAGTCAGTTAATGAAGACAAAATGTCTACCGAGTAAAGTTTAGTATTCACCGAGTTGTAACCGAGCTATAACATAATGCATTAAATGTTTACATGTGATATTTAATGAAAGATGCTAATGAGCTGGAGCGGATCAATGATTGGAAAGCTATGGAAGAAGTTTGTTAACAAATCTAAGGCAATGGAAAGTCGACAAGAAGATCTACAGCTCAGATTGAACCGCATTACCCTAACACAAGTTCCAAGGTGAATGTACAAGTTCCGAGGTGGGCTAAAATGTTTTCAGATCAAAAGATACAATGAACCTGGACAAGATTGAAGATTTGATGGCTATGATTGATCATGGGAAATGTGATCAAGGAGATTAAGCGGTTAGAAGTTTGTTTATAAATAAGGAACTGTTGATAAACAATGTATGTGGGCAAGTGTATGCATAGGGATGCTACATAGTGATTACCAAGCATAGAAGCTTGAAGATCTATTAGAATAATAGAGTATTGATACCCAACAGATAGACAAGATTAGTTCTATGTCTAGATTGTATTGAACAAAAAGGAATTTGCTTTAGCATTTTAGATGTGAAGTTGCAGATAGATTCTATTACTGTTATTTTGTGAAAGTGACAGGAAATCTCTTAATCAAGTGGACTTAACAGTCTTATATGTAAATCCTCTAACAAGGTGACATTCTGATTGAGTGTTTGAAATCCTTTGACAAGGTCACTTCTAACAAAGTGAAGATCCCTATAGATCTGAGGGAAATCCCTTAACCGGGTCACATCTAGCAATGTGTTTTGTAATCTTTAACAGGATTTGCTTTTAACCGAGCATACTCTAGAAGAGTATATTTCTTAGTGGGTCCGAAATCCCACAGTGGTTTTTCCCTATTTGGGTTTCCATGTTAAATCTGGTGTTATGAAGTTTATATTGTTCATATGCTTTTGAGTTTGCATGTTTGACAGTTTTTGATTATATGATTGATATATGTTACCAAGGTTGAATCTGATGTTTTTATGGATGATTAAGTTTGTATGATTCACCCCCCCCCCCCCTCTCATCTTGTTGGCTATTGGATCTGTACTTATATTAAGTATTAGAACTATCAATTGGTATCAAAGCTTTGGACTTCGAAAGGAAAGTTTAAAGGCACTTGAGTTAAAGATCCAAAGATGTATAAGAGGGATGCACCTAAGCTGAATAAGTCAATTTTCTCTACATGGCAGAAAAGGATGAAGCTACATCTATCAGGAGTTGGAGAATATGCTTTATACTATCTGGAGAATGATTTTGTTGCACTGAGCACCTATCCATTGACTATGGAAGAGATAAAGGCGAAGCAAGAACATATTCAAGCAATGATTGAAATAACATCTGCATTGACCGATTCTGAGTTTAATGATCTAGAAGGCTGCAATGATGCAAAGGCAATGTGGACCAAGCTCATATCTGTATATGGAGGAGATGAACATGTTCAAAGAGCAAAAGTTGATAGTCTAAGAGGACAACTTGAATCTATGAGGATGAATGAAGGTGAAAACATAACCCAGTACAGTACAAGACTAAAGGAGATTGTAAATCAAATCAAAGGAGTAGGAGGAACTATTGAAGAAAAGGATGTGACAAGTAAATTGTTAAGAACCCTTCTACCTACCTATGCAATCCGAGTCTCTGCAATCAATGAATTGAGGTCTGTACCTAATATGCCAGTTTCCTTGGATGCTACTATTGGTAAGCTACATGCATTTGAGTTAAGTAATTTTGATAACAGTGGGTCATCGATAAATAAAGTTGAATCTACATTTAGTTCTTTTCATCTGAATGAATCTAATGATTACAATGAGAGAAAGTATAAGTACTCTGAAGGAGATCACAGTGGAGCAAGTGAAAGATTTCGGAAGAACATGGAGGAGGTACATAAACTATAAGAAGAAATCAAAAAGCAAGAAGAGTTTGAAGCACTATTGGCCAAAAGGTTACCGAGAGGCAAAGGTAAGTATAAAGGAAAACTACCTTTGAAATGTTTCAATTGTGATAAGATTGGACATATGGCTTCTAACTGTCCTGAAAAAGATTTCACTGAAAAGAGAGATTACCGAGATGACAGACAAAAAGATAATCATTATAGAGGACACTGAGACTTCAGAAGAAGAGATAGAAAGACATGCTTAATTGCTGATGAGGAATCTAAAGATGATAAATCAGATGAGACTGATACAGAGGAAGTTGTTTATGTAGCTATCAAGGATGGATCAGATGAAGAAAGGTATAAAGAAAAAGCCCTAATATCTCACATAAACACTAATGATTCTTGGATTATAGATAGTGGATGCTCACATCATATGATAGGAGATAAACACAAGTTTGTCATGTTAGAAGATTATGATGGAGGCTATGTTAGATTTAGTAATGATGCACCTTGTTTGGTAAGAGGTAAAGGATCCATAACACTTCTTGATAAAGCAAGATGCAATGATGTTTATTGGGTTGAATTTTTGAAATATAATTTGTTGAGTGTAGCACAGCTAAACAACATAGGTTATCGAATAGAATTTCAGAAAGGAATTGTCAAAGTTCATGACAAGAATGGAAAGTTAGCTGCTACCGGGACACAAACAAAAGGTAATACATTTCACCTTGACTCTACTCACAACAAGTGTTTGCATGCAAAGATTGATAACACCTGGTTATGGTATAAAAGGTTTTGCCATGTTAATTTTGATAATCTGATCAAGATAAGTAAGAAGCACAGAGTAAGAGGTCTACCAAGTCTTGAAAAACCTGAGAATGCTATGTGCCAAGGATGCCAGATGGGTAAGATGACAAGATCCAGTTTTACAAGTAAGTCCTACACTTCTAAGGGAATTTTAGATCTTGTGCACACTGATCTTTGTGGTCCTATGAAAGTTCAAAGTTATTATGGTGATAAGTATTTCATATTATTTGTGGATGATTATTCAAGGATGATGTCAGTAATGTTTTTAAAAGAAAAATCAGAAGCTTTTCAAATGTTTAAGTGGTACAAGGCTAGAGTTGAAAATGAAACATGAAGACAACTGAAATGTCTTAGATCAGATAGAGGAGGAGAGTTCACATCTGATGAGTTCAACCTATTTTTTAATCATCATGGTATTAAAAGACAAGTCTCTGCACCAAGAACTCCACAGCAGAATGGAATAGCTGAAAGAAGAAATAGATCTATTGTGGATTGTGCTAGAACACTGATGATTGAGAAGAAGGTTCCACAAACATTTTGGAGAGAAGTAATAAGTACAGTTGTTTACACCTTGAACCGAGTTCAATTGAAGAAAGGTACTTTGAAGACACCTTATGAAATCTGGTATGACAAGAAACCTAATGTAAGTTATTTTAAGATCTTTGGAAGTAAATGCTATGTTCATAAAGATGATAGAAATGGCAAGTTTGATCAGAAAAGTGAAGAAGGAACATTTCTAGGATATTCTTCTAGAAGCAAAGCATTTAAATGTCTGATAAAATCATCTAACAAAATAGTATAAAGTGCAAATGTGAAAATTGATGAATTTGCTGAAAGAACTGATGAAAGGAATTCCAAAGAACCAGAAGACTATGATGAATTTGTCTATGTGCAACAGAGAAGTCCTACCGAGATAACTGTTGAAGGAAATGAGGAAGATATCCAGTTACCGAGTGATGAAGAGGATCATACAGAGCCTACCGAGCCTGTATTAGCCAAATATGTCAGAAGACACCATGCACCAAGTCAAATTATAGGAGATAAGGATGATCTAGTGATGACAAGGAACAAACTGAGATAGAACACATGTTTGATATCTGAATTTGAACCAAGAATAGTGAAAGAGGCATTTAATAGTGAAGATTGGATAAATGCTATGACTGAAGAGATTGATCAAATCAAGAAGAATGACACATGGACAATGGTCCCAAGACCGAAGGACAAAAATGTAATCGGTACAAAGTGGATCTTCAGAAACAAGCTAAATGAGAAAGGTGAGGTCATTTGGAACAAAGCAAGATTGGTTTGCAAAGGCTATGCCCAAGAAGAAGGAATTTATTATGGTGAGACTTTTGCACCTGTTGCTAGACTTGAAGGAGTTAGAACATTGTTGGCATATGCTGCTTTCAAAAACTTCAAGGTATATCAAATGGATGTCAAATCTGCATTTCTGAATGGAATATTAGAAGAAGTTTTCATTGAGCAACCTAAAGGATTTGTTGAAGACAATAATAAAGATCAGGTATGTAAATTGAACAAAGCTTTATATGGTTTGAAACAAGCACCTAGAGCATGGTATGAAAGATAGCACTCTTATTTGATTAAGATTGGTTTTATAAGGACAAGTGAGAACATCAACATGTACATGAAGAATGATGAAAATGGAATACTAATCTCAGCCATATTTGTTGATGATATTATATTTTGTGGAAATGACTCTTTATGCAAGAACTTTGGAAATGAAATGAGCAAAGAATTTGAGATGTCATTAATCGGTGAGATAAAGTATTTTATAGGCTTAGAGATACTGCAAATGAAAAATGAAATTTTCATTACTCAATCCAAATACATAAAGGAAATCTTGAAGAAATTTGGAATGGAGGATTCAAAGCCAGTAAGTACTCCTATGACTACAAACTGCAAACTATCAAAGAATGATGAATCTGCATCTGTTGATGAGACACTCTACCGATCCATGATTGGAAAACTACAATATGTTGTTCATAGCAAGCTAGATATAGCACATGCAGTAGGTATTGTTGCAAGATTCTCTACTGATCCTAAGGAAATATACATGACAACAATCAAAAGAATTTTCAGATACTTGAAAGGCACTGAAGATTATGGCTTAGTATATCAGAAAGGAAATGATTTCGATTTAAAAGTTTATACTGATGTTGATTGGGCAGGCAACATTGATGACAGAAAAAGCACAAGTGGAGGAGCTTTCTTCTTAGGAGAAAGACTAGTGAGTTGGCTTAGCAAGAAACAAGGATGTGTTTCTCAGTCAACAGCTGAAGCTGAATATGTTGTTGTAGCACTGAATTGTACCAACATTGCATGGATCAAACAATTGTTGGAAGGTATAAATGAGAAAGTTACCAAGCCAGTAACTATATTCTGTGACAATACTAGTGCCATTAATATTTCAAAGAACCTTGTTATGCACTCTAAGACAAAGCACATATCTATCAAATATCATTATCTTAGAGAAGAAGCTCAAGAGAAGAAAGTGGTGTTGCAATATGTTAACACAAAGGAACAAATAGCTGATATCTTCACCAAGCCACTACCAAAGGACACTTTTGAATATCTCAGAAGTAAGTTAGGGGTCCTACCCCTATCTTTTACTCACTGACCGAGTTCGGTGAAAGCATCACTTCGATGACTCTATTGAATATCTTTTGGGGAGCTGATGCTGGAGTGATACACTTTAGAATGTTTTTTTGAAAGTGTACTGGAATAATACTGGGATAATACAGAAAATAATACAGGGAATAGGAATTATAAAAAAATGCTCTGACTGATACTCGGTTGATACACAACAGCAGGAAATAACTTCTTACAACAAGAAATTATGTTTTAGTTCTATTCTTTTTGGCATTGTTGTCAAAGGGGGAGAAGACCAAGAAGAAGAAGAAGGAGAAGATCTACCCAGGGGGAGAAGACCAATAAGAAGAAACTAGAAGGAGAAGATCTACCAAAAGGGGAGAAGACCTGAAAACTGAAGAGAAGTTTGATGTATGGGGGAGAGCATTTCAGCATTTCAGAATCACAGCAATCTGAATGTTTTAAAGGTCAAATCAATTGGTTTTGCCATCAATGCCAAAGGGGGAGATTGTTGGCAATATTACAAGGATATTGAGAAGGTTGTTGATGATTATGGACATAACTGATTAAAGATGTTTTACTATCTTGATATTACTATTTTGTCATTGATGTCAAGAAATTGACTTTCTAATTCAGTATGATGTTGCCATATCTTAAGAAATATGATATGAAGATTAAAAAAAAGTTGGTAAAGACACAGGAAAGCATATGATGAATAAGGGGATAAGTTATTCAATGGGCAACTCTATCGAGTCAGACAATGATGAGATCTTGATGTTTTAGATTGTTTTAACATCATACATATGTTGTAAAATGTAAAGGTTAATACTATACTATGTTATCAAGCAAAGAACCTAGTCGGTAAACCATAAGGTTATTGCAATCAGTTAATGAAGACAGAATGTCTACCGAGTAAAGTTTAGTATTCACCGAGTTGTAACCAAGCTATAACATAATGCATTAAATGTTTACATGTGATATTTAATGAAAGATGATGATGAGCTAGAGTGGATCAATGATTGGAAAGCCATGGAAGAATTTTGGTAACAAATCTAAGGCAATGGAAAGTCAGCAAGAAGATCTACAGCTCAGATTGAACCGCATTACCCTAACACAAGTTCCAAGGTGAATGTGCAAGTTCCGAGGTGGGGTAAAATGTTTTCAGATTGAAAGATACAATGAACCTAGACAAGATTGAAGATTTGATGGCTATGATTGATCATGGGAAATGTGATCAAGGAGATTAAGTGGTTAGAAGATTGTTTATAAATAAGGAACTGTTGATAAACAATGTATGCGGGCAAGTGTATGCACAGGGATGCTACATAGTGATTACCAAGCATAGAAGCTTGAAGATCTGTTAGAATAATAGAGTATTGATGCCCAATAGATAGACAAGATTAGTTCTATGTCTAGATTGTATTGAACAAATAGGAATCTGCTTTAGCATTTTAGATGTGAAGTTGTAGATAGATTCTATTACTGTTATTTTATGAAAGTGATAGGAAATCTCTTAACCGAGTGGACTTAACAGTCTTATATGTAAATCCTCTAACAAGGTGACATTCTGATTGAGTGTTTGAAATCCTTTGACAAGGTCACTTCTAACAAAGTGAAGATCCTAACAGATCTGAGGGAAATCCCTTAACCGGGTCACATCTAGCAATGTGTTTTGTAATCTTTAACAAGATTTGCTTTTAACTGAGCATACTCTAGAAGAGTATATTTCTTAGTGGGTCCGAAATCCCACAGTGGTTTTTCCCTATTTGGGTTTCCACGTTAAATCTGGTGTTATGAAGTTTATATTGTTCATATGCTTTTGAGTTTCCATGTTTGACAGTTTTTTTATTATATGACTAATATATGTTACCGAGGTTTAATCTGATGTTTTTATGGATGATTAAGTTTGTATGATTCACCCCCCCCTCTCATCTTGTTGGCTATTGGATCTGTACTTATATTAAGTATCAGAACTATCACCTGGTACCTCTACCAGTAAACAAGAATGTTATAGGTACTAAATGGGTGTTCAGAAACAAGTTAAATGAAGATGGAGTTGTAGTTCGCAACAAGGAAAAAATAGTCTGCAAAGGTTATGCACAAGAAGAAGGAGAAGATTATTGAGAAAATTTTGCACCAGT
The DNA here is from genome assembly GCF_030272615.1 of Cryptomeria japonica. Classification (NCBI taxonomy): domain Eukaryota; kingdom Viridiplantae; phylum Streptophyta; class Pinopsida; order Cupressales; family Cupressaceae; genus Cryptomeria; species Cryptomeria japonica. Next base: position 215,434,606 of record NC_081413.1, read on the forward strand.
AGCAAGACTGGAAGGTGTCAGAACACTACTTGCATTTGCAGCTCATAAGAAGTTCAAGGTATACCAGATGAATGTTAAGTCTGCATTTTTGAATGGGATATTGGAAGAAGTCTATATAGAGCACCCTAATGGTTATGCATTGATAGAAAAGGAAGACATGGTATGCAAATTGCATAAAGCTTTGTATGGATTAAAGAAGACACCTAGAGCATGGTATGAATGGCTTCATACTCATCTGATAAAGATAGGCTTTGCTAGAACCAGTGATGACAACAACATTTATCTCAAGTCTAAAGGAGATGAAATACTAGTTAGTGAAGTATTTGTTGATGACATTATATTTGGAGGTAATGATGACATGAGTAATTGTTTTGCTGATGAAATGAAGAATGAATTTGAGATGTCATTAGTAGGGGAAATAAAAAATTTCATAGGCTTACAAATACATCAAATGAAGAATGGCATTTTCATTACTCAATCCAAGTATGTGAAAAAGGTTTTGAAAACTTTTGGTATGAGTGACTGTAAACCATTTGGAACCCCAATGGTTACAGGTTGTAAGTTGTCCAATAATGATGCATCTAAGTTTGTAGATGAAAAGGAATACAGATCAATGATTGGCAAATTACACTATGTTGTTCACAGTTGATCGGATATTGCTCATGCACTTGGTATTGTTGCTAGATTTCAGAAGAATCCAAAGGAAGCACATCTGATGGCAACTAAGAGATTTTTTAGATATCTGAAAGGTACTATTGACTATGGGTTATGGTATCCATATGGTGGAAATTTTGATTTGAAAGTGTACACAGATGCTGATTGGGCAGGAAATATTGATGACCGAAAGAGTACTACCGGTGGAGCTTTCTTTCTAGGAGGAAGGTTAGTTTCATGGAGTAGTAAAAAGTAGAGTTGTACTTCAAAATCTACTGTTGAAGTTGAGTATGTAGCAACTTATATGAATTTCACACAAGCTATGTGGATGAGGCATATTTTGGAAGGTTTTAAGATGAAAATCTCAGAACCTATAAAGATAATGTGTGACAATACAAGTGCAATAAACATCTTGTTTTTCACACAAGGACTAAGCACATTGAGTTGAAGTATCACTTCTTGAGGGAAAAAGTTCAATGTAAAGATGTTATCTTGGAGCATGTTTCTACCATGGAGAAGCTTGCAGATATCTTTACCAAATCTCTGCCTATGACCACTTTTGAGTATCTTAGAAGTCAATTGGGGGTTGTCCCTCTTCATGAAGTTAGTTGAGCATGATACTGATTGCATCAGTCCCTGAATTACTTGTAGAATCTTACATGGATTGATGAGGAAGTGGATGTTTTCCACAAATGGATCATCAAGTTGCAGTATGATGTTGATGAATAGTGAGAGCAAAATTGGATGTTTTTACTTTCACTTTGGTATTGTTGTCAAAGGGAGAGAAGAATTATGTGATTGAGGAGAAGATTTATGCGTCTGATTAGATGAACGAGTGATAGACTGAAGACAGACAGAGCGAGATGAATACTTGGTAATGTAAACCAGGATTCCTATTCACCAATCACAACAACAATCAGAGGCATTGATATTTGTATTGCCATCAATGCCAAAGGGGGAGATTGTTAGCATTTTGCATATAGATTGTATTAATGATATGTTATCATTGATATCAATTGAACTAGTATAATGGTATTCATGATATTGTTGATGTTATTGTTGTTATTGCTTTTTATCTTGTAACCCGTAAGAAGAGATCTGTGGAAAATGTTGTAATCGGTATGTTAAGTTTGTGAGTTAAACTAGTAAACTGGTGTAAAGGGTTAAAACTATCTATGTAATGTAACTGATATCTATGCATTGTAACTGGTAACCCCCAACCTGTTGATTGTTGGCATATGATGAACTGATATGATGATAATGTATGTTGTCATTGATATCAATAAGTACAAGTGAACCAGTATGAAGATTGGAAGAAGTTGTTATTGATGTTCAAGTTGGAGAACCGGTATGAAGAAATGAAGTGAACTAGTGTCAAGGTCTCACTAAGTGTAACTACTGGTTGGTAGTCTCAACTCTAGGTTTTATGGTTTGGCAATCTAGCTTATGCGATGCAACCAGTGACATTATGTGATGAGTTAGCTAAGAGATAAGGATGAGATCGAGATGCCATGTCAGTTTTGTGCACATGAAGGATTTCCTTGATGATCTTGCATGTGAAGATCGATTGCATTAAATGTCTACCTTGGGAATGAACATTCTTCTTAGCGGTATGAGAAGAAAGTGTGATGGGTTACTGATTTCCATGTGCAGTGAAGAATGGATGATGCAAAATGACTTGTGATCTATTTAAGATTATTTTATTCTATGCAAAGTGTTTAGATAGTCAGGATTGGACTGCTTGTATTGTAAACCTAAAATGTTTAGGGTTTAGGGTTTATGCTACCGACCTAATTGTTGCCTATAAGGTCAATGAGTTTTGATATTGTATTTGTTGGCAAATGTTGTGTTTGTATCTGAGTGATGAGATACTTTCCATTCAATGAGATGGATCCTTTACCTTTCACCAAGCATGGTGCATCATTGCCAAATTGGACAACACCTCCATCATATTCTTCCAAAGACAAAAACTTTCTCCAGTCACCAGTCATGTGGTGAGAAGAACCACTATCAATAATCCACTCATTAGAGTTGTCAATGCAAGAGACAAGGGCATTCTTGTCAGACACTTCTTCCTTTATAGCTACAAACACTATGTCCTCATTCTCTTCATCCTTAGATTCTTCATTAGTAACACCTTCATCAACTGCAACAAGACAATTTCTCCTACTTCCTCCTTAATACTTTCTAAACCTCTCTGGTTTATCCTTATTGTCATTGCTAGGACAGTTGACAGCTATATGTCCTATCTTATTGCAGGAAAAACATTTTAAAGGAATCTTACCTATGTATTTTCCGGTGCCTTTTGGAAGTCTCTTGGCAAGAAGAGATTCAAACTCCATCAGAATCTCTTCATCATCCATACCTCTACATTGCATGGATTCATAACTGGTACTTCTTTTCCTTTTCTGGTTGGTATAAGAGATGTTCTAAAGGTTGACTCAGTCTTCTGAATACTGCCATCATAGCTACGCAACTCATATGCAATCAACTTTGCAATGATAGAGTCTAAGGATACCTTGGTTTTGTCGATAGATCTTAGCTCCTGAATAGCGGCAACTCTAATTGCATAGAATGGTAAAAATGATCTCAAAAATTTACTGACAATGGTGGCATCATCAATTATTCCACCAGTGCTCTTGATATCTCTAACCATAGTCTTGATCCTTATGCCATATTGTTGAATTGTCTCTCCTTCAACCATCCTCATGTCTTCAAATTTTCCACTAAGGCTCTCTTCCTTATCTTTCTTGACATGCTCATCACCACCATAAATGGTTTCCAGTGTGTCCCATACATCCTTAGGAGTGTCCTTATCTGTACATCAATGAACTCAACATTAGACAGGTTGCTAATAAGAGCTTCCATGACTAGCCCATTTTCTTGAATCTCTCTTTTCTGATCATCGGTTAGAGTGCCAGTGGGTATTACATAGGCATTCTCAACATAGCTCTAGTGTTGAGCACCCAAACTCTTGATATAAATCTTCATTCTGTCCTTCCATATTTTGAAGTTATCTCTATTGAACTTAGGACCTTCCCTCTTCATCATTAAAGCAGGATCTTTTACCTCAAGTGGTTTAGCTTATATCACCGAGGACCTGGAGTTGCTCTGATACCAATTGATGAATAATTATGAACAACAAATACCCTAAATGGTACTGAGATGGGGGGGTGAATCAGTACATAAAACAATTTTAACGAGTTGTCTTCATCACTAAACTTAACCATGGCAATACTGATTAAACACAGTAAGAATTTAGATAGCTAAACCAGTAAAACTGAATACTTCAAATAACATTCAATACTTGATAACTACTTCATCAATATACATATGCATGTGTTGTATCAGTAATACCATAACCATTAGCTTTGCATGCATAATCACTTAAACAAAGACTGCATAATCATCACATGAAAAATGCACAACTCATAACACACAGATTTTTCATGTGGAAACCCAAATGGGAAAAACCACAGTGGGGATGAATACCCACAAGCTTGTTTTTGAACTCTTTTGAAGCTCAATCTATTAGGAGCCTATTCTGGTTAAAGAATTTAAAATAAGGTTCTGTTAGGAACCGATCTTGTTAAAGATCACTCGGTTAAGGGATGGCTATATACGCTGCTAAAGGTTACCTTGCTAGAGGATTTGAAGAACTCAATGATCTTGAGTCACTTGGTTAGAGGATTTACAATAAGCCTATTAAAGCTACTCGGTAAAGGGATTTTCCTACTATTGAAATGGTTAGAAGACAACAGGTAAAGATCTGAGCTGATAACAACACTACATGCTAAGGCAGATCCTTTTTAGTTCCTCTACTCTGCAATCACACTCTGCAGTTTTCCACTCACTGGTCTGGCAAGTATCTCATCACTCAGATACAAACACAACATTTTCCAACAATTACAATATCAAAACTCATCGACCTTATAGACAACAATTAGGTCAGTAGCATAAACCCTAAACCCTAAACATTTTAGGTTTACAATACAAGAAGTCCAATCCTGACTGTCCAAACACTTTGCATAGAATAAAACAATCTTAAATAGATCATAAGTCATTCTGCATCATCCATTCTTCACTGCACATGGAAATCAGTAACTTGTCACACTTTCTTCTCATACAGCTATGAAGAATGTTCATTTTTGAGGTAGACATTTAATGCAATCGATCTTCAGATGCAAGATCCTCAAGGAAATCCTTCACGTGCATAAAACTGATGTGGCATCTTGATCTCATCCTTATCTCTTAGCTAACTCATCACAGAATCTCACCGGTTGCATCGCATGAGCTAGATTGCCAAACTAGAAACCCTAGAGCTGAGACTACCAACCGGTAGTCACACTTAGTGAAACCCTGACACCAGTTCACTTCATTTCTTCATACTGATTCTCCAACTTGAACATCAATAACAACTTCTTCCAATATTCATACCAGTTCACCTGTACTTATCGACATCAATGACAACATACATTATCATCATATCAGTTCATCATATGCCAACAATCAATAGGTTGGGGGTTACTAGTTACAATGAATAGATGTCGATTACATTACATAGATAGGTTTAACCCTTGACACCAGTTTACCAGTTCAACTCACAAACTTAACATACTAGTTACAACATTTTCCACAAATCTCTTCTTACTGGTTACAAGACGAAAAGCAATAACAACAATAACATCAACAATATCATGAATATCTTTACCAAACCTCTACCTAAGACCACTTTTGAGTATTTTAGAAGTCAATTGGGGGTTGTCCCTCTTCATGAAGTTAGTTGAGCATGACACTAATTGCATCAGTCCATGAATTACTTGTAGAATCTTACATGGATTTATGAAGAAGTGGATATTTTCCACAGGGGGAGCATCAAGTTGCAGTATGATGTTGATGAATAGTGAGAGCATAATTACATGTTTTTACTCTCACTTTGGCATTGTTGTCAAAGTGGGAGAAGAATTATGTGATTGAGGAGAAGAATTATGTGTTTGATTAGGTGAACTAGTGATAGACTGAAGACAGTCAGAGCAAGATGAATACTTGGTAATGTAAACCAAGATTCCTATTCACCAATCACAACAACAATCAGAGGTGTTGATATTTGTATTGCCATCAATGCCAAAGGGGGAGATTGTTAGCATTTTGAGTTTGTTGACATTTTGCATATGGATTGCATTAATGATATGTTGTCATTGATGTCAAGTGAACTGGTATAATGGTATTCATGATATTGTTGATGTTATTGTTGTTATTTCTTTTTGTCTTGTAACCGGTAAGAAAAGATTTATCGAAAATGTTGTAACCGGTATGTTAAGTTTGTGAGTTGAACTGGTAAACTGGTGTAAAGGGTTAAACCTATCTATGTAATGTAACTAGTATCTATGCATTGTAAATGGTAACCCCCAACCTGTTGATAAACCCTAACCGATCAAGACTATTGGTTTATTATCTGATGAGCAGAAATGACGGAGACACGTGTTATCATTGTATGAAGATAAGAACATATTGTTTTGGTACGTTTGTTTATATTTTGGAAAGGAGCAAAGTGGATTGAATCTAATACACAGTGTGTGATGAGTTACTAGTCCGATGAAGTAGTGATCATGGAGCGATTGGAATTTTCTTGAAGATGTGAAGAGATTGTCATGATTTATAACAATCAAGACTGTACCGGCTTGTTTGTAATCTCGATGATGAGAATTAGGTTTTTGTTGTGTTACCGAACTAATTGTTTTTGTATTTAAGGTCGATGAAGTTAGTTGTAATAGAAGTTGGTAAAGTTAGCAAGATTGGTAGAAACCTATGGGTGTGCAGTTTCCTAACTGGTGGATGGGTTTGTACTTTGAATAAAGCCAGATTGAAGCTTAAGAAGGATCTGATCAACCAAATGTAGTGTTTTTCAGACAGATCAACAAAACCTATTATTTTCTAACAATTACAGCATAAGTGAAATCCCTTAACCGGGTAAGCTCTAACAAGCTTGGTTACTCATTAAATCCTCTAACAAGGTGGTCCATTATCTTGGATTCTTAAATCCTTTAGCGTGGTTACTCTTAATAGGGTATTGTGCTTTTCATCAAGGCATAATTGTAAATCCCTTAACCGGGTGATTCCTAAACAAGAATTAGTTCTTAACAGGACTTATTGTAATGCTTTAACAGACTTGGCTCCTAACAGGGAAAACTTCAGAAGAGTTTAGATAGCTATCTTTATGAGTCCCATCTCACCGTGGTTTTTACCTATTTGGGTTTCCATGTATAAACATTTGTGTCAAGTGGTGAATTCTTTTGTGGTTGTGATCTTATATGTTGATTAGATTAATTTCTGATAAAGCATGATAACTAGAAGCATTGAGAGATGAATATGTTGAAGACATGATTAAGCATTGTTGATGTTCATAAAGATTTAAGTTGTTTACTGTTAAGTTGTTATAACAGTCAAACTGGTCAATGTCAAGTATTCTTATGAATATTTATTTTGACTGAGATAAGTTTACTTTGTGTGATTGAATTTGAGTTTGGGAACTTTGTATCAGTTTTTCAATATACTGATTCACCCCCCCTCTCAGTATTCTACTATATACTTATTCTTTCATCATACCATCATATATGCTCTCCCCTTTTCTGGGCGATTAAAAAGCTAGATCCACCTCTTTTATGCTTTCTGTCAATTATGCATTAGGATAACACCTTTAATAGGCCTGTCCTCCCAAGAAGCCCATAAAACCAATGAGAGGGGAATGACTTAAGTGGAAATGGCTAAAGCCAAGTAATCCAAGCCACTCTAAATAAATGTGTATGTGATGAAAATCATGTGCGACGAGTATTACATGTTGTCACAATGGCATTATCCCTCCCTCAGTGCCTATATGGTATGTTAAAATCTATAGAGCATAACCTCTACAAACTGGGAGACCTCCCTTAATGGAGTGTAAAACACTGCTAATTGTGACCACTTGAACACAACCCTTTCTAAATACCTTATAAATTAGAAGCCCAACTGAATTAGTAACCAGACACTTTTTTTATCATAGTGCAAGGGTGGGGAAGAATCTGCCCCCAAGACACTCACCATATATCTCCTAGGATAACAGTCCAATTGAGGAGCAATCTTCTTTGGTTCAATTTCTGGAAAAAGACAAAAAAAAATGAGCGCACCCTAGGGTGTGACAGGGTTGTTTGAGCTGACAGAGTATCAAGATGTGGACTGGTAATATTTGTGACCTTTTGACCTTAGGAGAGTCTGCTTGATATACTATTGATTGACCAAAATCTTATCGAAAATAAAATGGGGTCTCGAAAAAGATCTCAACATCTATTAGGATTTGAAAAAGTCCTTGAAATGAGTGCTCTCTTATCTTAGTTTAGAATTGTTTTCTTTTCTTTGAAAATGTGTCTTTGCAACATCAACAACAACAAGATTAAACACCCTCAACAAAGTTAAGTGTCAACATCAACATCGACATCAAAATCAAAATCAAACATTGTAACATTCTAAAAATGGAGAAACCATCTTACGTGTTATGATCTTAGGTCCAAACCAATCAAGCAAACATCATGGACTAGAGTTGTGCATTTCATAGGGAAGGTGAAGATTTCGTCCCTTTTATTCCTATTTCACCATCATCCATAATATTTTTGGCTCAACAAATCAAGACTTTGCAACAACAAATGAGAGACATGACTAGTCCTAACAACCATAGGGATTGGTTAGAAAAAATGATGAGAGAAGTGATAATCAAAATAGAATCATTATCATACCAACATTCCTTCTCTTGTGAGACCATTCAAACATGCCAACCTTCATTCTTCAACAAAATCATTCCTACTTCAGTTCAACCAACATTAGAGTCATGCCAATATTCTTTTTCTTTCAACCCAACATATCAATCACATCAAACACATCAACCCAATATTCAAAGTTCCCCTTTACACCAAAATCAAACCCCATTGAACCAAAGTCCAAATCAAAATTCATTCAACCAAACCCAAAATAAAAACCCAATCATGTCAAAGACTCAAAACAATTCATATGATCATCCAAAGAAGATTCTCACAGGAGCTTCTTAAGTCATGTTTTTCAAGAAAGATCAAAATCATATACCAGTTCCTAGCAAGGGTTGTCCTTTCATGAAAAAGTTGACCCTTAAGTAGCCTCCATATCTTCCACCATTTCACCATCCCCTCAAGTCACACAAGACCAATCCATGCCATCTCTATCCAGTAACACAATCTCCCAAGGGTTGTCCATAATACAAATCCAATCTAATTGAAGTCATGATGTTAGTCCTTTTCATGCCTCAAAAATTTCAAGATCCAATGCCATCATATATTCCATTTCCAAGAAAACCCACTTCATATTGTCTCATTCAAAATCCTTTCTCATCAGGCTAAAGTGTTGAAACCTTCCAAAAATATCCCATCCATATCCAAACTCCTTCCCCATGTCAAAATGATAATCCAAAATCAGAAGAAATCAATCATGAAACAACGCAAGATCAAGAAGAAACTCTTCCATCCTACCCATTTTTTTAATCAAGATCCCACCTATCAAGAATACTATGATGATCCCCTCATTCTTTTCTATTCCACTCATATTGATACCCTTTCATCTCAAGAACAAAGTATCCTTCTAAGTCCCAACCAACATCCTCCTCCTACACAAGATCAAAATATCTCTTCCATCCTTCCTAATAATCCATTTCCAATTCAAGATCAAAGTATCCCTTCACCTTCATGTCCTAAACAAGATCCCTCCATCCCCTCATCTCCATGCCATAATCCTCCATGTTCCTCACAATATTCCCTCTCAAATGAACTTACCATTTCTCCTAGTGATCCCAATCCCTCTACACATGTTGTTCATGAATACCTTATCAATGAAATCATCAATCCAGATCATACTACATAGGGAAACTTGTTAACAATTGTATGTGCCCCATCATTTACTGAAATAAACTCCTAGTTGTATTCATCATCCTCTTCAAGTGCATAAATACAAATCGGCATAACACCTACTCATGTCACAACTTCGGAATCAAAATCTATTTTCCTCGTATACCTGTTGACAGTTGACACTCAATTGGTTGGTTTCACTATGTTGTCATTGAAGGAAACATGGTATTGTGTTTCGACTTCATGTTTTGGGCTATATGGTGTACCGAAAGGCACTTCACAGATATTTCACTGGCACCGGCATCGACAGGACATAGGAATTTCTTTGGTCATCGACAATGCAGGCCGACATGGTTTAGTAAAGGGTGTCAGTATTGGAGGCCGACATATCTTGGATTCGGCATCAAAAATTGATTTTAATGTTTATGCATTTATGTTATCTAGCCGACATGTAATTTGATATTATAAATATCTTTGTAAGCCAACAAAAGGCATGTAAATTTATATAGGGTATATAAGTCTGTTTTGATATGGACATGAGATAGAAGATATGCGAATGTAATATGATGCAAAATTATTCATAGAGATCATGTATGTGAGGAAATTCATGTAAGGGTTATTCTGGTAAAGGGTTTAGGATTCAGACTAGAATAAACAAAGCTTAAACTAGAACTGTATACTGGCATAAAAGATGTTATCTTAGTAGTTCACACTTATCTAGATTGTAGTTTGGAATTTTATGTAGTCAGTGAGACTCCTTTTGTGATTGAGCAATGTGCTCTAGGCTGTAAGCCTTTCTGTAAGTGCAGGCCCCTCATATTTTGTAATATCTCTTCATATGGCTAGTGGATTGATATTGTGGGTCACAAATCCCACCGTGTTTTTTCCTCTTTAAGGTTTTCCATGTATAAATCTGAGTGTTATGGTTCTCATTTATGTGATTGGTTTATTGGTTGCTTTACTTCTTTCAATTCTGTATGTACCGGTATACCAGTTGGTGTATGCATGTTTTAATAAGGCTAAAAATTATAATTCCGATATAACACTGATTCATCCCCCCTCTCAGTTGTATTGGTTTCCAACAATACCCGCACTTGAAATATTGGGGGAAAGAGGATCTACCATAGCTGGATTGGTTTGAAAGTAATGAGGCTATAGCGGAATCTGTACATGAAATACACCCAACTGAATATCCTATTGAAAAAGACAGGTTTATCCAAATCTTCAAACACAAACCAATGAACTATCTACATAAGATTCATACCAACTCAATAACAACATCCACTTTAAAAGATATTACATCTAAGGGATAGGTTCATTTAAATTTTTAGTACTACATTTGGTATTTCTTTACTGCATTTCATCACATATCTCTATTTCAAAGTGCATCATAGTTTCTTTTGTATCACCATTGCACAACATATAGATGCATATCATTATTTCTTTCTCATATATTTGCATCAATAAAACAGGGAGATTGTCTAGGTCATTCACCTATCTTCACTAAAGGGAGAGAAGGTGGTCTCATTTCCTAGATACTTGTTCATGAAGTCTTTAGGAGGTCTTCGGTCATTTATCTTCAATGTCACCTTGTGATTGAGCTTTATCCATGGTTGATTAGAGGTTTCACTATTGAGACTTGTTACCCAAATTCTATCGATTGCTATATATCTCACACATTAATCGTTTTCTCTAAGTCATCACAGATACCTAGTTGGTCATGTGGCTAGTGAAAAATCCTAAATTCTACTTTAGCGTTGTTGTAATTGTCACACCAAAGTAGGTTTCATTACTTACAAGTCAAGGTAAGAAAATAAAATAAAAAAGTGTTATACCAATATCCATCTCAAGGTAAAAAGAGAAAAGATATATAAATAAAATATCATGCAAAAATGTGCAATAAAATGTTGACTAAGGGAACATGTGAGTAACTCGATCAGGACTATGGACAGCTATTGGCAATGGAGCAATATCTAAGAGATTACAGTGTATAACCTCATTGAAGCCCTAAAAGCTTGCTGATAGTGAGGCTCTATCCAGGTTGCTTTTGAAGTCATAATAACTCGCATAGCTAGCCACATAGGATTTCAAGGGTCTTTGATGGTTATAAGAGTCAAAATGAATCCAAGTGCACACACATGGCCAAAAGAAGATCAATGTTTCAATAATTGATGGAGGAGTTTTTCGCACCTCCATCTTAGTTAAATACTGTGTTAAGTTGAATGGTCTAAAGTCTTTTGAGAATGGATTGAATTCCTATATCTAAAAAAATTTCACACCTTTAATCCAATTAGTGCATCTTAGAATGGAAGACACACACAATCATCCTTTTTCGAATAGGGATTGCATCTTCATTGTGCATCTTGCATTAGCATAACTCATATAAAAAATTCATTGTCTCCATATGCACGTTGTAGATCATCAAGTCATCTTAGGACTGCATACTGAGGGCATAGCTAAAAAATCCTAAAAATCAAACAAAGTCCTGAAAAAATCTCAAAAATCAGAAAATGTCCTGAAAAAAATCATAAAAAGATCTTGACCAAATACCAAAAACATCAAAAAAATAAAAAATAAAAAACATTTGAAAAACCATCCTGAAAAAAGACCTAAAAATAAAAAAAATCGAAAAACACAAAAATCAACCAAAAGCATTCAAATACAATCTTGAAAAAATACCAAAAATATCGGAAAAATTCAAAATCAAACAAAAACATCAAAAAACACCAAAATCCAAAAATATCAGAAAAGCTCTTTGAAAAAGAACTAAAAATCAGAAAAACAATAAAAAACCTAAAAATAACCCATCAATCACAATTCACAATAAATTATCCTTTGCAAACAACAAAAAGCATTTCAACAAATGCAATACGCAAAACAGATCAAAAAATTGGGCTTAACAAATCATGTATCAACAGACAAACTATCGAGCTAGTCTACAACCTAACCGATCAATGCCTATCAGTTGTCAACATCCTTATCAAACAATGTGCCTTTACGGATACATCATTCCTAAAATAGGTACCTATTAGATATCATGTCCTAATAGATACATCTTTCCTACAATGGGCATCTTACCAAACAACCATCCTAGCAACACTTATCCTTGGCAAGAAGATCATATGGCCGCTGGGTTGTATGGTCAAGTTTGTCTTATCTTTCATTGATTTATCTTTTATTGCTTTATGTTAGATCATGTTACTATGCTACTCAAGGATATCCACAAGTGACTAGAGGAGTCGTGATGGGCATGATCTTTTTCTTTGTTTGTTGTTTGTGGTGTGAACCAATGAAGTTCTGGGATAATAGTTCTAGTGGGTGTTTGTGATTGGTACATTATTTCGACAAGTATCCTATGTAAAATTGAAGTTAGGAATATCTATGCTTGTGACTACCACACATACCTCGACCCTTGGCTCTATTCCCATAATGGAGGGTTCATTCATTGTCTACTACGTGTTTGTTTATTGCAATGAGATATCTATACATATTGGTTCCTTATACCCTGGTGTACTAAGCTTCATTGTTACATAATAAGGCTCAATGATGATAATGTATTGCACTATGAATAAAGTCAAAGAAGAGTACTCATCACTATCATTCCTATCATATCATATCGGTTCTTCATATCAAGTTGACACAGTTGACTCTTCATTTTTAACGTATCTCTTCATCATCAACATCCACTATCATCATCAATCATATCAGTTCATTCTATCAAGATTTACTCATGTATCATCATCAATCATATCATTTAATTTTCTCATCTCATCATGTTGATTCTATCTCAAAAATCATTTTCTCATCTAATGTATTCTACTCTCAATGAGTTAATTTCAATTTCTACTCACATCTTTCTAATTCCATCTCAAATCATTTCCTCATATCAACTATTCTATCTTTCAATCAATTATTCTTCACTTTCATCATATTTTGATCTATCATTTGTCTTATACAGGATTAGGCCTTCCTAAAACCAGACTTTATCTTTATTAGATCAACCCTATCAATCAAATCAATTTGATCAATCTGATCAATCTTATCAATTCAATCTTATCGTTCAATCAATCTACAAATCATTCCAACCATCTCTTCTATCCAATCAAAATAATTCATGTCGTCAAGTTAACAATTCTTCCATCTCTCATATAACATTCTTCTTCATTTGAAAGATCAATTATGCCTTCAATGCACAAACAATCTCTCGAGTGGGCATTATACCCTAATATTATAGGGGCATATTTCTTTTCTTTTCTTTGAAACAACGTCATTTTGACATTGTGTCAAAGAGGGGCAAATGTAGACACCTAAAAATGTCTCACTAATCATGTAGTAATTATTCATCTAATTAATTAAGTAATTCTTTAATTATTTAATTAAGCTAATTATTCTTCTAAATTGACTCAATCATCACCCTTCAACATTACTAATCAATCTATTTCTATTCTTTAATTAAGTAATTGATTCATCATCGAACCCTTTTTTCAAATATTAATTAAATATTAATTATTTAATTAATTATGATTAATTCCCTTAATTAAATAATCTTTATTACTTAATTGAATCCATTTCTAATGTTTAAATAATTTCATTTAAATTATTTAAATTAATTAACTTATTCCTCCGAATCCCCAAATTCAAATTTCAAATAATTCCATCTAATTTCATTTCTCACATTCACAATTCCCCGAATATGGATTTCAATTAATTTCATCTAATTCCAAATAATCAAATTAACATTTCACCAAATCTGAATTTCAGTTAATTTCATGTGCATTTCAGTATTCGAAAGTCCAAATTCAAATCCAAATTGAAAATGAAAATCAAATTCAATTTCATAATCCTACAACACATGTTGGAATCATAACTGATTGATCAAATCAATTGACTAATTAGTTAACTCAGTTGACTAATTAGTTAACTCAATTAACTATCCAATCTCCCATTTTCACTCCAAATCACTTTTTTCTGTCTGAACAATCAATTCACTTATCTCTCGAATTAATTCAATTCTCTATTCAATCAACTCAGTCAACTGACTAATCAATTAAGTCATCTGGCCAATCAATCTAGTTGACTACTCAATCAAATGAGTTAACAAATCAATCAACTCTGTTAACTGATCAAACTAAATCAGTTCACTCCCAATCAAAACTTGAGTTCAAAATCCCTCCCCATCTATGTTGAAAATCTATATAAACAACATCATTTTGTCAAATCAAACTAGATCACACTCTTGAAAGCAATTGCCAATCTATGCAGGAATTTCAGTGCAATACATGAGAGTCACCCACACAATTTCAGAGAAGAACAATGGAAGCTACAATGCGATTGAGGGGGTTTTTCAATTATTTAATTGTTTAATTATTTCATATTTACATTTAAACTATTGGTTTATATTTAATTTTGTTTAATTAGTTAAGGATCTGTTATCATCCTTATTTCCCGATTAAGCATATTAATTTACATGATTTCAAGCATGAAACACTACCTCTAAAATAACAGTGAACGTGCAGTTCCCAGAGAGTATGCACAGTCATAGATACAACCATAATAGTCCTAGCCTAGCTAATGACCAAAAATTTCTTCAATCCTAAAAGAATAGTGAGAACATCTACAAGCACACTGGAATAATTGATCACAACAACAAGGTCTAATAGTTGATGCAACCAAAGAGCATAGTAGTAGTCTATTCAAGAGAACAATATCATTGTATAAGACAACCAAATGAAAATATCTTCTACAATTCATAGTGCCTTGTATACATAGTCAAAATACTGTTAGAAGCACAATTCATAGATATATTGATTAAAGGCTTGATTTAAAAAGCATTAAAAAATTTCTTTCTAGTCAAGGAATAGGGGATTGTAGGATGACAGGGTTGTGATCACTTAGGGTTTTATTGGTTTCTTCATTCTCAAACATAAAAGATGAAATTACAGTGTCAAAACATGCATATATGTCACGAAGTACAAAGGCATCCATCAGGAAAGTTTTGATTCTAGTCAAAATACAGTGAAAACAAGATATTGCTAAAACAATCAAAGTCCGTCTCAAGCAGAATACATGCATAAAAGATATATTTTAATAAGTAAAAACCCTAAAGTTACATGCAAAAAGACATGTACATTTTTCTTCCTTTGGGAAATATAATTGCAAAAGAAGAGGAGGATAAATATAACATACTGATGCAATTATCAGATAGAGAAGTTAGAATTCAACCCTCGAATTCATGTTCAAGTCTCAGTTCAAGCTCAGAGAATGAATGCATGGCGGCACGAAGAGTCTTCTCTGAGAAGTTAAAATGCAAAATGAAAATAATGCATTATATTTAGGGTTTCTCAAAATAGCTTTCCATGCCCTTGTTTGAATTGTGATAGGGCTTTTTTATTTATTTTTAAAATAAATCATTCCGCTTATTATTATGCATGTGGTAATGACTTATAAAGTCATTTAAACTCATGCTCCAAATAGAACCCTTGTGATAAAAAAGGGGGGATTAAGAATCCTTGCATGCCCTTGTAAATGCCTTAGATTTTAATAATTAAATAACTTAATATAGCTTTATTTAGAACATTTGCATTAATTGTTCTTAATAAAGTTATATTAAATTATTTTAATTAAATAACATGATATAGCTTTATTTTAAAAAATTGCATTAATTTTTCTAAATGTTGGCCATTTGGTGGAATTGATTATGTGTTGCATTGATGTTTTGTCATTGATGCCAACACTAGCTATTCGGATGCTTTACCAGTACCCTTCTGGTCCTGGTAGGTCGAGTGGTTTCTGGTTAACTTGGATTTGGCATAATCCAGTAGGCTCTGGTATAGTTTGGTGATGGAATTGGCTTGTTCATGATACTCATACTCATATTTGGTCAGTTGGTTTTGGTCTGATGATCGGATGCTATCATTCTTGCCTAGAAGCTTGGTTTTTGGTTCCAGCGAGGGTTTCACCGATAGAGCTTTTGGTGGAGATCTTTGATGAATTGCATAAGTGATGTTGGTGCAGCTTCTAGTGGAGTTTCTAGATGTTGTTGGTGACCATGTTCGAGACTTGGCGGATGGAGATCATTGTTGTAGCGTGTGGACCTATACTGGGTCCCAGTTGATCTAGGTTATGAATTGACATTAATGTAACGTGTGGATTGGACCTATCGATGTATTTTTGGGATGTCTTATGTGTTGGATATTATTTGTTTGGTCTTAGGCCAACATGGTTTGTAATTATGCAATCAGTTTATTGTCTAGTGGCTGACCTGATTATTTATGATCGAGGGTTTGTATAGATAGATGTAAGATCTCATTATAGATCATCATGGTTATTGTTAGAGGTCATGGTCAAGGAATATAATGTGCAAATAATGTAATATCATTCAGGCTAAGGAGTTGCTCAATCATTGGAGATCGAATTGGGTTTATGTAAGAGGATTTAGTCCTCTGGTATTGAGGTTAACCAGAACTGTACTTAGGCATAGGAGATACTATCATTTGCAGTTCAACACTTGTCCAGATTGTAGTCTAGATTTATATGTAGTCAGTGAGGCTCCTTTTGTGATGAGCAGTGCGCTCTAGGCTATTGGCCTTCCTACAAGTGTAGGCCTCTCAATTGTAATTCACATACTTACTGCAGAAATATTATTTGACTATGGGTAGGCTTCCCACCGTGGTTTTTCCCTTTACTGGGTTTTCCACGTACAAATATTGGTGTTATGTGGATGGCTTTTATTCTATGATTATTGTTTATGCTTAATTGGTTTAACTTCATTCCGGTATTAATTTTTTAGGTTCTAGTATTAAAGTTAAATTGCTAATGGTTCTGGTAATCTGAGACAACTGATTCACCCCCCTCTTAGTTGTCTTTCAGTTATTTGAACTATCCAACAATTGGTATCAAATCTTTAGTCCTCTCTATAGAAATCTTAACCAGTTGAGGGAGATCCTATGGTGACTAATAGTTCAAGCTCATCCATTTCTTCTGGAGCTATCTTTCAAAGGGATATTCCAAGGCTTGATGGAATAAATTACACAATATGGAAGATTCAGATGGAGACTCATCTGAGATGTCTTGGCAAGGAGATTTGGGAGATCACACAGAATGGTGTCACACCCTATAATCCAGGATCTAGCAATCCTCCTCTGACAAACCTGGACAAGGAGCTTGAGAATGATTGTAGAGAAAGAGAAGCCCTCTTGTGTGCACTTTCTGATCAACAAATAATGGGATTAACCGACAAATCATCTGGAAAGGCTATATGGGATAAGTTGGAAACTCTTAATGAAGGTGACCCTACAGTGAAGATTGCTAAACATGATGGTTACAAAGTGAGATATGAAAACCTGAAGATGGAAGAAGATGAAAGGATTACTGCATTCATGGAAAGGGTAAATGAGATTGTTATGGGAATTCAATATTGTGGTGGAACTCTGAAAGAAAATGAAATTGTTTCTAAAGTCCTGAGACCCCTACCATTGGCTTAAAAAATGAAGGCTACTACTATTAATGAGTTGATAACAATGGCTAATACATCTGTCAACAGAGATACTTTGGTTGGGAAACTATTTTCTTTTGAGCTTGAAGAATTTGGACCTTCTGGAGCTATGAAGTCTGAACCTTCTTTTCATGCATCTACATCTACAACCGACAAGCAAGACTGGAAAGATTTGTATGTAAAGGAATTGGAAGATATGAAGAGAGAAGATGATGAGTTTGAGCAACTTGAAGCACTATTTTCTAGATTAGTACCTAAAGGACCGGTAGGAAGTAAGTATGAAGAAAAAGAACCTTTTAAATGTTTTGCATGTAATAAGATTGATCATTTTGTACCTAGATGTCCTTAAAGAAATTCAAGATTTGAAGAAAGAGCTAGAAGATCATTTAAGCCTAACCCTGGATATCAGAACAAATATAAATACAAGAGAAACAAAGACAAATCATGCTACATAATGGATGAGGAAGGCATTACTGATTCTAATGATGAACCGACATAAGACTCTTCTAGTGGATCCAACAATGGGAAGGAATGGGTGTTCCTGGCTATCAAGGAAGATGATCCAACACTGGAAGAGAAGGCACTTGCTCCTAAAATTGAAGACAAGGATGAATGGGTAATTAACAATGGTTGTTCACATCATATGACTGGAGATAAAGGGAATTTTCTATCTTTGCAAGAATTTGATGGTGGTCTAGTTAGATTTGGAGATGACAATGTTTATTATGTTAACGGTTTGAGGCATAATCTTTTGAGTGTAGGACAATTGGTAGATAAGGTATTTTAATTACAGTTCAAGGATAGAAAATGTAAAATCATTAACGAATCTCGTTTAGATATTGCAACTAGTACACAGACAAAAGGTAATATATTTCATTTAAACTCCAATGAGAAGACATGTTTGATTACACAGATTGATGAGAGTTGGCTATGGCATAAAAGGTTGTGTCATGTGAATTTTGATTGCATTGTGAAGATCAGTTCAAGTAAGGTAGTTAGGAATATACCTAAGGTTATGAAGCCCTATAATCCAGTATGCAAAGAATGTCAAATGGGTAAATAGGTCATAACCTCTTTTAGGAGTATATAATATAAATCAAATGATGTTCTTGATCTTATTCATATTGATTTGTGTGGCCCTACTAGAGTTAAAAGTTTTCAAGATGATAGATATTTCATGCTAATCATTGATGATTATTCTAGAATGATGTGGGTTACTTTTCTTAAAGAAAAATCTGAAGCATTTGAAAAGTTTAAAATCTTTAAGGCTAAAGTAGAAACTGAGACAAGATTGAAGACTAAATGTTTGAGATAAGATTGTGGTGGAGAATTCACATCCGGTGAGTTTAATAACTTTTGTGACAAGCATGGTATAAGAAGACATTTTTCTGCTCCCCAGACACCTCAGCAGAATGGAGTTATGGAAAGGTAGAACAAAACTATCTTGGATGTTGCTAGAACAATGATGATGGAAGCTAGTCTACCTTATATCTACTGGAGAGAAGCAGTGAGTACAACAGTTTATATATTCAACAAAGTACATATTAAAAGAGAAACCGGTAAGACACTAATGAATTATGGTTTGGCAATACACCTACAGTTAAGTATTTCAGAATTTTTGGTAGTAAATGTTATATCAGGAGAGATGATATCATTGGGAAATTTGATCCTAGATGTGATGAAGGCATATTGCTTGGTTATTCTAATGAAAGAAAAGGATATAGATGTTATAACAAGAGATTATAGAGAATTGTGGAGAGTGCTAATGTAAAAGTAGATGAGCTAAACATAAGTCAAATTAGAGTTTATGAGAAAAAACTAGCAGTAGAAATGATTATATCTGAACCGGTAGCAGCTTTACTGAAAAAGAGAGTTGAACCAGTTATTCCAGCAGTATCAGAGAACTCTACAGTAACTAAAGAATGGGGAAGAGAAATAGAAAGTCAGAAGACTCCTAGGTATGTGAGATTGAATCATTCAGAAGATCAGATCATTGGGGATAAGAGAAATGGAGTGATGACAACAAGAAGAATGGAAACTAATGTGGTATGTTTAATTTCACAAGTTGAACCAATATCAGTAATTGAGGCATGTAAAGATGAAGATTGGTTGAAAGCTATGGAAGAAGAATTAGATCAGATTGAGAAAAATAACACATGGACCTTGGTTCCCTGACCTAAAAATAAAAATGTTATTGGAACTAAATGGGTTTTTAGGAATAAATTGAATGAGGATGGTAAAGTTATAAGGAATAAGGATAGATTGGTTTGTAAAGGATATTCTCATAAGGAAGTAATTGATTATGGAGAGACTTTTTCACCTGTAGCTAGGATTGAAGCTGTAAGATTATTGCTTGCCTATGCTGCTCATAAAAACTACAAGGTTTATCAGATGGATGTTAAATGTGCATTTTTGAATGGGGATCTTGATGAGGAAGTTTATATTGAGAAACCTGATGGTTTTTCACTATCAGATGACACAAATATGGTTTGAAGGTTAAGGAAATCTTTATATGGATTGAAACAAGCACCTAGAGCATGTTATGCTAGGTTGGATAAATATCTTTTGAAGCTTGGTTTTACTAAGGGCGGCACTGACAGTAATTTATATTATAAGATCACTGATGATGATATACTGATTATTGAATTATTTGTTGATGACACTATTTTTGGAGGTGAAGACAAGTTATGCATAGAATTTTCTAAGAATATGGAGAAAGAATTTGAGATGTCTATGATTGGTGAGATGAAATTTCTCTTAGGTTTGCAGATTACTCAGACTAACAAAGGTATTTTCATCTATCAAACTAAATATGCTAAGGAATTGTTGAAGAAATTTGGTATGGGAGATTCTAAACCGGTAAGTACTCCTATGGTTACAAGTGAGAAATTGATAAGAAAAGATGTTTCTGCATCGATAAATCCTACAAGATAAAAATCTATGATTGGACGTCTTCTTTATTTGACTCAGACTAGGCCTAACATTATGAATATTGTTTTTATTGTTTCAAGATTTCAGAGTGATCCTAGAGAAAATCATGAGACTGCGGTGAAAAGGATTTTTAGATACTTGCAAGGTACATCAGAACATGGTTTGTGGTACCCTAAGGATGATAACTTTACTTTATGTGCATATATAGATGCTTATTGGATTGGAGATGTTGATGACCGAAAAATCACTTCCGATGGAGCTTTCTTTCTTGGAAAGAAGTTAGTTTCATGGATCAACAAGAAGTCATTATGTACTTCTTTATCTATTGTTGAAGTTGAGTATGTTGATGCTACTACTAACTATTCACAATTTTTATGGATGAAGCAAATGTTGAAGGATATAAAAGTGGATTGTGATGCACTGGTAGTTATTCACTGTGATAACTTTGTTGCTATTGATATATCAAAGAATATGGCATTTCATTCTAAAATAAAGCACATATCTATCAAGTATAACTTTTTGAAGGAAAAGGTCGAAGCAAATGAAGTTAGACTGGTTTACATGAACACAAAAGAGAAGATTGCAGATATTTTCACAAAACCTTTGCCCAAGAAATCATTTGAGCACCTGAGAGACAGATTGGGATTTTCTGCCCCTCTGATAGAGACTTGATTGATGCGGTTTGGCATCAGTTCGACATGCACTATCAGAGATACTATTCATTCTAGCACTGATGTGGGATGTTAATACTCAGGGGGAGTAGCTGGCTTTATGATTCAATGATTTATGTTTTTGCTTTGATATTTTTGTCAGATTTCTGGTATTGATGTCAAAGGGGGAGTGATATTGATGTGAAAAAGAAAAGAAAGGGGGAGAGATATTGATAAGGGAGAAATTCAGATCTTTACAGAGATATTATTCACAGGGGGAGTTTGGTCTTTATTTTTCAGAATTGTATGTGGGAGATTGTTGGTTGTCTTCCATTGGGGGAGACTTGTTTGGCATTTCTTGGTACTTAGATTTTTTTCACATCTAGTGTTGCCATCAATAGAAAAGGGGGAGATTGTTGGCCATTTGGTGGAATTGATTATGTGTTGCATTTATGTTTTGTCATCGATACCAACACTAGCTATTTGGATGCTTTACCGACTCCCTTCTGGTCCTGGTAGGTCGAGTGGTTTCTAGTTAACTTGGATCTAGCATGATTCGGTACGCTCCGATATAGTATGGTGATAGAATTGGCTTGTTCATGATACTCATACTCATATTTGGTCAGTTGGTTTTTGTCTGATGATCGGATGCTATCATGCTTGCCTAGAAGCTTGGTTTCTAGTTCTGGCGAGGGTTTCACCGACAGAGATTTTGGTGGAGATCTTTGATGAATTGCATAAGTGGTGTTGGTGCAGCCTCTGGTGGAGTTTTTGGATGTTGTTGGTGATCATGTTCAAGACTTGGCAGATGGAGATCATTGTTGTATCATGTGGACCTATACTGGGCCTTGGTTGATCTAGGTTATGGACTGGCATTAATGTAATGTGTGGATTGATAGACTTATAAAGCACTGAGAGGGGTGGGTGAATCAGTGACAGCAAAAAGAATACTACTTTAAACATTGACTATTAGAGATACTTAACAAGTTTAGTAAACACTATGCATGCAATCCAAAATGATATTAAAGAATCCACAATAAGTAAAACATCCACCATAACATGTATTTATACGTGGAAAACCCAAATGGGAAAAACCATGATAAGATGGGACTCACAAGTTAACTATCTGCAATAATAGGTAACTGACTGGTTAAGGTCTACAAAAGTGCTCTTCTAGGAGAGAATCATGTTAAATATCCCAAAGCTCTATTAGGAGCTATACCCTGTTAAAGGTAGTACCCTGTTAGGAGTAACCTTAGTAGAGGATTTCATAATCTAAACTAATGGATCACCTTGTGAAAGGATTTTTACAATGAAGCTTGTTAGAGCTTACCCAGTTAGGGGATTTGACTATTGTAGTGATTAGAAAACAACAGGTGGTGTGATCTAGAAGTAGCATAACTTGCTTGAATAGATCCTCTTTTGCTCACTTAAAACTGCATCACCAACATATTCTACAATTCCTTCAACAACTTAACACTTCTATCTCGCATCATATCATATATCAAAATAGTTCATCATAATTTCATTATATAGGCATTAGATTTCATGTCGGCTAAGGAGTCATATCACAATTTCCTAGGTGTAGTGTATCTGGACAATCAAATATATCTCATCACAAATTACCGCCAAATTTTTTGGTTAGGGATAAATCATCACGACCAGTGATAACTCATCACATAATCAATGAATACCAGTTGGAGCATCGATATCGGTTAAGAGTTAACCACATTCAACACGTAAATCGATTGTCCTCCATTGCTTCTTTGATGATTTCCACTAAATATCCAAGCTGGTGTCAAGCCATTCTTGCATATATCAGTTGTCTACATATACTAGTTTGACACTCTCTAAACCATCATAAATTAAACATCCAATTTTTGGCATTTTGGAGGAATTGATTATGTGTTGCATTGATGTTTTCTCATTGATGTCAACACTAGCTATTATGGTTGGCTACCGACACACAAGTTTTGGTTACCAGTAGAAGAGACTATTTGTTGGACACTTTTGACATATTTAGATCTATGTTTTGTGTTTGGTTACATGTGGTACATTCTTTTGGAGCATGTCTTGGTCAGATGGTATTGACTTGGTAATCGGATTCTATCTTACACTCTAGTAAACCCTTACCAACACCGGTTTAAGGCTCTACCGATAGAGCTTTTATTGAGAATTATTGACAGGATGCATAAGTGGTGTTGGTGTAGCTTTCAGGATGCTGAAGATGTTCTCTAATTGTGCTTCAACTAGTTGAAGACATCACTTTAGCATGGTGGACTCAGAATAGGTCCAATGCCTATCTAGGTTATGGATCGGTATCATGTTAATGTGTTTTCTACATGTTACCAGGATGATTTATGGATTGGTTAATGTTTTTTTGGTCTAAAGCCGACATGGCATATCATTGTAATATGAATTTATGTAATGATCTTATTGTAATATCTTTTAGGTGGTCGACCTAATTGGTTTAGGTCTTAGGGTTGGTATAAATTGATGTAAGATCTCATTGTAGATTAATGGTATGGAATGTAATGTGTGAATAGTGTAATATCATTCGGGAAGAGGATTAGGTCGATCATTGAGGATCGAGTTGGGTTTAAGGAAGAGGTCAAAGGCCTCCGGTGTTGAGCTTAACTGGGATTGTAATCAGGCATGGTAGATGCTATCTCTAGCATTTCATTCTATTGGATTGTTGTCCAAATATCCTAAGGTGGTTTTAACCTCTGTAGTTAGTGAGACTCTTTTGTAATGAGCATTGCGCTCTAGGCAGTGTGCCTTCCTGCATGTGTAGGCCCCTCATTGTAACACACTTTTTGCAGAAGTATCATCTGACTGTGGGTATACTTCCCACTGTGGTTTTTCCCTTTCTGGGTTTTCCACATACAAATCTTGGTGTTATGTGGTATGGTTGATTTGCATTGATTATCTGTTTAATTGTTGAGCTGCATTGTTTACCAATATTTGTGTCTACCGACATCTGATTCTTCTTTACCGATATTTAAATATTTATGTTCTTTGGTTTAAGGTTGTATTGTGGATTAATTGTGATAATCTATTAACAACTGATTCACTCCCCCTCTCAGTTGTTCGCTGGTTATCCTAACAATTGTTATCAGAGCTTTGGTCCTCTTTTGGAGAAGCTTAACTGCTTGAGGTAGATCCTATGGCAACTAATCCACAGACAACTATCTTCAAAAGAGAAATCCATAAGCTTGATAGAACAAATTATGAGATATCGAAGATCCAAATGGAGACTCATCTTAGATGTCTTGGAAAGGATATTTGGGATATCACTGAAAAAGGTTATACAACTTATGATCTAGCAACTAGCAATCCTGCTCCTGCAGACTTGGATAAGAATATTGAGAATGATTGCAGAGCTAAAGAAGCCCTCCTGTGTGCACTTACTGATCAATAGATCAGGGGAGCGAATGATAAATCATCAGCAAAGGTTATGTGGGATAAATTGCAAACTCTGAATGAAGGTGACCCTACTGTAAAAATTGCTAAACTTGATGGCTACCAGGTTAGATATGAAAAATTGAAGATGGATGACAATGAAAATAATTGCTACATTTATGGAGAGAGTAAATGAGATTGTTATGAGAATTCAATGTTGTGGAGGATCTCTGAGTGAAGATGAAATAGTTTCCAAAGTCTTGAGAGCCCTTCAACCGGCTTATAAGATGAAGGCAAATGCAATTAATGAGTTGATAACAATGGCAAACACTTTAGTTAATAGAGACATTCTGATTGGGAAGTTATCTGATTTTGAGCTTGAAGAATTTGGACCTTCTAGAGCTGCAAAATCTGAACCTTCTTTTCATGCATCATCATCATCATCTACCAGAAAGAATGATTGGGAAGCCCTATATGCAAAGGAACTAGAAGACATGAGGAAAGAAGATGAAGAATTTGAGCAACTTGAAGCCTTATTTGCTAGAAGAGTACCTAAAGGACTAAAAGGAAGTAAGTATGAAGGAAAAGCACCTTTTAATTGTTTTGTATGTCATAAGATTGGTCATTTTGCATCTAGATGTCCTGAAAGGAATGCAAGATTTGAGGAAAGAGTTAAATATTTTAAGCCTAATCAGAACAGATACAAATTCAAGAGAAAGAAACAATGCTTCATAGCGGATGAGGAAGGAGTAACTGATGACTCAGAGGATGAACCGACAGAAAACTCTACTAGTGGATCCGGCAATGGAAAGGAATGGGTGTTCTATGCCCCAAAAGAAGATGAACTAGAACCGGCTATCTTGAATGAAGGGAATGATGGACTTGAAAAGCACTAAGAGGGGGGAGGGGTGAATCGGTGATACCAAAAATAAAACTACTTCAAACATTGACCAATAGATATACTTAACAAATTTGTTAAACACTATGCATGCAATCCAAAATGATATAAAAGCATCCACAACAAGTAAGACATCCACCATAACACAAGTATTTATACATGGAAAACCCAAATGGGAAACACCATGGTGAGATGGTACTTACAAGTTAACTATTGGAAAAAATAGATAACTGACCCATTAGGGTCTACAAAGTGCTCTGCTAGGAGCGAGTCCTATTAAAGATCCCAAAGCTTAGTTAAAAGCTATACCCTGTTAGGAGTAACTTCGGTAGAGGATTTATAAATCCAAACTAATGGATCACCTTGTTAGAGGATTTAAGAAGTAACCAAGCTTGTTAGAGCTTACGCGATTAGGGGATTTGACTGTTGTAGTGATTAGAAAAAAACATGTACTGTGATCTAGTAATAGTACAACTTGCTTGTATAGATCCTCTTCTGTGCACTCAACACTTCTTTACCAACATACTCTGCAACTTAACTCTTTTTCCTTCACACATAACATATCTCCTTCTCTCATGCAAAATAATTCATTTTGTTGTCAATATATAGACATTTAGATTTCATATCGGCCTCTAGAAATCATAACACAATTTCCTAGGTGTAGTGTATCTAGTCAAACAATCACAACTTATCACAAAAATACCGCCAAAAATTGTTAGTTAGGATAACTCATCACAACTAGTGATAACTCATCACATAATCAACGAGTACCGGTTGAAACAACAATACCAGTTGGAGTTAAGCATATAAACCATTTAACCTTTGATGCTCCTGTGAAAGTCTCCGCTAGATCTTCAGGTCGATGTTGAGTTATGAGTCTCCACTAGTTGTCTCTATGCATATACTAATTGACACCATGTACCGGTTGGATATAAACTTCTAGTGTACCGGTTGTACTATAAACAACTTTGAAGTCACACACCAGTAGACTATATTAACATATGTGTGTTTATGTGTTTCATCAATGACAACATATGATGAAGTTAATCATTACAATCATCATCAAGCCAATAGAGAAAGCCCTGGCAACAAAAGTTGAATATAAAGATGAATGGGGAATTGATAGTGGATGTTCACATCATATGACTAGAGATAAAAGAACAATTTTGTCCCTGCATGAATATAATGGTGGTCAATTAAGATTTGGAGATGACAAAGCATGTATGATCAGAGGTAGAGGCACTATCTCTTTGGATGGTAAGCATAATACTGACAATGTGTATTATATAGAAGGTTTAAAGCATAATCTTTTGAGTGTTCGTCAATTGGTGGACAAGGGATTCCAACTTCAATTCAAGGATAGAAAATGCAAAATCATTAACAAGACTGGTTTGGAGATTGCTACTGGTACTCAGACTGGAGGTAATATCTTTCACCTGAACACTGGAAATAAGACTTGTTTGATTGGTCATATTGATGAGAGTTGGTTATGGCATAAAAGGTTGTGTCATGTTAATTTTGATTGCATTGTCAAGATTAGTTCAACAAAGGAATTTAAAGATATACCTAAGATTATGAAGCCTCATAATTCGGTATGTAAGGAATGTCAATTGGGAAAGCAAGTTAGATCCACTTTTAAGAGCATAGAAGATAAATCTAATGATGTTCTTGATTTGATTCATACTAACTTATGTGGTCTAGCAAGGATTAGAAGCTTTCAAGGTGATAGGTACTTCATTCTAATAATTGATGATTATTCTAGAATGATGTGGGTGACTTTTCTTAGGTATAAGTCTAAAGCTTTTGAGAAATTCAAGATCTTTAAAGCGAAAGTTGAAACTGAAATCGGACTGAAAATCATATGTCTAAGATCGGATCAAGGTGGTGATTTCACTTCTCATGAATTTAACAGTTATTGTGAGACAAATAGAATTAGGAGACAATTATCTACACCTAGGACTCCTCAGTAGAATGGAGTGGTAGAAAGAAATAATAGAACCATTTTGGATGCAACAAGAACCATGATGATGGAAGCCCAATTGCATCATTTCTACTAGAGAGAAGCAGTGAGTATAACAGTCTACACATTCAACAAAGTTCACATCAAAGGTGAAACTGGTGAGACTCCTTATGAAATATGGTTTGGACATACACCTACTATTAAATATTTTAGAAATTTTGGAAGTAACTATTATATCAAAAGGGATGATTCAATTGGAAAGTTTGATCCTAGATGTGATGAAGGAATATTTCTTGGTTATTCTAATCAAAGTAAAGCATATAGATGTTATAACAAAAGATTGCAGAAAATTGTAGAAAGTGCAAATGTGAAAGTGGATGAGCAATACGAAAATTGTTCTATATCACATGACAGGGAACCGATAGTGAAAATGATCATAAATAAACTGAAAATACCTCAACTGATACAAGACACTGAAACTATTACACCGAAACAATCAGAAAACTCAAATGTGACTGATGATCAAATTAGTGAACCCGAAATTTAGAAGACTCCAAGGTATGTAAGATTAAACCACTCTAAAGATCAAATCATTGGAGATAGGAACAAGGCAGTTATGACTAGAAGGATACTATCTAATGAAGAGGTATGTCTTATTTCTCAAGTTGAACTAGCAACTGTTATTGAAGCTTGTAAAGATAAACATTGGTTAAAGGCTATGGAAGATGAATTAGATCATATAGAGAAGAATGAAACTTGGACTTTAGTTCCCCGGCCTAAAAATAACAATGTTATTGGAACTATGTGGGCTTTTAGGAATAAACTGAATGAGGATGGTCAAGTTATAAGAAACAAAGCTAGAGTGGTTTGTAAAGGTTATTCTCAAAAGGAAGGAATTGATTATGGTGAGACTTTTGCACCTGTAGCTAGAATTGAAGTTTTTAGGATATTTCTTGCTTATGCAACATATAAGAACTATAAGGTTTATCAAATGGATGTTAAATGCGCATTTTTGAATGGTGAACTTGAAGAAGAGGTTTACATTGAACAACCTGATGGTTTTTCACTGATAGATGATATGGATATGGTTTGTAGGTTAAAGAAAGCATTATATGGTTTGAAACAAGCTCCCAGAGCTTGGTATGCAAAGTTGGATAAATATATTTTGAAGCTTGGTCTTACTAAAGGCAGTGCTGACAGTAATTTGTATTACAAAATTGTTGATGATGATATTCTGATTATTGAATTATTTGTTGATGATATCATTTTGGAGGAGAAGATAAATTGTGCATGGAATTTTCTAACAACATGAAGAATAAATTTGAGATGTCCATGATTGGTGAAATGAAATTTTTCTTAGGTTTATAGATTACTCAAACTGATAAAGGCATCTTTATCTGTCAAAAAAAGAATCTAAGGGAATTATTGAAGAAGTTTGGTATGGATAATTCCAAACCAGTAAGTACTCCTATGGGGACAAGTGAGAAGTTATCTATCACAGATACATCTGCATCGGTAAATCCAACAAGGTATAAGTCTATGATTGGTGGCTTGTTATATCTAACTCAGACTAGACCAGATATTATGAATGTTGTGAGTATTGTTTCAAGATATCAAAGTAATCTTAAAGAAAATTATGAAAGTGAAGTAAAGAGGATATTCTGGTATCTACAAGGCATAACTGAATATGGCTTATGGTATTCTAGAGATGACAACTTCACTTTGTGTGCATATACAGATTCATATTGGGCAGGAGATACTTATAACTGGAAGAGCACTTCTGGTGGAGCTTTCTTTCATTGAAAGAAACTAGTTTCATGGATCAGCAAAAAGCAGTCATGCATTTCTTTATCTACTGCACAAGCTAAATATGTTGCAGCAACAACTAATTGTACTCAAGTCTTGTGGATGAAGTAAATATTGAAGGATATGAGGGTAAAATGTAGTGAACCAGTAGTTATCTATTGTGATAACTCTCTAGCTATTGACATGTCTAAGAATCTGGTATTTCACTCTAAGACTAAGCATATATCAATAAAGTATAATTTTCTGAAGGATAAGGTACAAGAAAAGGAAGTTAAATTGGTTTATGTGAACACTAAAGAGCAGATTGCAGATGTGTTCACTAAACCGCTGGCTAAGGAATCATTTGAGTATTTGAGAGACAAGTTAGGGATTTTTGCCCCTCCAATAGAGACTTGATTGATGTAGTTTGGCAACAGTCTGGTATGCATTATCAGAGACACTATTCATTTTGGTACTGATGAAGTGGTGCTACTACTCAGGGGGAGTAGTTAGTTTTGAGATTCAGGGAGTTACATTATAGCTTTGATATTTTTGTCAGATTTCTGGCATTGATGTAAAAGGGGGAGAGATATTGATATGAAAAATAAACAAGGAGTTGTATACATTAGGGAGAGAGATATATGTGTAATTCAGAGCTTTATAGAGATATTATTGTAAGGGGGAGTTTTGTTGGTTGTCTTCCATTGGGGGAGACTAGTTTGGCATTTTTTTGGTACTTAGATGTTTTTCACATCTAATGTTGCCATCAATGCCAAAGGGGGAGATTGTTGGCATTTTTGAGGAATTGATTATGTGTTTCATTGATGTTTTCTCATTGATGTCAACACTAGTTGTTATCGTTGGCTACAAATAGATAGGTTTTGGTTATCGACAGAAGATCTAGTGTTACCGGCAGAAGAGACTATTTGTTGGACACTTTCGGCATGTTAGGATCTATGTTTTGTGTTTGGTTACATGTGGTACGTGATTCTGGAGCATGTCTTGGTTAGATGGTATTGACTTGGTAATCATATGATATATTACACCTTAGTAAACCCTTACTGACACAGGTTTAAGGCTCTACCGATAGAGATTTCATTGAGAACTCTTGACAGGATGCATAAGTGGTGTCGGTGTGGCTTTTAGGATGTTGAAGATGTTCTCTGATCGTGCTTCAACTAGTTGGAGATGTCACTTTAGCAAGGTGGACTCAGAATAGGTCTGGTGCCTATCTAGGTTATGGACCAGTATCATATTAACGTGTTCTCTACACATTACCAGGATGTTTTATGATTGGTTAATGTTGTTTTGGTCTAAAGCCGACATGGCATATCATTGTAATATGGATTTATGTAATGATCTTATTGTAATATCTTTTAGGTGGCTGACCTAATTGGTTTAGGTCTTAGGGTTGGTATAAATAAATGTAAGATCTCATTGTAGATCGGATATCGTGGTCATGAATTGTAATATCATATGTAAAGGAATTTAGGTCGATCATTGAGGATCGAATTGGGTTTAAGGAAGAGGTCAAAGGCCTCCGGTGTTGAGCTTAATTGAGACTATAATCAAGCATGGTAGATGCTATCTCTAGCAGTTCACTCTATTGAATTGTTGTCCAAATATCTTGAGGTGGTTTTAACCTCTGTAGTCAGTGAGACTCTTTTGTAATGAGCAATGCGCTCTAGGCAATGTGCCTTCCTGCATGTGCAGGCCCCTCATTGTAACACATACTTTCTATAGAAGTATCATCTGACTATGGGTAGGCTTCCCACCATGGTTTTTCCCTTTTTGGGTTTTCCACGTACAAATCTTGGTGTTATGTGGTATGGTTGCTTTGCATTGATTATCTGTTTAATTGTTGAGTTGCATTGTTTACCAGTATCTGTGTCTACTGACATTTGTTTATGCTTTACTGGTATTTAAATATTATGTGCTCTAGTTTAAGGTTGTATTGTGGATTAATTTTGATAATTTGTTAACAATTGATTCACCCCCCCCCCCTCTCTGTTGTTCACCGTTTATCGTAACATTAATACCGGTTGCAATATAAGTAACTTTAGAAGTAATACCGATTTGTCTAAGATTACAATGACAATGTGAACATATGTGTGCGTACATGTTCCATCAATGACAATACATGAAGTCATCCATTACAATAATCATCAAGCCAACAATCTCCCCCTTTGGCATTGATGGAAACACTTAGAAAATTTTACAACTTTGCAACTAAGTGTGCTTACAAAAAAAATGTACAACAAACATTCCCCCTTAATTTCTACTCTACCAATACATACAAAATTTTTACAACACACATACATATTTCTACTCCCCCTTTGACAACAAGCCAAATTGAAAAGTAAAACACATATATATAGAGAGAGAAAAATTTGCATCAAAAGTTTACATATACAAAAATGTAAGAGTCTTGATCAAGGAGTGGCACTTCAATTTTCAAGAAAATAACACTGAACATGATCTTCATTTGAGAAAAATCATTTTCCTATGTTTCCAGTAAGGTTTATGTGATCTCAATGGTGGTCATAATATATGCAAAAAATTCTTCCATTGCATCAACTGTACTCATCTCTGGAGTAGCCAAAACCACTTCAGAATTCTTATAAGCTCATTGGAGGATGTCTACTTTAGGTCTCAATAAGTTCTTTAGCTCCATCGGGGATTAGAGTCTCTTTGCCTATTCAAAATCATACATATCTAACCAATTTTTCAAATCATCAACTGATTTTCCAAAAGCTAAGACTGAATCCTATAAAGGTATGTAGGTAGTACATATCTTTTCCAGTTCTTGTTATGTTTCTTCTCACCTCTTAATTAAATTAGTATAGAAAAATGAAACATTAGATGTATAGGCTAGCATCTTGCCTCCTATTTCAATATCTTTTCTCAAAAGATCTTTGTTTAGGGATAAAGCAATCTTCCCTATATCAATACCTTTCATGATGTGTTCTCCTCTTTTCTTCTAGTAATTTTTCTTAGCTAAAGTCTGAGTTTCTTCCTCAAGGCACTTCAGTTGGTTAGAAGCATCAACAACCAACTGGCCAAGTTTGCCAATAGGATTTGACAAGGTCCCTATAGCAGTCTCTGGTAGAAGACTAAACAAAATCTCCATAGTAGTTTGGATTGTTTATGCTTCCTTCCTTTGTTCCTTAAGTCTCTTCTTCTGAGCCCTACATTGCATCACAGATTCACAGTTGCAATCTCCATAAGTTATGATGCATTCATATTCTCTACATCTACAGGCCCTTTGATGCCTAATGAGTCATCATCATTATCATTTTGCTGCTTGATTAGTTCAGCAAATTTCTTCTCCTCAGTTTTCTCTTGCTCTTGTTTCTTTTCTTGTTCAAAGGGCTTCTCTTCAACTTTTTCTGCAATATTCTCCTAAGTAGCCTATTAAACTGGTGGTAGTTGAGTTTTCACTCATTGATCTTTAACTGGTGGGGGTGAAATATCCACACTTGGTTGAGTTGTCAGTATTTCCATTGCTTTAACTTGTGAAATAGTAATAATTGATGGCTTCTTATCTGGTTCAATAATAATCCTATATAGATCAATAGTATCTTGTATGTCATCAACAAAGATAACTGGTTGGGAAGTAGTGTCATCATTTTCCTTGATAGGATAGACAATATCAGCTTGCACTATTTCTTCCTCATCTATCTCCGGTCGTACTTCAGGCTTTGTTTGATCATCATTATAATACTTTGTATGCTTATGCATCTGTTGAACATTTCGAGCTATCTGATGAGTTTCAACTTCAATAGATTGAATCTTTCCACTTATTAACTTTAATATTCTTGCCTTAGAAATAAAATTTCCTTTGTAATTATCAAGTAATGAAACTAATTCATCTCTAGATAATTCAAGAAAATATTGAATGAAAATACTATCAATTAATTCTTGATTCTTTTCAACAACTTTTTGCCACTTATTTGCAAGAATGGAGTACAAAGAATCATAAATATCATCTTTACAATCCCGAGGTAATCAATTGTATTGAAATAAGTAGTTGATTACATTTTGAACAATTTGTTCCTTCTGGTCTCCATCAAATGAATCAAAACATCTTTTTACATTATCAAATATATTCCTCCCTAATGTTTTCAATGTCATATCAAAATCAGTCATAGGCTTGTAAGATAAAACATTAATAGGAACACTTGTCTTTTCATGCAGGGGCAACTCTTCAACAAACCATTCATGGATTAGAGGATGAGGAGCAGGATCTTAGGATCATTGTGAATTTCTTTTGTTTGTGCATTTTCATGTCTTGAATAAGGACCCCACCTTGTAAACCAATGTCCCAAATTAGGCATCTTGATAAGCCAATTCGGACAATTTGGTAAATAGGGGTAGAATGATGTTTGTTTTTATGTTTTGTAGGATTTTAGGGTGTGTAGGTGGTTTTTGGTTGATCCAAGTTGTGTGGGTCCCAAACTTTTTTTGGTTGACAACTTTTGTCAAAAATGCAACATTTGAAAAATGCAACTTTTGCAAGAAAAAGTGCAACATTTCAAATTTTGGTTGATGTAAGGCTCTCAACAGCTCCAAACTCTTCAAAATTTGGTTTAAAACCATTTTGAGAAGGCCTATATACCTTTTGGACATGATTCCCAAGGTTGGAGTTGCTGGTGATTGAAGTTTGAAGGCATAATAAGACTGAAATTTGAGTTTTTCCCTAAAATTCTGATCTTGTAGCTGTTTGTACATCATTGTACGGATTGATTCTGATAAATTTGTTAATGGAATAGATAGAGGGTTGAGTTACCTTTTTTTTGGCAATGGTTTGAGATCTTGATCCTTTGTAATTAGTGAGAACCCTTTGTTTTACTGACTGTAACCCGGAAAGCCAGGGTTTGGCTAGGGTTCTGCCAAATAATGGCCATATCTTGCATCTCACCCATCTAGGATTTTTTTCCTTTTGTGGAGTATAGGATTGGCTAGTGTAATTTAGGATTTCCATGGGTTTTTGTAAGGGAGGCTTTGTTGTTTGGAGAAAAAGGCAAACCTAGGTAGGCATCTCAATGTGACTACCTTAGACAAAAATAAGACAGTCACCCTAAAATCTCATAGTGGTGGATTCCAGGCGTGCAACCCTAGAATTAGAGATTATTAGAAATTCCCCACATTCTCATGAAGTTTTTTTTGGTGGTTAAGAGTATAAATTGGAGTTGCTTTGTAAATTAGGCCTAATAGCCCTAATTAGGCCTCTAGGCTTCTAAAGGGTTCAAACCCTTAGATGTCTGATCTTGCCAATCCCTTTTGGGGATAAGTGTAAGTCCATAAAGGGTATCTAGAAAGGTAAATATTTTTCTAGGTTGAATTCAATATTTTGGAGTTAAGGGAAGAATACCCAATAAATAGGGCTACTAGCCAAGGGGGTAGGTTTCCAAAGAAAGTATAAGGCATTGGTGTCAAAGCCTAAAAATAATGTTTGGAGTAGTTCCTAGGTGTCATGAATTGACCAAATCCAAGACCCCCAAGAGAAAGAGTCATGGAGAGGTGTGGTGGAGATGTTGAAGCCATTTACTCATTTTGAGTAGGTGCTAGTCTAGAGGAGTGGCCAGTAGTTCAAACCCTTAAGGTGTGGAGTCCTTTTTGTAGGATCCTTGTTATCTTTTGAAGGGTCTAGACCAAACCTTTTGGACCTGTCCTTAGGTGTGAGAAGGGCTCCGCATCAAGTGGTATCAAATATTAGGAGTGTCCTTTGGACAGGAGAAGAAGACAAGATGTTAGAGGAAGAGGGATCCCAAGATCTCCCATCAAGGATGACCAATGTTGAGTTGAATGTCTTGGTGAAGAAGCAGATGGCAAAGAGTAGAGAAGTCAAGGCTGAGAATCAAGCCTTGAGAGATGAGATGGACCAGTTGAAGGAAAAAGTGGAGAGGGAAGAGAGAGACTCTAGAGGAGTTGAAGAAGGGGATGAAGAGGAGATCCCTAGGTAGGAAGAACCGGAGGTTCCTGCAAACTAGAGACCCCTAATGAATGTCCTCAAGTCCATGGAAAGAAGAAAAATGGATGTGAAGTTGGATCTGCCAGTGTTTGTAAGTAAGATTGAACCTGATACAATGATGGAGTGGATAGACTCCTTGGACAATTTCTTTGAGAGTGAAGACATACCATAGAACCAAAGGGTGAAAATGGCCCAATCCAAAATGAAAGGGGTTGCACTGACTTGGTGGACTTTCATCCAAGATGAGAGGATGAAAGAGGGGAAGAGAAGAGTTTCTACTTGGAAGAAGATGATGGCTTTGGTGAAGGAAGCATATGTTCCAGTGGACTATAATGTCCAATTACACAAGAGGAGACATAATTTGAAGCAGAAGGAGATGGATGTGAGTTCCTACATAGAGGAGTTCATGAATTTGTGTGTGAAGACAAAGGTAAAGGAGAGTGAGGATGAAAAAGTGGTGAGATATCTCAATAGACTGAGATTTTCCATCAAAGAAGATTTGAATCTCCACACCCCGAAGATAGTCCAAAAATGTTTTCAGTTGGCACTCAAGGTGGAGGAGAAGCTAAAGAGAAGGTGGGAAAAAAATAACAGAGGCAAAGGAAGACAACAAAGAGGGGGAAGAGGCCCTTTTAGAGGTAGAGGAAATGGTTTTGGATACCAAGGTGTCTAGTCAAGAAGGCACCAGAGGAGAAAGTAGTTACAACCAAGGAGGAGGCTACAATCAAAGAGGGAACTTTAGGGGTAGAAGACCAGCCTCTAGAGGAAGATCCCAAGGTAGAGGACCTCCTAGATGTTAAAACTAAAAACAAGAGGGGCACATGGCCAATAGGTATCCAAAGAAGGCTACAAGATCCATGGGAGAAAGGAGGAACAACTTGGTGCAGGAATCTAATTGTCAAAGTGTGGCAAGTGCAAACACCTATCAAAGTGTCAATGCTCTTGATAGATATGGCTACTCTGAAAGAGGAGAGCCTCTGATGATGAGGAGAGAAATGATCACCATGAAGGTACCTAATAAGGATCCCCCGCAAAGAAAGTCTCTTTTTAAAACTACCTGCAGGGCAGGAGGAAAGGTATGCAAGGTCCTGATAGACTCTGGATCTACTAAGAATTTTGTGTAAGTTGAGAAGGTTGCCACATCCTTACCCCTAAAAGGTCTCATGGCTCACCCAAGGTCAGCAAGAAGTGGTAGAAGAGAAGGCTTGGGTAGAGTTTCAGATTGGAGCCTACAAGGATAGGTTGCTATTTGATGTAGCCAAGATGGATGCATGTCATCTCTTGTTTGGAAGACCATGGCAGTTTGATTTGAAGGCTCATCATGATGGGTTTAGAAACACCTATTGAATCACCAATTATGGTAAGGTGATAGAAATTTTACCTCTGATGGAGAATGAGATGGAACCAAAGGGGAAGGATGCCAAAGTGTTGTTGGTAGAAGGAAAACAGTTCATGAAGGAGGTTGCAGAAAAAGATGCAGTTTTCTATGCTTTCATTCCCAGTCCCAAGGTGACAAAGAAGGAGTAGTTTGCAGAGAGGAAAGAAGAAGGACAGAGGCACATAGACCCTATAGTCAAATAGTTACTTGACAAATACAAAAGTATCATCTTAGATGGAATGCCAAGGTCCCTGCCACCAGTAAGAGACATAAGTCATTGCATAGATATGATTCCTGGATCTGCCCTACCAAATAAAGCAGCATACAAGCTTACTCCAGACCAGAATGCAGAGTTGGCAAGACAAATTAAGGAGTTGCTAGAATTAGGGCTAATTGGAAAAATTCTAAGCCCATGTGTAGTACCTATTGTCCTTGCATCCAAGAAAGAAGGCACTTGGAGGCTTTGCACAGACTCAAGAGCCATCAACAAGATAACCATAAGATATAGGTTTCCAATCCCTAGGATAGAGGATTTACTTGATTGCTTGGGGAGTGCAAAATATTTCACCAAAATGGATCTAAAAAGTAGATACCATCAGATTAGAATAAGGCAAGGGGATGAATGGAAAACAACTTTTAAGACCAATGAGGGGTTGTATGAGTGGAAGGTCATGCCATTTGGGTTGTCCAATTCCCCTAGTACCTTTATGAGGTTGATGAATGAGTTTTTGGTGGAATTCATAGGCAAGTTTGTAATAGTATATCTAGATGATATCTTGATCTTTAGCCACACAAGGGAAGAGCACCTCAAACATGTAGATATGGTCCTCAAAAGGTTACATGAAGAGAAGCTAATGATAAACTTGGATAAGTGTTTGTTCATGCAGGAAGAGATAATTTACTTGGGCTTTGTAATCTCACAAGGTGAGTTGAAAATAGACCAGGAGAAGGTAAGTGCTATTATGTCTTGGCCAACACCTAAAACCATGAATGATGTCCAAAGTTTCCATGGCTTAGAAACCTTTTATAGGAAGTTTATAAGGGGATTTAGTCATGTTTGCGCACCAATGCTTGACACCATAAAGGAGGACAAAAGTGCAGGTTCGGTTGGACCAAGGAGGCAGATGACTCATTTGAGACTTTGAAAAAGAAAGTTGCAAAACAACCAGTCCTTGCCCTACCAGACTTCAACAAGATATTTCAAGTGGAATGTGATGCAAGCCACATGGCTATTGGGGCGGTACTCAGTTAGGAGGGAAGGCCAATTGCCTTTTTTAGTGAAAAACTAAATGATGCCAAGAGGAGCTATTCATCTTATGATTTGGAGATGTATGCTTTGGTTTAGTCATTGAAGAAGTGGAGACACTACTTATTACCAAAGGAGTTCATAGTTTTCACTAATAATTAGGCACTGAGTCTCATAAACAGTCAAGAGAAGTTGAATCATAGGCACATGAAGTGGGTAGAGACCCTACAAGCCTTCACTTTCACCCTCAAGCACATAAAGGAGGTCAAGAACAAAGTTGCAGATGCCTTAAGCAGGAGGGTCTTAACCATCAGCCAAATTAAGATGGAAAGTGTTGGCATTGACTCCTTGAAGAACATGTATGATGTTGATGAAGATTTTGGAGAGATCTACAAGGTATGTGAGTCTTTTGGTGAGAGGTATCATGTTGAATTTTCTGAGTTTTTGATACAAGATGGATTTTTATTCAAGGGTGGACAGTTATGCATTCCTAAGTGTTCAATGAGACTGAATATTATTAGGGAGAAGCATTGTGGAGTAATGGTAGGTCATTTTGGCCTTGACAAGATACTTGACCTTGTGAAAAGACAATACTACTAGCCTAAGTTGCAGACAGATATTAGGAGGTTTGTAGAAACATGTGTGATCTATCAAAAAGACAAAGGGAAATCCACCAATTTAGGTTTGTACCAACCTTTACCCATTTCTTCTAGGCCATGGGAAAGCATAAGCATGGATTTTGTATTGGGTCTTCCTAGGACAAGGAAGGGGTATGACAGTGTTTTTGTAGTGGTGGATAGATTTATCAAAATGGCTCATTTCTTGCCATGTAAAACCTCTTGTGATGCCTCATATGTTGCAGATTTGTTTTTCAAAGAGATGGTCAGGATACATGGGTTTCCCCTAAACATAGTTTCAGACAGGGATGTGAAGTTCATAGGGAATTTTTGGAGGACCCTTTGGAAGAAGTTGGGAACCATCCTAGCTTTCTCATCAGCCTACCATCCCCAAACAGATGGAAAAACTGAAGTTGTCAATAGGTCCTTGGGGAACCTATTAAGATGCTTGACAAGACAACATGGAGAAAAATGGGACAACATACTGTCACAGACATAGTTCTCATACAATGACACCATAAATAGAAGCACTGGGAAATCTCCCTACCAAATTATGTATGGCATCCACCCAAGGGGTGTGTTAGAGTTGAGGGATTTACCTAAAGAAGAGCCTATTAGTGCAGGTGGTGAATCTTTTTCCTCAACCATCAAAGAGTTACATGATAAAGTGAAGGCTCATATCCAACAATTTGAAGAGAAGTACAAGGCTCATGCTGACAAGAAAAAGAGGGATGTGCAGTTTGGTGTTGGAGACTTAGTATGGGTGCATTTGAAGAAGGAGAGACTCCCAAAATGAAAACACACAAAGCTCATGCAGACGAAGATTGGACCATGTTAGATTGTGAAGAAATGTGGGTGGAATGCTTATGAAATCCAACTTGCTCCTGATCTTGGATTGTCACCCATTTTCGATGTATGTGATCTAACACCTTACAAAGGCAATGGTAATGAAGAGGATGAACAAAGCATGATTCACCAAAATTGAGCGAGGTTCTAGATACTAGAGTCACAAAGAGAACAAGGAACAAGGAGTACAAAGAGTATTTGGTGGCTTGGCAAGGAAAACCAGACTTTGAAGTAGTTTGGATGATAGAAAACCAAATGTCCAACCATGGTGCAAACCTCCAAACCTTGATCTCAAGTGGGCTCAAGATCTCTTCTCTCGGGGAGTATGGTGCAGGGGAACCTCTTATAAAAACCATTCATGGATCAGAGGATGAGGATTAGGGTCTTAGAATCATTGTGAATGTCTTTTTTTTGTGCATTTTCATGTCTTGAATAAGGACCCCCCCTTGTAAACCAATGTCCCAAATTAGGCATCCGGATAAGCCAATTTGGACAAATTGGTAAATAGGGCTAGAATGATTTTGTTTTGATATTTTGTAGGATTTTAGGGTGTGTAGGTGGTTTTTGCTTTATCCAAGTTGTGTGGGTCCCAAACTTGGTTTGGTTGACAACTTTTATAAAAAATGCAACATTTGAAAAATGCAACTTTTGCAAGCAAAAGTGCAACATTTCAAATTTTGGTTGATGTAAGCCTCTCAATGGCTCCAACCTCTTCAAAATTAGGTTGGAAACCATTTGGAGAAGGCCTATATACCTTGTGTACATGATTTCCAAGGTTGGAGTTGTTGGTGATTGAAGTTTGAAGGCATAATAAGACTAAAAATTGAGTTTTTCCCTCAAATTTTGATCTTGCAGTTATTTGTATGTCCTTGTATAGATTGATTCCAAAAAAATTGTTCATGTAATAGATAGATGGTTGAGTTACCTTTTTTTTGGAAGTGGTTTGAGGTCTTGATCCTTTGTAAGCAGTGAGAACCCTTTGTTTTACTGATTGTAACCCAGAAAGCCAGGGTTTGGCTAGGGTTTCGCCAAATAATGGTCATATCTTGCATCTCACCCATATAGAAGTTTTTTCCTTTTGTGGAGTGAAGTATTGGCTAGTTTAATTTAGGATTTCCATGGTTTTTTTAAGGGGAGGCTTTGTTGTGAGGAGAGAAAGGAAAACCTAGGTAGGCATCTCAATGTGACTACCTTAGACAAAATTAGGACAGTCACCCTAAAATCTCATAGAGGTGGATTCCAGGTGTGTAACCCTAGAATTAGAGATTATTAGTGATTACCCACATTCTCATGGATTTGTTTTTGTGGTTGAGAGTCTATAAATTGGAGTTTCTTTGTAAATTAGGCCTAATAGCCCTAATTAGGCCTCTAGGCTTCTAAAGGGTTCAGACCCTTAGATGTCTGATCTTGCCAATCCCTTTTGGGGATAAGTGTAAGTCCATAAAGGGTATCTAGAAAGTTAAATATTTTTCTAGGTTGAGTTCAATATTTTGGAGTTAAGGGTAGAATACCCGATAAATAGGACTACTAGCCAAGGGGGTAGGTTTCCAAAGGAAGTATAGGACATTGGTGCCAAAGCCTAAAACTAATGTTTGTAGTAGTTCCTACATGTCAATAATTGACCAAATCCAAGACCACCAAGAGAAATAGTCATGGAGAGGTGTGTTGGAGATGTTGAAGCCATTTACTCATTTTGAGTAGCTGCTAGTCTAGAGGAGTGGAGAGTAGTTCAAACCCTTAAGGTGTGGAGTCCTTTTTGTAGGATTATTGTTATCTTTTGCACAGTATAGACCAAACCTTTTAGACCTATCCTTAGGTGTGATAAGGGCTCTGCATCACCTTTGGCACTTCTTCTATTGGTTTAACTACTTTACAATTTTCTTTCATTTTCTTGGGTTCTTCTTTTGTGTCAGTATCATCAGATTCTTCTTGAAGAATAAGTTGCCTACCTCTCTTCTTCATAGTAGTCTACTTCATAGAATTCACTTTGGGTGTATGTTCCTTTTTGACTTGGACACTTCGTGTGACTCTTGTACTTGTTGGAGTTGAAGGTACTTTCTCAACCTTCTTCTTCTTTCCTTTAACACTATTGGGTTGAGCACTACTGGTTTGAGCTGATACAATTTGCTCCTTGAATGTTCACAATCTTTTATTTTTATTTTCCACTGGAGATACCAATAAGTTATTATCATAACCAATCAATAACTCATAATTGACTTCATAGCTCATGTCTTCCATTTCATCCTCCCTGGGTTCGATAGCTTCCATGAGACAGAATTCAGTGGTGACTGTAAAAATGATATCCTTAGCAAAGTTTTTCACCATGTCTTCAGGTAGTCTTACCCCCATACTCATTTTCTTTTGAAATTCATTGAAGTACCTGTTC
Organism: Cryptomeria japonica; assembly: GCF_030272615.1. Classification (NCBI taxonomy): domain Eukaryota; kingdom Viridiplantae; phylum Streptophyta; class Pinopsida; order Cupressales; family Cupressaceae; genus Cryptomeria; species Cryptomeria japonica. The sequence continues at coordinate 215,476,727 of NC_081413.1, forward strand.
ATTGCAGAAGAGAAAATGTTCTTAACAACCTTAATGTTTTTCTTGATCTGAGTCATTACCGGTAGGTCTTTTGACCATTCAATGTCACCAATTCTTGGTAGGAAATTATGAAAGTAAAAGAATAAACCAATAAATAACTGACCAAATTTGAACTTCTGACTATTGTCCTTCTTAACTGATTGCAGATTTAACATCATTTGACTTCTTATGGCCTCACATAGGTCATAATCTGCATTATCAATAATGATTTTATAGGTTGTATGCATTGTTGCAGATGGCACAATGTTCATTCTACTAAAATAAAATATCATGTAGCCTATAACCATGGTAGCCAATCTAACCATTGGGTCCTTAATATTGTTAACTACAAAAGAACACCCATCAGAGGTAGACTAAGTTAAAGTTGTTATTGTCTCTTCTAAAATTTATCTCAGCTTGGGAACTTCACTAGTTGACCAAAAACCAGTCACAAGATGGATAGCTTCCTTCGTTATAGTATGTGATCTTTCAAGATACATATTTTCACCATGAACTCGATTAAGAATGATTCTAACATGTTCCTCTTCAAAATCCTTAATAAAATAAGCTGCATTGTGAAAACCCTTCTCATAAACCCTAATATACTTGGGTTTGATCATGTCACTCTTATCACACAAGGATTTAAATTGAGAGTAAATTGACAATTATCCTAAATCTTTGATTTTCCAATCAATATAACTAGACAAATCACCTTTTATGATAACATCATCAGGAACTTGAGATAAAGTATTGTAAGACACTATCTATTCATATTCCATAACCTCCAGTGGTTATGATGTTATCATAAGTATCTCTACTTTCTTAGATGATGAAGCCATTATGATAAACTTGATTTGAAAGGGATTTACAAAGAAATACCTTAATTCACCTATGTTGCCTCAATTTCCAGTTGATTACACAAATGCACACTAGTTCCACCTTCATTGATCTTCGTATCAACTTTAATCATGCAATTCACAACACAAATTCATCCACAACCAGCTAGCAATTCTCTTTTCGCTTTGCAAATTCTCAAGAATTCTCTTTCGAATGCATTTAGGGTAAAAATAACATAGTAAAACTTGCTTTTATCATCTTTACCTATTGCATTAATTGCTCGACCGCTAGGGTTACAAACCCTAATATACCACTTAATGGTGTATCCAATATTAGCAAGTGTAAAACCAGTTGACAGTCTTTCAAAAAACTGATAGACAAAGATATCAAAATCTCTCACAGAATAACTGAAAAATTCATATCTTCTTACAACGCATCTTTCAAGGGGTCCAGAAGTAGATTTACCACTATGCTCCCCTTACCCCTATTGAAAGGCTCAATTCACCAGTGCAAGATTCTCCACACTGGGTGAATGATGAGGTTCTTCTAGAGGCATATCGTCACTCTTTGTTTTCCATATTTAGTTCATCTCTTCTCTGGTTTCCTCAACATTTACCTTCTGCTTACTTTTCTGGTCTAGAAAATGATTAACCAGTTTGTTCTTTTTGGTTCTACAGAACTTCATCATGTGTCTCGATTTGTGACAATGATAGCAGGCCATTTGATCTCCAAGGTCCTGCATTGCCTCTTCCAATTCTCCTTCTGCGGTTTATAGCCACATGACCATAATTGTTACAAATGGTGCAAATGACATTAGTTACCTTTTCCATCTCAAATGGACTAAAATGGTTGACATAGGATTTCTGCCACTTCATGTTTCCCCGGTTGTCATAAATTCTCCTTCTTTTATCATTAGGTCTTGGATTCATGTGAGGTACTAGATTATTTGCTCTATATCTACATTCAACTGATCTATGGCCATACATGTTGCATGTAAAACAATGGCCTTCAAATCTCCTACATACATACCCATTATTTGCATTATAGCTTGTATTCTTATTGGGTCTATTTCTACACACATTTGCAGTATGTCAAGGTTTAAGACAGATAAAGCAAACAGGTTTAAAAAATTTCTTACTGGTAGGCTTGTTAGCCTTAGGAGTAGTTTTGTCCTTGTGAATGTTTTGATTTGTTCCAAAATAATCTCCTTTCTCAGATGTATTAAATCCAAGTCCATATGTATCACCTTTCATCCTGTGAGATTGGATATGCTCATCCAACATAGAATAACTTTTATTGAAATTTTCCTTTCCATTACCCTCAGCGAGTTCTTTGGTAAGATCTTCATTGTGTTTTGATAGAGTCTCTCTTAGGGATGCTGCCATTTCAAGATTCCAGCTACAAAGCTTCCTTTTCTTCTTTCTCTTCATTCCAATGCTCATACAAGGTTTCATTCTCTTGTTTGATCTTAGAAATCTCATGATCTCTTTCTTTGATTAGGTCTTGAGCTGCCCTTCTTGCTTCATGCTCCTGACTCATGTGGATAGTTAGGGCTTCTAACTCTCTTCTCAGATTTATCTTTTCACCGTCCAGTTTATCAACTTCTTTAGCCAATGCATCAATGTTATCTTCATCTGAAGAGCTATTATCATATATTTCTAATAGTTGTTTAGTTATCTCTCTCCTTTTGACTTGTGAAGCTTTAAATCTGACTCTTAAGGTTTCAAGCTCTTCCTTGGTAGCTTCAAGCACTCTATCCATCTCAAAGTAGCTCATATCCCCAATGGTGGATTTAGGGTTTCTTTCCAAGCGATTAAGCCTTAAAGAATGTTGTCTTTGATACTAATTGATAGACTTATAAAGCACTGAGAGGGGGGGTGAATTAGTGAAAGCAAAAAGAATACTACTTTAAACACTTACCAGTAGAGATGCTTAACAAGTTTACTAAATATTATGCATGCAATCCAAAATGATATTGAAGCATCCACAATAAGTTAAACATCCAACATAACACAAGTGTTTATACGTGGAAAACCCAAATCAAAAAAACCGCGGTGACATGTGACTCACAAGTTAAGTATATGCAGTAATAGGTAACTGACCGATTAAGGTCTATAAAAATTCTCTACTAGGAGCGAATCCTGTTAAAGATCCAAAAGCTCTTTTAGGAGATATACCCTATTAAAGGTAGTACCTTGTTAGGAGTAACCTCAGTAGAGGATTTCAGAATCCAAACTAATGGATAATCTTGTTAAAGGATTTGTACAATGAAGCTTGTTAGAGCTTACCCAGTTAGGGGATTTGACTGTTGTAGTGATTAGAAAACAAGAAGCGGTGTGATCTAGAATTAGAACAACTTGATTGAATAGATCCTCTTCTGCTCACTTAAAACTACATCACCAACATATTCTGCAATGCCTTCAACAACTTAACACTTCTATCTCGCATCATATCATATATCAAAATAGTTCATCATAATGTCATTATATAGACACTATATTTTATGTCGGCTTAGGAATCATATCACAATTTCCTAGGTGCAGTGTATCAAGACAATCAAACATAACTCATCACAAATTATGGCCAAATTTGTCGGTTAGGGATAACTCATCACGACCGGTGATAACTCAGCTCACAATCAATAAATGCCGGTTGGAGCACCGATACCAGTTAAGAGTTAACCACATTCAACACATAAACCGATTGTCCTCCATTTCTTCTTTGATAACTGTTGAATCTCCAAGATGGTTTCAAGCCATTCCTGCATATACCAGTTGTCTACATATCCCGGTTTTACACTCTCTAAACCATCATAAACCAAACATCCAATACCAGTTGGAATACAAGTAACTTTAGAAGTAATTACGATTTGTCTAAGATTACAATGACAATGTGAACATATGTGTGTGTACATGTTCTATCAATGACAACACATGAAGTCATCCATTACAATCATCATCAAGCCAACATGGATTGGACCTATCGATATATTTCTGGGATGTCTTATGTGTTGGATATTATTTGTTTGGTCTTAGGCCAACATGGTTTGTAATTATATAATCCGTTCATTGTCTGGTGGCCAACTTGATTATTTAGGGTCGAGGGTTTGTATATATAGATGTAAGATCTCATTGTAGATCATCATGGTTATTGTTAGAGGTCATGGTCAAGGAATGTAATGTGAGAATAATGTAATATCATTCAGGCAGAGGAGTTGGTCAATCATTGGAGATCGAATTGGGTTTATGTAAGAGAATTTAGTACTCCGGTATTGAGCTTAACCAGAACTGTACTCAGGCATAGGAGATGTTATCTTTTGCAGTTCAACACCTCTCTAAATTGTAGTCTAGATTTCTATGTAGTCAGTGAGGCTCCCTTTGTGATGAGAAGTGCGCTCTAGGTTATTGGCCTTCTTGCAAGTGCAGGCCCCTCAATTGTAATTCGCATACTGCAGAAGTATTATCTGACTGTGGGTAGGCTTGCCACCATGGTTTTTCCCTTTATCAGGTTTTCCATGTACAAATCTTGGTGTTATGTGGATGACTTTTATTCTGTGATTACTATTTATGCTTAATTAGTTTAACTGCATTCCAGTATTAATGTTTTGGGTTCTGGTATTAAAGTTTAAATTGCTAATGGTTCCGGTAATCCGAGACAACTGATTCACCCCCCCCCCCTCTTAGTTGTCTTCTAGTAATTTGAACTGTCTAACACTAAATAGAGTTATATTAAATTATTTTAAAAGGAAAAGTAATAAAAGAAAATGTATAGTGCATGCATGAAGTGGAGATTAAAAGATTTCTTAAGCTCATGCCAAAAAGAGATAAAAAATAGTCTTTTGAGGGTGTTAACAACAATTTATGGTTAGTTGAGGAACCCATATGGATAGTGCATGCATCAGTGTAGGTTTTTCAGTAGTTAACCATCAGAAGAGACATTTCCACCTCCTTTTATCATGTTTTTAGAGTAAATTCAACCAAGAAAGAAAACACATGCAAATTTCATCATGTAAATCAAAAGAAAGGATAAATAAAGAAGAAAGCACCCAGCTTAGTCCTAATTCTAAAAAGGCACATCAATTTGGCTTTCTCTTCTCTTCTTTATAGTCTTCTCTTTCTGTCTTTCTTTCCAAATCTTTTCTTTCCTCTGCATGATTGTAGACTAGTTTTTGTATCTTTCATGCTCAAGGATAGCATTGTAGTTCATTTTTCTGAGATTGCAATAACAATACTCCTTTATTTTCAATAAAATAGTAGTTATTTTCCTTTTCAATACTTTGTATTTCTTATCACAAATGAACGATCTAATGATTTATTGTGATTTATTCTTAATCCTTTAAGTATGTCTCATTCAAATATGATTGGTGTAGGAAGATACATGATAGGTGTAGGTCTTAGGTTTTGTAGCTGATTTTAATAGCTTGCAGCTGTGAAAACACATTGTTTTCCTACAAGCAAGCTTGGAATTCAGACCTTTCTAGGAAATACTTATGCATCTGATTGTTTAGTTGATTTGTGAGAGATTCTATTTTCTTAAATGGTTTTGTAAGTTAAGCAGGTTGCAGGTCTCTGATAAAATATTTTGTGGACCTCATAGGATAGGTTTAATTTTGGTATTCCTTCTATCCTTTTTCTTAGCAGAAATTAGTTTGTAGGAGATTCATCATGCAGGAAGTCGACCTATAATCTAGAGGTATACTTTCAATATAGGCAACCCATAGGCCTAAAAGTATTTCCATGTTTCATAGGTTCGTTGGGTTTCATACTTAGCTTCACGACTGCAATCCCTCGTGACAATAGTTCAAGTGATGAAATTATTGTATAAGTACATGTTTTTGTTTTCTATTATATCCCTTTATAAGACTCAACACCCTCACTAATAATGGAAGAGATATTTGTACATCTATATATTGTAACATTACATAAATAACTATAACTATGAAGATGTATTTATGATATTTTTATATATTATTTAATATTGGTAGGCTAACTGGTGTATAACTGAGAGGGGGGTTGAATCGGTTGTTAACAGATTATGTGAATTAAAGCACTTAAAACCTTATACCGATATAATTGATTAAGCATTAAAGAATAAGTGAAAACCAGATAATCAATACCACACAACCATAACACATAACACCATGATTTGTACGTGGAAAACCTCAATGAGGAAAAACCATGGTGAGAAACCTTACCCATAGTCAGATGATACTTCTGTAGCAAGTTATCATTACAATAGGGGCATACACCTGTAGGAAGGCACACTGCCTAGAGCGCACTGCTCATCACATTGGAGTCTCACTAACTACAGAGATGTAAACCACCTCAAGATATTTGGACTACAATCCAAAGAAAAGAGTTGTTGGTGATAGCATCAAACATGCCAGATTATAGTTCCGGTTAAGCTCAATACCAAAGGTCTAAAACCTCTGACATAAACCCAACTTGATCACCTATGATCGACCAAATCCTCTACAAAAATGATTATTACATTATTCGATCCTTGCTCATTCCCATATATGATCTACAATGAGATCTTACATATATTTATACCAACTCAGAACCTAACCAATTAGGTTGGCTAGATAAATGATAATACAATAGATCCATTACATAATACTGAAATAAAATCATAACACATGTCAGCCTTAGGACAAACAAATATCATCCAATCAATAAAACTTCCCAAAAGCATATCTAAGGATCCACCAACATGTTTCATGCAAGCCGACCCATAACCTAGAGAGCACTGGACCTAAATTAGACCCACACACACGAAAGCAATGACACCAATCATATGAGGTACAAACACAATCGACATCAGCATCCTGAATCGCTTCTATAAGCTACACCAACACCACTTATGCATTACAATAAAGATCTTCAATAAATCTTTGTCAGTGAAACCCTTGCCGAACCAATAAAGCAAGCTTACTAGAGCATAAGATAGCATCTGATCATCAAGTCAATACCAACTAACTGAAACATACTTCAAAAGCATATGAACCATTCATACAAACTTATTTCACCATCTAGATCATACGGGTAACAATCATCTAGTTATCTTCCCAATCCAATCCATCTACCGAAAGTCAGTAAACAACCATAACAGCAAGTGTTGAGATCAATTTAAAAACATCAATACAACACATAATCAATTCCATCATATGGCCAACAATCTCCCCCTTTGGAATTGATGGCAACACTAGATGTGAAAAACATCCAAGTGCCAAGAAAATGCCAAACAAGTCTCCCCCAATAGAAGACTGCCAACAATCTCCCATAAAATGATATAGAAATGAATTTCTGAACAAAATTTAAATCAAAAGACCAAATACCGCCAAACCCCCCTAAGGAGTGCAATAAGTATAAAAAATAAATAGAAATGGTTTTTCACATATATTCCTCCCCCTTTCACAACAATTCCAAAGAATCAAAACAGAATATGAAAACTATAAATCTCAAGGTTGACTACTCCCCTTGAGTAGTAGCATAAATTCATCAATCTGGATCAGAAGATAGCTCTGATAATGCATACCGGATTGATGCACATCTACATAATTTAAGTCTCTACTAGAGGGGTAGAAACCCCCAATCAATCTCTCAAATACTCAAATGGTTCCTGATACAAAGGTTTAGTGAAGATGTCTACTATCTTCTCTTTAGTGTTCACATAAACCAATCTGACTTCTTTTGCTTCCACCTTTTCCTTCAAAAAGGTATACTTGATTGATATGTGCTTAGTCTTGGAGTGAAATATTGAATTCTTTGATATGCCAATAGTTGCAGAGTTATCACAATGGATAACAACTGGATCATTACAACTCACTTGTATATCCTTCAACATTTGCTTCATCCATAGAACTTGAGTACAATTAATTGTCGTTGCAACATATTTATCTTCAGCAGTAGATAAAGAAATGCATGACTTCTTCTTGTTGATCCATGAAACCAACTTCTTCCCAAGGAAGAATGCTCCACCGGATGTGCTCTTTCAGTCATCAACATCACCTGCCTAATCTGCATCTATATATACACAGAAAGTAAAGTCATAATCTTTAGGGTACCATAAACCATATTTAGTTGTTCCTTGTGAATACTAGAATATCCTTTTTATTGCACTTTCATGATTTTCTCTTGGATTACTTTGAAATCTTGATATAATACTCACTGCATTCATTATATCCAGTCTCGTCTAAGCTAAATATAGCAAACCACCAATCATGGATTTATATCTTGTAGAATTTACTGAAGGGGATACATCCTTAATTGACAAATTTTCACTTGTAACCATAGGAGTACTAACCGGTTTAGAATTTTCCATGCCAAATTTCTTGAAAAATTCCCCTAGATACTTAGTTTGATAGATAAAGATGCCTTTGTTAGTTTGAGTAATTTGCAAACCTAGAAAAAATCTTATTTCTCCAATCATGGACATTTCAAATTCACTCTGCATATTATTAGAAAATTCCATGCACATTTTCTCTTCACCTCCAAAAATGATATCATCAACAAATACTTCAATAATAAGAATATCATCATTAGTGATCTTATAATATAGGTTACTGTCAGCATTACCTTTCATAAAATCAAGCTTCAAGTGATACTTATCCAATCTTGCATACCAAGCTCTAGGAGCCTATTTTAGTCCATATAGGACTTTCCTTAATCTGCAAACCATATTTTTGTCATATGTCAGTAAAAATACATATGGTTTCTCAATAAAGACTTCCTCTTCAAGTTCTCCATTCATAAATTTGCACTTAACATCCATCTGATAGACCTTGTAGTTCTTATAGGCTGCATAAGCAAGAAATAGTCTAACAACTTCAATTCTAGCTACCGGTGCAAAAGTTTCACCATAATCAATTCCTTCCTTCTGAGAATATCCTTTGCAGACCAATCTAGCCTTGTTTCTTACAATTTGTCCATCCTCATTTAGTTTGTCTCTAAAAACCCATTTAGTTCCAATAACATTCTTATTTTTGGGTTGAGGAACTAAATTCCAAGTATTGTCCTTTTCCATTTGATCTAATTCATCTTCCATAGCTTTCATCCAACATTCATCTTTACAAGCTTCAATTAATGATGTCAGTTAAATCTAAGAAATGGAACATACCTCTTGATTTACCAATATTCTCCTTGTCATAACTCCCATATTTTGGTCTCCAATGATTTGATTTTCAGAATGATTTAGCCTTACATACCTTGATGTTTTCTAATTTTTCAGGTTCTCTATGCCGCTCTTCAGTTACAATTAAGTTTCTTGATGATATCGGGGTAACTAGTTCAGTATTCTATTTCAGTATAGGCACTACCGGTTTAGTTATGACCATTTCCACTGTCGGTTCACTGTCATAAGATTTAGCTTGGTCTTTGTATTGCTCATCCACTTTCACATTAGCGCTCTCCACAATTCTCTGAAATCTTTTGTTATAACATATATATGCTTTTCTTTTAGTTGAATAACCAAGAGATATTCCTTCATCATATCTAGGGTCAAACATTCCAATGGAATCATCTCTTTTGATATAACATTTACTTCCAAAGATTTTGAAATATTTAAGAGTAGGAGAATGACCAAACCATAATTCATAAGGTGTCTTACCGGTATCTCCTTTGATATGAACTCTGTTGAATGTATAGATTGTTATACTTACTGCTTCTCTCCAGTAGATATGAGGCAAATTATCATCCATCATCATGCTTCTAGCTACATCCAAAATGGTTATGTTCTTTCTTTCCACAATGTCATTTTGTTGAGGTGTCCGGGGTGCAGATAATTGTCTACTAATGTCATTTTTCTCACAATAGCTGTTGAACTCACCGGATGTGAATTCACCACCTTGATCTAATATTAGACACTTTATTTTCATTCATGTCTCTGTCTCATCCATAAATTTAAAAATCTTGAATTTCTCAAAGGCTTCATATTTCTCACTTAGAAAAGTAACCCACATCATTCTAGATTAGTCATCAATGATTAACATGAAATATCTATCTCCTTGAAATATTCTTGTATTATCAGGACCACATAGGTCAGTATGAATCAAATCAAGAACATCATTATATTTATCAGGTATTCTTTTAAAATAAGTTGTGATTTGCTTGCCCATTTGACATTCTTTACATATTAGATTATGAGGCTTCACAATCTTAGGTAAATCTCTAACTACCTTGGTTAAACTGATCTTTACAATGCAATCAAAATTTGCATGACATGACCTCTTATGCCATAGCCAACTTTCATCAACATGTGCAATCAAACATGTCTTTTCACTGGAGTTCAAATGAAAGATGTTACCTTTTGACTGTGTACTAGTTGCAATTTCCAATCCTGACTTGCTAATGATTTTGCACTTTCAATCCTTGAATTGTAATTCAAATCCTCTATCTACCAACTATCCTACCCTCAAAAGATTATTCTTCAGACCTTCAACATAATAGACATTATCAGTGTTATGATTACCATCCAATAAAATGGTTCCTCTTCATTTGATCATGCATGCCTTGTTATTACCAAATCTGACTTGACCATCATCAAATTCTTGTAGGGTTAGAAACTTTCCTTTGTCTCCTGTCATATGATGAGAACATCCACTTTATATTAACCATTCATTTGTGTCTTTAACTTTTATTGCAAGTTCCTTTTCCTCATTTTTGATAACTGCATCTGGATCATCTTCCTTCATAGCATAAAATACCCAGTCTTTTCCATTGTTGGAGTTGAATCTTGTGTCCGTTCTTCTTCTGAGTCATTAGTTACTCCTTCCTCATCAACATAGTAGCATGATTTGTTTTTTTATTTCCTATACTTATGCTTGATCTGATATTCAGGGTTGGGCTTAAAAGATCTTCTTGCTCTTTCTTCCAATTTTTAATTCCTTTCAGGACATCTAGATGGAAAATGACCTATCTTATTACATGCAAAACATTTGAAAGGAGATTTTCCTTCATACTTACTTCTTGGTGGACCTCTAGGTATCCTTCTATCAAGTATGGCTTCAAGTTCCTCAAGATATTCATCTTCTTTCCTAATCTCTTCCAATTCCTTTGCATACAAAACTTTCCAATCTTGCTTGTCGGTTGATGATGTAGATGCCTTAAATGCAATATCAATCTTTGTAGCTCTAAGAGGACCAAATTCCACAAGCTCAAAAGAAGATATCTTCCCAACAAGAGTATCTCTATTGACAAAAGAATTAGGCATGGTTCTTAGCTCATTAATTGCAGTTACCTTCATCTTATATGCCAGTGGAAAAACCCTTAATACTTCTGAAATAATCTCTTCCTTGCTCAGAGATCCACCATAGCACTAAATTCCTAGTAAAATTTCATTTACCCTTTCCATGAATGCAAAAATTCTTTCATCTTCCTCCAGCTTCAAGCTTTCATATCTTACCCAGTAACATTCAAGTTTTGCAATTTTAATAGTAGGATCACCTTCATTCATAGTCTCCAACTTGTCCCATATAGCTTTTGTTGATGATTTGTCTGATAGTCCCATGATTTGCTGATCTGATAAGCTGCTTAAGAGAGCTTCTCTAGCTCTGAAATCATTCTTAATGTTCTTATCCAAGTCTGTCAGTGCAGGAATGCTAGATACCAGATTATGAGGAGTATAACAATTTTGAGTTATTTCCCAAACTTCCTTTCCAATGCATCTTACATGAGTCTCCATCCGAATCTTCCATATTCCATAGTTTGTTCCATCAAGCCTAGGGATGTCCTTTTGGAAAACATGAGTTGAACTATTAGTTGCCATAGGATCTTCCTAAAGCAGTTAAGCTTCTGCAAAAAGAGGACCAGGCTTTGATACCAATTGTTAGGATAACCGGTGAACAACTAAGGGGGGGGGGATGAATTAGTTGTTAATAGACTATGTGAGTTAAAGCACTTAAAACCTTATACCGGTATAATTGATTAAGCATTAAAGAATAAGTGAAAACCAAAGAATTGATACCATACAACCATAACACATAACAACCTCTCATAGAAAACTCTAAATTGACAAGTTAAAATGGTTGACTGTTATAACAAACAAATAGTAAAACAACTCTGGAACTCTCAAAACCTTTTAACCAAAACATCCAAGTACATTATTGACATAAGTAAAACATATTTCAGATTGTTGTCCATTAACATAACATATCAAAGTGGATTTAGCAGTTAAGAAATTCAACCATAGTAAACATAACCACAAAAGCATTCACCACTTGACACAATATTTTTGGCATGGAAACCCAAATGGGAAAACCATGATGGGGATGAATACCCACAAGTATTCTAAACTCTTCTGAAGTTTTCCCTGTTAGGAGCCTAGCCTATTAAAGCTTTACAATAAGTCCTATTAAGAACAGATCATGTTAGGGACCACCCAGTTAAGGGATTGACTATAATGCCCTATTAGAAGCAATGCCCTATTAGGAGTAACCTGGGTAGAGGATTTGAAATCCAAGCTAATGGACTACCTGGTTAGAGGATTTGAATAACACTAAGCTTGTTAGAGCTTACCCAGTTAAGGGATTTGACTGTTGTAATTGTTAGAAAACAATAGGGGTTTGCTGATCTATTTGACTAGCACTACACTTGCTTTTACAAATCCTTTTCATGCTCCTATCTGCCTTTAAACAAACTACAGATACATCATCTGGTTCGACAACCACACTCTCACTCTTAACTACAAATTGTCAACACTTCAACAAAACAACTCATCGACCTTATAAACAAAATAATAGGTCGGTAACACATCACAAACCCAATTCTCTCATAGAGATTACAAACAAATCAGTTCAAGTATGACAATTGGATTACATAACAATCACCTAACATCATTCAAGATATTCTTTACCGCTCCTTGATCACTACTTCATCAAGCACTGTAACTCATCATACGGTTTCCATTACATGCAATGAACTTGCCCATTCCTAAGATAAAAATTGTTATCTCTACGCACAAAAAACCATTTGAAACTCTTCTCATACAACATACATACATGTCATAATCATTACTACTCATTCATTAGATCATAAACCAATACAACTAATTCACCCAGCTTCATTGGTTAGGGTTTATCATATCAACAGGTAGGGTTTACCAGTTGATCTCACTTCTTCTCTAGTAATATCGGTTTCCTTCACAAGCTCTCATACCGGCTGCAAAACAACATTATAACAACATCATTAATGGTTATAATTGACATCAATGACAACATAACATTTCATTAATGCAATCTTCATGCAAATGCCAACAACGAGAAGGCTTACAACCTAGAGCACAGTGCTCAATCACAAAAAGAGTCTCACTGACTACATAAAATTACAGACTACAATCTGGAGAAGTCTGAACTTCTAAGATAGTATCTTCTATGCCTGAATACAGTTCTGGTTTAAGCTCTGTCTGTTCCGGTCTGAAACCCTAAACCCTTTACCGGAATAACCCTTACATGAATTTCCTCACATACATGATCTCTCTGATATATTTTTCATCATATTAGATTCACATGTACATAATCTCCTATCTCATGTCTATTACAAAAATGATCTATCAAACTGACTTATATACCCTATACAAATTTACAAGCCTTATGTTGGCTTACAAAGATATATACAATATCAAATTACATGTCAGCTAGATAACATAAATACATAAATATAAAAACCAATTGCCGATGTCGGATCCAAGATATGTCAGCCTCCAATATCGATAACCTTTACTAAACCATGTCGGCCTGCATTGCCGGTAACTAAAGAAATCCTTTTATCCTACTAGTGCCAGTGAAGTATATGTGAAGTGCCTGTCGGTACACAACTGAACCAAAACATGAAGCTGAAACACAATAGCATGTTGCCATCAATGACAACATAGTGAAACCAACCAATTGAGTGTCAATTGCCAACAATCTCCCCCTTTGGCATTGATGGTAACACTCATGTGAAAAATGGTCAAGGTTTCATCTGCCGATTTCATCCTGTCCTGCTCCCCCTAAGCTGAATATCCATTAATGAAAAATAATCCACCATGAATCCCCCTAATATATACAACTCCTTTTATTATTTTTCACATCTATACTACTCCCCCTTTGACATCAATGCCATCAAAAATTCTAAATATCTTACCGGAGCTTAACAAGTTTCAAAATTTCTGGATAAGCCTTTTCCAGTAACTCAAGATAAGTATCCCAAGCTATTTCAAATGTGCTAGAAATAGATACAAGTCCACTCAATATATGTGCAAATGACTCTTTCTCATTTAGTTCTTCTAGTGTGGGCTTTCCTACCATATCCATGCATTCTTTCTTGTCTACATTGAGTGAATCCAACCGGAGACTCGCGACGCCTCTCAGACTTCTGGCTCTTCTTATTATTTTGTCTCTTTCCTTCTCAAGAACAGAAATTTGGTTCTCCAAAATCAAAATTTGACCATCAATTGATGTAGTCAATGAAATCAATTCGTCAAAAGAATTAGCTACAATTTTCTCCTAAAGTTCTTTTATCTTTTTATCCACATTAGTTGTAAGTATTTTAGTGTTACAACATAACCTATATATATTTGTACATTGTGATGCAGAGGTAAGTGTGGTGGACTCAGAGATTCAAACCAATCAGGCATATAAGGGAAATACAAGGTTTCAAAGCCCTTCCCCAAACAAGATCAAATGGCATAAAAGACACAAAATGGATTTCAAACACCCCGAGGCACTCACCTATGGTTAAGACACTTCATGACACCTTACCCAAAGCAATTGAATAGGTCTTGGTGGACTTTGAGACCTAAAACCCAAAGGAGCACTCAAACACCAAGAATTGCCAAAGAGGCCTAATTGCCCCTCTTGTAGCCCTGTAGCGACCTTCTAGAGCAACTAACTCAAAAATTTTCCAAAGAACTGGACAAAGTGTTCATCTTTTCAGATACCCTTTTTTAATTTCTTCAACATATGTGAAACTTGATAGGGGTCGTTTTGGACCATGTCTCTGCTGCTACAACTTTTGGACTGCAAAATGGCATAAAAGTGGGTCATTTAACAAAGGAACACCCCTCAAATCTTAACCCTTTAACTCCATCTCTTGGACAGTGGCAATATATGTTATAAAATTCTTAAATATGAGAGGAATTAGACTCAAACCACCCGCAACATAGAAAGCCCCAAATTTGAGCATGTAGACCCTAGGAAACTAGGGCTTGGTCAATGTCTGACCTCCAGGAACCTTACCATCAAATTTATGGACCCTACACCATCCCTAGGACCTTCCTAGATGGTTTCCTTCATAAAAAGATACCCTCCTTAAGGTAGATTGGTCAAACCAATACCCTACCAAGCATCTTCATCACGCTTAACCCTGCAAATCTGCAACTTTCAAGGATGTCAACCTTGAAAAACCTAAAACCAATGGTTTGAAAAGGTAATATACATCTTCCCCAAGCCCCTTTCCAAGTTTTGGGTCAAGACATGCAATGAAATGAAAGAAATTACATTTACAAGCCTGCTGCTTACCCTAAATCTGGGTTTTAACCAGTTATAGAAAAATGCTTATAACTTATTCAAATGGACACCAAATCAATCAATATTGGTATCAAAATGAAGCTAATACATCATAGATAAACCTCAAATCAAGTTTGAACAGAATTCAATTCATAAATGCATGGAAAATTAAAGAGTTTCAGACTGCCACGTGATAAAATGCAGAAAAACAGGGTTATTTCACCTTTATTGAAGCATCAAAACTTGTATTTCGGTCTCCAATCCCCTCTCTCCTTTTCTTTAGGGATTTATTAAAAGGTTTATATAGTGTTTGTATCATCCCAAACCGAATCCAAATGGATAACTACCCTCTAACCAGCAAAAATGCAATTTTGCAACTTTTGACAACAAAAAAATGCACAAAAAGTTGTCATGTTGTCACACAAAGTTGTCAACTTGCTCAAATGGCTTATCCAATGCATGGAATCAGTCCATATGGTCATTATATGACCCTAAAAACCTATTTTACTCATAAAATTCATCTCCTACCCAAAAACCAAGTTCTAGGCCAAAATTGTCAATTTTGCACATATTGGCAATTTTCAACTTTTGGGTTTCCTATTACATTTTTCCAATTTGGTTGGCTCTAATGGCCATTATTACATCATTTGAGGACCTTATAGGTCTCCTTTCTTCATTGGATTACTTTTTACCATTCTTCACCTTGGTACCCTGAATGCCTTGAATGGATGCTCCTGCATCACATTGCTTCAAAGAATTTTCTATTAATATCAACTTCTCCTTAATCTTTTTCTTCTCAGATTCAATTACCTGATCAAATTCAGCTCTCTTAGCCTGAGTAAATCTCTCTAGTGCTTGTTGGTTTGATATTTTTTGTAAGGATTGGAAATCCTTTGAAATATGTTGAATAATTATTTTAAGCTTGTCGGATGGGCTCACTTCATTATCAATCTTGCACTTTGGGACTAGTCTATGTAAAACAGTGATTGATTGATCTATAATCCCTTTTTCTGTGGATCCTTCCTTCATTATTTTTTGTGTTGCCATCATCATGAGTTCAGTGGGACTCATCTTTGTTATATTTTTCTTTTCGACCTGTGAGGTGTCAATTGACAATAATGATGGACCAGATACTGGTTCCCTTCCAGATTCCCATTTCTTCTCTTCTAAAGATTTATCCTTTATAACTTCCTCACTCGCACTAGTGGCTTCGCCACTTGGTGTAGTCTATGTAACTATTGGTTCCTCTGTAGGAACCATAACCTCAACCAGTACATGCGTATCTGGAGGATAATTATCCTCAATCTTAGTATCCTATAGAACATTAACTTGTTCACTCTCTGTATTAACCAGTATCTCAATATTTGTTTGTACATTTGTATTTACTGGGGGCTCAATTTCAATTATCTTAATATTTTTCAAAACTGAGGGTGAAGTACCCATAATCCCTTTTCCTTTTCTTTCAACCGAGGTATCTACAGTGTCTGTTTTTGGTTTTTGGTGAAGTAAAGAATCCTCTGTTTTCTCCAATAAATTTAACCCATCCTTTTTGAGTCTCCTTTATTATTTCATTAACTCTTCCTAGCATCAGACTAGTTATTCTATGTTTTCTATTGAAAAATTTTATGTCTTCTACCTCGAGTGTCTTTTCCATTTCATCTAGAGCAATAGTAACACAGATAGATAATAGCTCTTGAATTTTAATATGTTTATCTTCTTTCATGGCTGATAGTCTTCTCGCATCTAACATATTATACAATTCAGACGGTATTTAATTTTCTATTTCTATTAAGTCTTTCTTATAAATATCCAGATATAATAGGACTGCTTCCTCTACCTCTCTTTGTTCACCATCCTCTAAGTGTTCATAATAAAATTGAATATTTTTCAACATTCCATCTTTAGTAATTTCATCTACTAATTCTGCACAAGTTTTAGGTGGTATGACAGTCACATTACCAGATTCAATTGCCAATTCAATGTCACTCTTCTTCTTCCTCTTGGCAGTAATGGATGCAGCTAAAGGTGTTGCCTTTGGTGCTTGCTTTTGTGCTATTATTTTGGTGCTTCTTAGCTTCT
Organism: Cryptomeria japonica; assembly: GCF_030272615.1. Taxonomy (NCBI): domain Eukaryota; kingdom Viridiplantae; phylum Streptophyta; class Pinopsida; order Cupressales; family Cupressaceae; genus Cryptomeria; species Cryptomeria japonica. The sequence goes on from NC_081413.1 coordinate 215,494,143, forward strand.
ACCTTTTCTTCCTCTATTTTCTTCCTAACAACCCTCTTAAATGCCAATGGTGTGTCATCCTCAGATTCTAAATCAACAGTAACAGGATCAATATGTACTTTTGGGTTCTTCCTCTTCTTTCCTTTTTCTGGGACAACATCAATTAAAGCTTTAATGTCCTTTAAGACCTTCTCCACAAATTTGCTTTCTTTCCCTTCCCGCTTCTCTCCTTTCTTCCAGTTGAACTCTCTTTCAACCTCATGTTTTTTGTTATGCAGTACCACAGGGCTTCTGTGCCTCATCAATTGGTGCATCAATCAACATTTTTGCATAGGCATCAAGAATTTGTACATCCACCTCATAGCCCATTTCTTCAATCCAAATCTTTTGAGGCTTAATTGCTTCCATTACTGTTTCATCCTTTACTATGAATCATATGCCGGTTGAATATTTTTCTACAATATGCTCAGGTACCCTTACCCTAGATCTCATAGGTTTCTAGAATGCTTGAAATATCCCCATACCTAAGTGTCATATCTCTGACTTCATAAAGTAGCAATTGACTATTTCGATTGTCTCCCTAATGAGATGTCCAATTCCCATTGCCTCTTACCAAAACTAAGTGTATCATTCATGAAATATAACATCAATCAAACTATCAAGTTGCCATACCAGAATGTACCCTTTTTTTCACCCTTAATTTTTCCTAGGTTTATTAACAAATTATCTAGCATCCAACCACATCGATCTAATTTTACATTCTCTCTCATCATTTTGTATGTAGCCAAAATGCATGAACTAGAAATAGAATTCAGTCAGTTTGACTGAGTTACCTTATACTCAATGATCATACTACTAAATCTGATATCTATGTCGGTGATAATGCTCACTCTCATGGATCTCCTGTCAAATGTCGTGTTGGTGATCTTTCTCACAAAATCATTTAAAACCTTCTTGTCTAGATGTTTCCCAACTGATGATAAACTAGTAATAGCTTGGATGGCTTCCTTGGTGTTTTTGTAAGGTCTATTTAACCATATAAATTCTCCATGTACTCTGGTCAAAACATATATGATTATCTCATCCTCAAATTCCAAAATATCTAGAATGTCGGTAAACCCTAGGTCTTCAATATGCTTGAATGTTGGTTTGATCTTTATAGATTCTCTCATCAACTCACTCATATACATGCCCTTAATCCTAGAAGTTCCCAAGTCCTCAATGTGACAGTGAATATAAGCCCTAACATCCTCTACATAGATAACTCCCTCCTGAATGTGAGAAAAACTCCAACTGAATCTGCTAGGGTAGCCACATGTGGATACTGCTTGAAAATTGGCTTGGGGCAGTCCTTGACCTCTACTATAGTCAAGTTTGCAACAAAAACATGAATAGATGATGATCTTGCTTCCATGTTTAAAGATAAATACCTTTTGATCGCTCTCGGTGAAAACCTCCAACAAATTCTTCCAGACACCGGTGAAATCACTCAAGAAGAAATCTGATAGCTTTGAATTGCCTTTGATCACTCTTAGTTACTCTGAATCGCTCTGAATGCAAATTGATCAATAATGAAGTCAATTCGACCTTTTAACCTCTGATAAAAACCCTAATCTTCCATTAATATAAATGACCATCGGTGAAAGATATCGGATCTCATTCAGAACATATCCATGCCAGATAATCATCTCCAATATTTGGAACATCTTCCAAAACCTCTTCCCAAGGCATATGCAACATCTTCATGAATTTTGCCTACCCCTAAGGCAGCTGCCTTAGTTACCGGATGAGCTACCTGCCAAGGCAAGAGAAACCTCTTTTGATAAGTAACCGAGACATTCCCATCTGATGATTATTCTCCAGTCTTTCTAACCCATCTCTGAGTATGATCATTCCAGATTTCAATAACCTTCTCTTTCCCTTTCTCATTTGATCCTCCATTGCCAACTGGTGGATTTCTGCTTCCAAAAAATTTAGCAATATGTCCAACCTCATTACATGCATAAATTGTAATATTGTTCCTTTGAATTGCTTTTCTAAAACTGGTGAAATTGCTTGACCTACACTAATTAGCCATATATCCAAATTTTCCACATGCATAGAATTTAACATTCATTCTGCAATCTTCTATTTTATCACCATACTTATTGTATTTGGAACATTTATCGGGAGCAGAATCAGGGTTCTGATTTTCTCTATTTCTACATTGCCTAGCCATGTGACCAAATCTATTGCAAACAAAACATCTACCATTGGATTTATAAGCATTAAATTGCCTTAGCAATGCCTTATGGTTTTGATCTTCATTAGCAGTACCGAAACTCTGTCCTTTCTCAAATCCAAGTCCATTGGAATCTCCAATCTGCCTTTGTCTCTTCAATACCTCATCTAGTTATGTTGAGATAATATTGATTTTTTCTTTATACTCACTTGTAGTAGTTAGATCTTCTCTCAGAAATATCATTTGTCTCTCAAGCTCTTGTTCATTACTCTGGGATTGTACTAAATCAGTTCTCAACATATAATTCTCATGAATTAACCTACCACATTCTTCAAATTTGTTCTTCAGGGATACAACAAGATTTTCTTCTTTCTATCCTTAATCTCCTTAGACATCCTCATAGTTATAACTGCATTTCACTTTTCATAACCATTTTCTCCTGACTCAATTTTTGACATTATGCCTTAAGTGCATCTTTCTCTTCATCATCTTGACTTTGCAAAAGTTCCTTCCTCCTAGCTAGAATAGATGATAACCTCTCTTGTAGGGAAAGAATGAATTCCTTAACATAATTCAATTCATCTTGTAGCTTTAAGTTCTTGAATCTTTCAGCATCATAATCTTCGAGTTCCATCTCAAGTTGCTTCTCCAAAGCCATATCTATGGATTCCGGATTCAGGATCTTCCTCAAGCTATTAAACTTCCTCTGAGACACAAGGCTCTGATACCAAATTTTGGAATCCAATAACACTGAGAGGGGGGGTGAATCAGTTTTATACTAGAATGATTAATTTTAGCTTTATTAAGACATGCATACACCAACTAGTATACCAATACATACAAAATTGAAATAAGTAAAGCAGCCAATAAGCTAATCACATAAATGAGAACCATAACACACAAATTTATACATGGAAAACCTCAAAGAGGAAAAACCATGGTGGGATTTGTGACCCACAATATCAATCTACTGGCCATATGAAGAGATATTACAAAATATAAGGGGCCTGCACTTGCAGGAAGGCTTACAACCTAGAGCACAACGCTTAATCACAAAAAGAGTCTCACTAACTACATAAAATTCTAGACTACAATCCAGAGAAGTGTGAACTGCTAAGATAGCATCTTGTATGCCTGAATATAGTTCTGGTTTAAGCTTTGTCTGTTCCGGTCTGAAACCCTCAAACCCTATACCGGAACAACCCTTACATGAATTTCCTCACATACATGATCTCTCTAATATATTTTGCATCATATTACATTCGCATGTACACAATCTCCTCTCATGTCTATTATAAAAATGATCTATCAAACTGACTTATATACACTATACAAATTTACATGCCTTATGTTGGCTTACAAAGATATATACAATATCAAATTACATGTCAGCTGAATAACATAAATGCATAAATATTAAAAACCAATTGCCAATGCCATATCCAAGATATGTCAGTCTCCAATACTAATAACCTTTACTAAACTATGTCGTCCTACATTGCCAGTAACAAAAGAAATCCTTTTGTCTTGTCGGTGTCTATGCCGATGTCGGTGAAGTATCTGTGAAGTGCCTGTCGATACACAACTGAACCAAAACATAAAGCCGGACACAATAGCACATTGCCATCAATGACACCATAGTGAAACCAACCAATTGAGTGTCAATTGCCAACATTATATCCTCAAATAGATGAACATAATCATCACAACCAAAGATATTGGAGCAACAATAATAAATACATTGTGATTTGCAGCGTCCACTTCACATCCATAATGATTTTTGTACTCATAATAAATAATTCATCATACCAAGATTCAAAACACATTGTGATTTATAAGGTCCACTTCACATGGTACCCAAAACATGCCATGTTTTATATCCTATAATGTGTATAAGTTATTATTGTTTACTAAAAAGTGAACTATGTATGAAACAACAAGAAAATATTAGTTACAATGTTTTGAAACACATTATTTTTTAAAACACCCGTATTTTGAAACACATTATCTTTTAAAATACACCATGTTTTAACACACATCATGTTTTGAAAATAGTCTACTTTGAAATCAAGACAGAAAAATAAACTGTTCCAACATCCTCCCTACTTGTGCCAAGATTGGAGCTTTGTAATAGGACATGGACATCCTTCAAATCAAAATGGAAAGAGGACTTTTTACCAACAATATTAAATATTAATAGACCAACAAAATCAAATCAACACTACATTATATGGTATAGGTATCTTAAATAAATGATAGAGTTAAGGTGAAGCTATTCAATGGATATGTGGCATGTGTTTAATATCACATTTATTGTCACAAATTTTTTTACTAATATTTGAACTATTATAGAAGATAGTGGTACTAAAACTCTATAACCAACATGTTAAACATAGAATACCACTGAAAGGAGGGGGGGTGAATAAGTGGTTTCTAAGTTTCTCCTTTTGTGATGTAACTTGAGAATATCAGTTATTTACTTAATCACTTAAACAGTCAAACTGGTAATGCAAGAAAGAAAGCCAAAGAGACCATGCACACACAAGTAACTCACAACGCCAGATTTATGAGGAAAACCCAATATGGCAAAAACCTTGGTGAGAAAAACTGTTGAAGACTGTTGCTTCAATCCAACCTCACAATCAAAACATAGATTTACAAATATTTTAGCAACCAACCCAAGGAGCACCAACCCCTGCACCAAGCTTCAACTTGGCGATGTATATTGAAATACTATTTGAATACAATTAAGGCTTCTTGCTGCAAATGAATTCTGCAACTCTTTAATCAAGTAACTCTTTGTTATCTTTCTCTCCCTTTTACACACAGTCTCACAACACACTGTGTTACACTAGGATGCTGCCTGCTCTGCTATACCTTACCGGTTAGGCTCAACTGCCAAACTATCATACTATCGGTAGAATCCTTTCACCGGTTTGCTTGCTCACTCACACTGCAACTTTCTCAGAACACCTTCTCAAGATTTTCTCCTTGCTTGCTCTCCCTTCACCTTTCTCCTCAATCTTCATAGCATCAACTCACGCTTTTGTCCAGAGCTCTCATTTTTTATACCTATTTTCCCGCCAAAATGCAATTCAAAAACCTGAGCGGTTAGGGTTTTCTCTTTCCAACACAATCTACATGAGATCCAATCCCCCCTTATCTTGGATCAATCACCTGTCCTAGAAGACTGCACTTGCACACAAATTTCATTATTCAATGCATGTTTTTCTCGGAGTGACAATCACGTATCAGATCTTCTATCATGAAGTCAAATGACAAATAAAGCATTCCAGAAGTTTCCTTTATGAGATCGTCATGAATCAGATTTCCTTTGCCTTGATTCAGGTGCCAATTGCTCCATGATCTTCCTCTATCATTTCTTGAGCCGCAATCAGTCAGATGCAATCCCTTGATTTGTGGTTCCTTCATTAATGGTGATTATCTATTTCATCTACCCTGTTGATGAAGCTTCACCAACCACAACAACCTTGCCACCTCTGCTCCACACGGCATCACGTCAATCAAGACATGGCCTACCAATATGCAATCGGTTTTGAAAACTCATATCAATAAGACCCTTGGCCAGTAGAGTGTTCTCCTTCTGTTAGCTGGTAGAGCATCCAGTATCGGTTGCATATCTTCATCGATTGACATCAATGACAACTTAGTGCCAAAATGCCAACAATCTCCCCCTTTGGAATTGATGTCAACTTCTCACAGTCCACTCCATACCGATACATTTCTCCCCCTTTGACATAATGACAAAGGGTACTTGTGCACTCCTCCTTTGACTCATACCAAACTCCCCCCGAGTCATATAAAATCTTCCTAGGCAGAAGACATAACTCCCAGCTTGTGTCGGAGGTATTCAAATGTGCTTACCGATAACGGTTTGGTGAAAATGCCTGCTACTTGTTCACCAGTAGGAACATAGTCCATCCTTACCTCTTTCCCTTCAACCTTCTCTCGGAGAAAGTGATATTTGATAGCAATATGTTTTGTTCTAGAATGCATGACCGGATTCTTTGCTATGTTGATTGCACTCGAATTGTCACATCGGATGAGAATAGGTTCAGTGATGTCCACCTATATATCTTTGAGAGTGTACTTCATCCAAAGAACCTGAGAGAAGCATGTAGCAGCAGCAATGTACTCAACATCAACAGTAGATAAGGAGACCGAGTCCTGCTTTTTGCTATGCCAAGAGACCAACTGGCCACCTAGAAAGAATGCACCACCGCTTGTGCTCTTTCTATCATCAATGCATCCTGCCCAGTCAACATCAATGTATGCTTCCAAGATAAAATCTCCATGTTTAGGATACCACAAACCATAGCTGAGCGTTCCTTGAAGGTAAATAAAAATTTTGCTAACAACATTCATGTGTGACTGCTTTGGTGCAGCTTGGAATTTGGCTACCATGCATATTGCCTAAACTATATCCGGTCTTGAAGAAGTTAGATACAGTAGATGGCCTATCATGGATCTGTACAGAGTTTGATCCACTACTAGTGATTCATCATTCTTACTCAGTTTGTTGTCGGTCACCATGGGAGTACTTACTGGTTTGCAATCTTCCAGTTGGAATTTCTTCAGCATCTTCGTTGCATACTTGACCCTTGAGATAAAGATTCCTTTATCTTTATGTAGTATCTACAAGCCAAGGAAGTAAGTTAATTCACAAGGCATTGACATCTCAAATTCAGACTGCATCTGATCAGCAAACTCTTTGCAGAGAGTATTGTTGTTGCCACCAAAGATGATGTCATCTACATACACTACCACAATAATCATGTGATTCCCATCTTTCCATATGTACAAATTTCTATCAGCACTTCCCTTTTTGAATCCTTTCTCCTTCAGATACTAGTCCAATCTTGAGTACCATGCTCTAGGAGCTTGCTTCAAACCATACAGAGCCTTTTTTAACCAACACACGAATGTCTCATCATCATGTAACAGAAATCCTTCTGGTTGCTCCATGTATACTTCTTCTTCTAAATTTCCATTAAGAAAAGCAGATTTTACATCCATTTGGTATACTTTATAGCCCTTGTAGGCAGAGTAAGCTAGAAACATCTTAATTGCTTCTAGTCTAGCCACCGGTGCAAATGTTTCTTCAAAGTCAATCCCCTCTACTTGAGAGTATCCTTTGCACACTAGTCTAGCTTTATGCCTTACAATCTTACCTTCTTCATTCATTTTGTTCTGGTAGATCCACTTTGTACCAATGATATTCTTGTCTTCCGGTCTAGGGACTAACTCCCAAGTCTTGTTCTTCTCAATCTGGTGCAGTTCTTCTTCCATGGCATCCATCCATTCTTGTCTCTTGCTAGCCTCGATGAAAGTTTTGGGTTCAACTTCATTCATGAGGCATAGGTTGACTTGTTCATCATTCCGGGCAAGTCTTCTTCTAGTCTACACACCATCATTCTTATTCCCCAGAATTTTCTCTTCCGAGTGATTTAACTGTACATACCGGTTGGGAACCTTCTAGGATGCTACCTCTGGTTCAGTTTCTGTCTGAGCTTCATAATATTCATCACTAGAGTCATCATACCGGTTAACCTGTGGTTGAGATCCTCTGTGCATATCCTCATCAACTCTTACATGTACACTTTCAACAACTCTTCTTAGTCTTTTATTGTAGCATTTGTAGGCTTTGTTGTTAGATGAGTAACCAAGGAAGATCCCTTCATCACTCCTAGAGTCAAAACTTCCCAAACCATCCATATCTTTCTTAATGAAGCACTTCCTTCCAAATACTTTGAAATATTTGAATGATGGCTTCCGATCATACCATAGCTCATAAGGTGTCATTTTTCTATTTGTTCTTAATTGAACCTAGTTCAAAGTGTATGCAACAATATGCATAACTTCTTTCCAATAAGTATCAGGCATATTGGCCTCATTCAACATGGTTCTGGCCATCTCTTTGACTATCATCTTCTTCCTTTCTACCACTCCATTTTGCTGTGGTATTCTAGGAGCAGAGTATTGCCTTCTAATTCCATGTTTTTCACAATAATCTTCAAATTCATTTGATGTGAACTCTCCACCCCTGTCTGATCTTAGGCATTTTAGTTTGTACCCACTTCCTTTTTCTACCATCTTCCAAAAGATTTTGAATCTTTCAAATGCTTGTGATTTGTCTTGCAGAAAGGTGAACCATGTCATCCTTGAGTAGTCATCAATGAAGAGCATGAAGTATCTTTTACTGACAAGTGCTTTTGTTATAGTTGGGCCACACAGATCTGTATGCACAATTTCAAGTGGCTTGGAGGTGTTGTGCTCCTTTGTCCTGAAACTCACTTTTGTTTTCTTACCTTTTACACATTCATCACAGAATGTGTTTACCAGTTTGATGATGAGTGGAATATTCCTCACACACTCCTTTTCGCTTACTGCAAATAAGTTATCAAAATTTATGTGGCCTAGTCTTTTGTGCCACAGCCAAATTTCATCTACTTGTCCTAACATAAATTGTGACTCATAGCATTCCTTCAGATTATAAACATTTCCATTTGTTCTCTTTCCTTCAGCCACAACTTTACTGGCACCGTCTTTCTTTATCTGGCAGTCGGTTGAGTCAAAGGTGAATTTGTAACCTTTGTCACACATCTAACTCACACTCAACAAATTATGTTTGAGGCCTTCCACATAGTATACATCATGTGCCTTCAGATTTCCATCAATGCTTAGTGTTCCTTTTCCCTTTATTTTGATGGAGGAATTGTCTCCAAACCTTACCGATCCACCATTCCAATCTTCAAGTTTAATAATTTCCTTTTGTCACTAGTCATATGGTTTGAGCAACCACTATCTACCACCCATAGATTTTTACTTTTAGCATGCAAGGCACTCTGTACTATGAGACTCGATTCGGCCTTTTTCTTTTCTTTCTCAACCCAAACTGGTTTGATTTCCTTCTTCTTGTCAGATGCTATATTCAGCTCTGGTTCAGTTACTAGTTCATGATCTGGATTTTTCTTCATTTTATTGATCTTCTTGTTCCTGCATAACTTTGCTATGTGTCCAAATTCTTGATAGTTATAGCATTTATATTTTTATTAAAGGAAACATCCTTAAAATTATTGTAGGGTACCGATTTGTTCTTCCTACAATTAAAACTCTTATGTCCATATCAATTGCACTGATAGCAAGCATTATCCATATCTCAGAGTGCATTAAATGAATTTCTACTTCCATAATTCATAGAAAGCTTATTGTTTAACCTACAATCAGCTATTTTGTGCCCAAACTTATTACACCGGTAATAATAACCATGAAAGTTTGATACATACCAGTTGGGTTGTCTTGGTCCTGAATGGAACTGCCTGAATGGGTGTCTTCCATTCATGTTGTTGAATCCGGTGAATCCTTCTCGATCAATTCTGGCATTCCTCCTTGGGTCTGCATATTTATGCATGAAATATGGTCTCCAGTTCATTCCTGCATACCAGTTTGGATGTTGATTTCCAACAGCATTTGCATATGTCTTTTTGCCAGTATCCTTGCCTACAATGAATGTCTTATTTTCTTCACCTTCAATTGAAGAGGTGAACATTATCTCTTTGTTAGATTTACCTTTGTGGGTTGAACCTTGACCAACTTCAAAACCTAAACCTCAGGTGTCTTTGGATTGCTTTTGTTTGCTCAACATCTTATCTAAAGCCTCAATGTTGCCTTCATACTTACTTCTTGTTTTTATTTCTTCCTTGCTTTCTTCAAGCTCCTTTCGGAGCTTTAGTATTTCTGCTTCTAGCTCTTGATGCTCCTTTTCTTTCTTTGTCAGATCAAGGGTCGTAGCTTCACCAATCCTCTTATTTTCTTCCAGCTGCAGTTTTAAGTCAGATATGATTTGACCGGATTATTCCAGAGACTGCTTTAGGAGATCTTGTTCATCTACTGCAACAAGCTTAACCCTCTTGAGTTCCCTTCTTGTTTTACTCAATTATTCAAGTGCACTGATAAGTTCACTTTCCAAATCCACTTCAACCTCAATATCCTTTTCTTCCTCATCTTCATCAGTAGGTATGTCAAGTGCCATGAAGAGGTTTACTTTTTTGTCATTCTCATGGTCATCATCTTCCAATGAATCTTCATCATCTGTTGTGTCATCCTCAATGGTATATAGGTTGTTTTGGTTCCGGTAGCCTCTTCTTTCTTGTCGGTATTCATTCCTATCTCTATCTTTGTCGATAGATCTCCTGAACTCTCTTGACTCATCTCCACCAACTTCTTTGTGAGGACATCTTGCAGCGAAGTGTCCTACCTTCCCACAGTTGAAGCATTTTAGTGGTAGCTTTCCCTTGTACCGATCGGATCCTCTTTTGAGCTTCATGACAAAGTTTTCTACTTCAGCATCAGAGTCTTCATTGGGTTCTTTATGAGTAATATCCTTTTTGTCCTTTTTGGTGATGTTGAATGCTGCCTCTTTCCTTGTGGAAGTTTCACCGGTTGTTCTCATCTCATAGGTTGTCAGGGAGCCGAATAATTCATCCATTGTGAAAGTCTTTAGATCCTTGGCTTCTTCTATGGCTGACACCTTACTATCATATTTGGGAGCGAGAGATCTAAGTATCTTTTTTACAAGAATCTCATCTGCAATTTCTTCTCCAAGTCCTCTAATAGTGTTCATAGTTTCATCAAATCTGTGAAGATAGTTTGCAATCTTTTCATCATATTTCATCTTGATGCTTTCAAGTTGGCTTCTCAGCGTTTGCAGCTTGGCTTCCTTGACCTTTGCATCTCCCTCAAACAACCTCTGCAATTTGTCCCATGTCTCCTTTGCTAAAACATAGTGCATGACTTTGACAAATTCATTATTGGATAGTCCACTTAAGATGGCATGTTTTGCGTTTGCATTATTCTCATACTCCCTTTTTGCATCTGGATTAGTGGGAGGAGCATTGGGAATGCCATACCCATTCCTGACCGACATCCACACATCAAAACCAGGAGTTGGAATATAGGTCTCCATTCTTCTACTCCAGAAGGCATAGTTGGATCCATCAAACATGGGGGCTTTTGAGGAAGCAAACTCACTTCTTGCCATTGTTCTCAAGGTCCAGAATCTACCCAAGGTTTGAAGATAACTGGGAATGTGGCTTTGATACCAATTGTTGAACACAGAATACCACTAAAAGGGGGGGTGAATAAGTGGTTTCTAAGTCTCTCCTTTTGTGATGTAACTTGAGAATATCAGTTATTTACTTAATCATTTAAACAAACAAAATGGTAATACAAGAAATAAAGCCAAAGAGACCATGCACACACAAGTAACTCACAACACCATATTTACGAGGAAAACCCAATATGGGAAAATCCTCGGTGAGAAAAGTTGTTGAAGACTACTGCTTCAATCCAGCCTCATAGGCAAAACACAGATTTACAAAGATTTTGGGCACCAACCCAAGGAGAACCAACCCCTGCACCAAGCTTCAACTTGGCGATGTATATTGAAATACTATTTGAATACAATTAAGGTTTCTTGCTGCAAATGAATTCTGCAACTCCTTAATCAAGTAACTCTCTGTTATCTTTCTCTCCCTTTTGCACACAGTCTCACAACACACTGTGTTACACTAGGATGTTGCCTGCTCTGCTATACCTTACCGGTTAGGCTCAACTACCAAACTATGATACTACTGGTAGAATCCTTTCACCGGCTTGCTTGCTCACTCACACTACAACTTGCTCGGAACACCTTCTCAATATTTTCTCCTTGCTCGCTCTCCCTTCACTTTTCTCCTCAATCTTCACAGCATCAACTCACGCTTCTGTCCAGAGCTCTCATTTTTTATACTTGTTTTCCCGCCAGAATGCAATTCAAAAACCCGAGCAGTTAGGGTTTTCTCTTTCCAACACAATCTTCATGAGATCCAATCCCCCCCTTATCTTGGATCAATCACCCATCCTTAAAGACTACACTTGCACACAAATTTCATTATCCAATGCATTTTTTTCTTGGAGTGAGAATCACGTATCAGATCTTCTGTCATGAAGTCAGAAAACACATAAAGCGTTCCAGAAGTTTCCTTTATGAGATCGTCCTGAATTAGATTTCCTTTGCCTTGATTTAGGCAACAACTACTCCCTGATCTTCCTATGTCATTTCTTGAGCCGCAATCAGTTAGATGCAATCCCTTGATTTGTGGTTCCTTCATTAATGGCGATTATCTGTTTCATCTACCTTGTTGATGAAGCTTCACCAACCACACCAACCTTGCCACCTCTGCTCCACACAACATCACACTGATCAAGACATGACCTACCAATATGCAGTCGATTTGGAAAACTCATATCGATAAGACCCTTGGCCAGTAGAGTGTTCTCCTTCTGTTAACCGATAAAGCATCCAGTACTGGTTGCATATCTTCACCGGTTGACATCAATGACAACTTAGTGCCAAAATGCCAACAGAACAAAGAAGTTTGTATCTAGAGGAGGTAATACCTCAGTATTTATTTGAGATAACCTCAACTCAAAAGAGAAAAATACATCTTATCAACCATGATCTAAGATTTTGTAGGTTGACAAATACACTATATTACTCAACAAGTGAAAATTCATATTTACAATGTCATCCTATCACAACCCTACAACAACTTAAAATGAGGAATATACTTTTGTTGGGGTACAAGTGTTTATGTTACCTGAAGAGGAAGGTTGTGATATCCACCCATCCATTTCAAATAATAAAAGGTTGTGAATGTAAATTATAATGCAATATTAAGCATGGTGGAAAATACATGTTATTTTGTCGAATGATTGAAAACACATGGTGTTGTTACGAAGCATAAGATGAGTAAAGGAGGGTGGATATCGATGATTTCAACAAAAGTAGTAAAATAAATTATTGTCTAATCTCTAAATAATAGAAACAATTAATTATTAAGCATAATATAAAACACTTCATTTTATGCAAATAGTTTGCAAAACACAGAGCATGTAGAGCCCCTCCCCGATCAAGCCTTGGTTAACCTAGTTTGACCATGGTTGACCTTATTAATAGTTTGCATGGATGGTTGGTACACTATGTAAAGATGTTTTGATTCAAAAGGGATGGGCTATGTTAGACAGATAAATTAGAGAATGTTGACCCCTTGGGGTATGATTAGACGTAATTTACTTGTGTATCATATATATGTTAGGGGTTTGGGGTCAAACCCCCTCGAACCCATCTTAAGAATATCTTTCATTTCTGTCATAGACTCATCTTTCAACATAGAACCTTGATACATCACGGTTATGAGACCCTTTTGGCATAGGACCCTCATGAGACTAGTGGATAAGATGTAATTCCACATTATGATTGATTTCCGTACTTAGATTGATGATGATGTGATTCATTGTGCATGCCCTACTGGCGATTGTTTTATATAATTTCATTGGTGTTGCAAATGAATAGATGGCCACATGAGAATTATTGAGAAAAGTAATTGAACCATGTTATGAAATCATTTTACCTTGCAGTGCACATTTTGATACATTATGGATTTAGATTGTATACGATCCAGTGATTGGATAACATTGATATGATGTATGTCATTTATTTCTAATTTGTAGTACTTCATTTATGATGTTAGAAAATAAGGACGCATGCCTTACAAATGATTGAATTTCATGACGATTATGATGATGCCATTGAGTAAATTATTTCATGTGGATTCTATTGGATAATTGATAATTTGATTGTTAAGATTTAAATTGTATGCAAAGTGTCTAATTTGTATTCTTTCTTCATATATTAATATTGCATGTGATTATTTGAGATTACTAATGTGAAAAATGAGGCGTGCATGAAAACTAATCCATGTGACCATGGAAACTATTCGGAGAATCAAGCTAAACCTATGTGCGTTTGTGAAGCAAAGGGTTGTCTATTTGGAGAGACAACACCTCATATGTAATATGTTTGTATTTGTAAATGTGAATGCTTGAATTTATGTTTAAATTGGATTTTTTAATTTTATTAATTCCAAAAAGGACATGCCATGCGTATTATAGTAATGTGTATTTTTATGGTGTCACTTGACACTTTTGTTGTGAAGTGAGTTGGAAATGACATGTCCTTCAGAGGGAATTTGTATAATCAATGCATTATTCAAAATATCTTAGTGTGGTCTTAATAGATTCTTGGTTAGAGAGCCATTAGAATGGTCAACTCAAATTTGACCCGTAGGCAAACTTTATGTGGGTTTATGGAGGGTCAAACTAACTCCTAAGGATAGGTTTAGGACACTTTTGAAGGTCCATATGTTATACCTATGGGTTAAGGCCAATTTTAACAATGTGACCACTCACATGTGACTGTCAAGTCACCTCAAAAGTGATTTTTCAAAGATGGACGAAAATTCAACTTTTGAAAATTTCTCCTTGGTCAGACAACCTTCCATTTGAGTGATAGTTGCTCTTCCCCACTTTCTCTTACCTTTTTTAGTTTCCATTTTTAGAAGCCATGTAATAGGTTGGGAAGACCAATCTATGGGATCTCACATCCTTTCCAAGGAAGTTGGAAAGTGTGAGGAGAGCCTGCTCAGGGAAGGGATTCATCTGGGAGACTTAGAGTTGTTGAAAATTTGGATTTAGAAGTTGCATTTTTGGTTTTGGGAAGAAAAGTCTAGTGCATTGGGTAGCTCTTCTTCAACCATTCCTCATACCTTTTTGCAGGATCAAAATGTGTTTTGAGGTGTTGGATATTGAGTTTCCTTCCTTGTGTTTGTCTTTGTGACTTTTGTGATATATTTGTGTTTTGGGAGTTTTCAAGGTCATACTCACCCTTGGGAGGGTAGACTAGCCTTGGAGTGAAAGGATGTTTGACAACCTAAGAGTGTAAAGACTCTCTCATTTTGGAAGAGAGAGATACACAAGGGTTATGGGACCCTTGCTGCAATATTTTTATGCTTGTGCAAAAAGGGGGTCATAAGGGGAGATATGGACTTGTAAGCCATGGGGGACATAAGATTTGTTTTGGGTCAAGTATGTGACCTTGGGTTGGTTGTATTTCAGTAGCCTTGTGAAGTCATTTTTTCCTCTTTCTTGCAGATCTCCTCTAGGTGCTTGGTCCACCTTCACCTCACAAAGTTACGTATAGTGACAATGTAAATCCTTGGATTGGGAGTTTATGTTTGTTTAATCTTTTCTTCATGTGTGGTTGAGTTTGTTTCCAACCCGTTTACCCTTAGTTCTCCTAGCTCAAGAGTGGCTTCTTGTAAGCATAGGTTGGGAGGTGAGCCTCCATGGTCACAACCTATAAGTTTTATTTGCAAGTTCACATTTGGGTTAAAAGGATGGAGAAGAGCTAGGTCTCCTAAAGTGGTCTCTAAGAATGTTGAATACCTATCTAAATATTCTTATTGTATTTAGTCATTTCAACAAAAGTGTAATGAAAGAAAGACTCATATTTTGTGGAGAGCATTGTATCTTTTTAAAAAATAAAAAATAAAAAAATAAAGATTTATATTTTATTAGTAAGTACTCAAAAGACTATGAGTAAAAGAATGTGTTGTTTTAAGTAAGTTTATTGTTTTAATAGCAAGAAAAGAATTATAAATGCATTATGTTTCTATTGTAATCTTCTTTGAAAGAAAGGAATAAAATTGGAAAGTTTTATTTCTTAAATAGAATTAAGTTTTTGAGTTTCAGATTTTAAGAAATTGTCAAAAAGGTAATCTTAAAAGCTTTAAAGTTTATATGCATCTTATTTTTAAATTTGTCTCAACTATTAAGTAAATTCATTCAAAAAAATATTCATTTGCAAAAGTAGCAATAAAGAGAAATAAATATGTATTTACAATTTCCATAATTTTTTTATAAGAAAAAAAATAGATTACATTGGAAGGAAAATAGATAGTTAATCATTTTGCTTATAATCCGACTTAGTATTTAAATCTGGTTATTACCTAGTATAAAGTTCAGTTATTTTAATCACTACATTACTATTCATTTAAAACTCATGAAACTAGTAATATCCTAAAACTCATAGTAAAAGTTCATTGTAGCATTTCTATTAATTTCTTTCATTTAATAAATCTGGAAAATGACAATGAGCATACCCCTATGAGAATAGAATGATTTTAACTAGTGTATCTCTACATATTTATACCTATAGATTTTAAAAAAATAATAACATAAAAGAAGTATTACAAATAGATTAATCTTGTGTTGCTAAACTAATCCAATCTACAATATAACAGTTTAAAACAATGAATAAATTTTTTTTTTTCAAATTATATATATCTATTTGTACTTTAAAGGTAAAACTACTATTACTGGTTAATTAAATCAAAGTAGTTGTAGCATATAAATTTGAAAATGCAGTGTTGTTACACGGTGAATGTATTTTGCTTCTCACCTCTATATATATAATACATGTAAAATAATTATTAAAATTGCTGTTCAAAATGGGAACTCACTGGTACCACTCCGGCCAATATGTATATATGATTCTATATAATTTTCACTTCGTATTAGGGCTAATTAAAAAACTTATTTTAAAATAATTTTAAAAAAAGCAGAAAAAATTAAAAAAAAGAAGAAGAGAAGTTTGTGCTTTGTTACGACCGACTGTGCCCTAGCAGCGAGGCAGGTTGCGATGGTGGGCCGTGACCCACACAGGAGGGTTGAAGCCCGCTTGTGTGTGCCACGGACCACCCAGGTGCGGGCACGACCACCGGCATTGCCACTTGTTCTCGGCCCCGCCGACCCCTCCACGGGCCCTGCAGATACCACTGCCACTGCCACCGCCACGGGGCGCGACCGTCCCTTCTCCCCGCCGCGCCTTCCCTCACGCCCTCCTCTCCTTCCTCGTCGACATGCACATCGCAGTGGGTGGGGGCTCGACTTCCCTGCGTAGCCGCCTGTTTTTAAGCACCGCCTCTCTCAACTTCTCGGCCCTACATCAAACATACGCACAATAAAAGAGATCCCTGACCAAAGTTAGGGTAAGATAAAAAGACGAGTTCAAAAGTAAGGCAATAAAATATAAAAGAAAAAAAAAAAAAGAAAGAGGGAGTTTTTAGGGTTTGTATAAAAATTAGAAATAACTTTTAAATAAAATAGGTATATGTGACTTTATATGTAAATCAAGGGGTTATGGATATGGCTATGCATATAGATGTACAATAGTTTTAAAAGATTACAAAAGATGGGCTTATTATGTAAATAACGATTTTGGGGAGAGTGGAGGGGCCACACCCCATTGTTAATAAGTTAAATTTTATGATAAGTTCATGGAGAGTTATTTTTAATATAATAGGGTAATTTGTTTTATAAGAGAATAATTGAAGTTTATATTTTCTTGTTTAGATAATCATATTTATATAATTTTTATGAACAATTATTAATGGTTATTTTTAATTATAATAATTATTTAAACCCCAAGGGGGTAATGGTTATTAAATCTTTTGGGGGGATTTAATTCATTATTAATGGAAGATTTATTTTCTAGGTAATATTATTAATGATTTAGTTAATTTTATAGACATTTTTGAAAACCTTGAGTTTATTGGCTCAATTAATTATTAATACAATGAATTTTTATTAATAATGATTTTAGGGATTTTGTAATTATTTAAATATTATAAGGAGATGATATTCACTCTAATATAATCGACATTGGAGATTTTTGATTGGGGTAAATTAATCAATTATTATAAAGGTTGTGTTGACCTTATAGGATTACTTTATTTAGCTTTAATTAATGGGAATAATAGTAGATGTTAATTGACCGCACTAGAGCCAATTCAGACATTGTGGCAATGTTCTTGGCAGTGGCTATACATTTTGAGAATGAAAGGAATGTGGTAATGAAACTCTGTAAAAAGGTCTTCAAGAAGGAATTGCTTGGTGAATTGGAGTGGGTGGTGGTTAATATTGACGAGGAGCTCTTTGCCTCGAAGCCTCATGACTATGAAATTCTCATCAGGATGAATAATCGGGTGCCTAGATACCCAATTTTGTCAATAGAGGACTCGATAGCCTTTGAAGCCTACAACCCAATTAGGCGAAGGAATATCTTCTTCTTTATGTGGCTTCTGCAGGTTAGGAAACAGACGTGCAATAGGTGGTTGGCTAACTATCTAGAAGAAGAGAATATTGAAGCGGTTCTGGACGATGTGGAAATCCCTCCTTCCCCTGCTTCCTCCCCTACTAATTTGCCAGCCAGCTCCGGAGAAAAGGTTCCACATGAGTGGGTAAGGAGATGTCGGGCTGGTTAGAAGGGTTTGTTATCGTTTCAGGCTTCTCACCTCTTTATGACTCTCAAGTGTTTATAGTTTTCTTTTGACCTAGAGTAGTCAAACCTATCTTTAGACATATGGTTGTTAAGAAGGATTTTTTACTCTAAACTGTAGTTTTGCTTCTATCCCTTTAGCTAGGTCATTCCTTCGTGGGCCGGACTTAGTTTTTTTAAAAATGTTTATGGATTAAGTATATTAAGCTTATCATTTTTTACTATGGCGGTATTTATTTATCCTATGTGAACTGTTGGCCCTTTATGATTGGTAGCTCATTTCAGCTAGTTCCAAGCTTTTAATCAGTTGATATCTTATTTTCTATTTGTTTATATATATAAAATTAAATTTATTTTGGTATATATATATATACATATATATATATATATACATACATATATATATATACATGTATATATATATGTATATATATATATATACATATATATACATGTATATATATGTATATATATATATACATATATATATATACATATATATATGTATATATATATATATGTATGTATATATATATATATATATATATATATATATATATATATAAAAGTATTTATATAGATGGGTATGTAAAAGTAAAATTTCTTATCTAAATGTATAGAGATATTTGTTTGGTTTCGTCTAAGCAGTGTTTGGCCTTTACTTTCTTTTAAACGATAATGAACGATTTAGTAAGGTGATTATCCTCAACTTCATCTGTAAGCTTTTATGTTGATTATGCAAGCTTCGTTCTATAACTCAGCTTAGGGTCTTCTCCTTCTTCCTCCTCTCTTGTGTAGGATGTTTGTCTATGTTTGAGAGCTGGAAGCCATCTTGATTTCTCTTGGTTGCAAATAAGAGAGAAAGGATCTAATTTTGATAAGATTTGGTCTTAAATTGTCCTCTCTGAATGGCTCTATCTCCTAATATAATGCTGTGATATTGCTTTTCTATGATATGGGCTTTAATAACTCTTAACATTTCCTATAGTCTCTGAGGATGTTGCAAATTAATTATGAAGGTTTGGCACCACTAGTTATGTGGTTTTTCCGGGCTAACACCTTGTGAAGTGATTGTTGTAGGATAAGTCTGAAGGTTTTATGCAGGCCTGGTCACGATTAGCCTTGCAGGGCCTTCCCCTTGAGGATTCTGGTGCTTCATTACTCATTCAGGGATTCTCTTGACATTGCTCTCTTATTTAAGCTTTGTAGTGTATTTCCTGACACTAATCTTGGTCGTAAGATCTTTTGCAGATCACTTGTAACTTGCTTCCAAGGGATTAGATCCAAGCAATTACAGTTGAAGCAGAAATCATTTTTAGGATGGAGCGGTTCTTTTAGAACATCAAAATTTTAGGATGATATCTCTTTGTCATATAGCTCAGCCAGTTGGGATTTTCCCAAGAACTATTGTATCTTGTTCTCATTCTTGTTTAGTGTGTCATTAGATTCTGATCCTCTAAGGGATCTGGGCGAGCAGAGGTTTTCTTCCTCCATTCTTTCCTACCGGTGCCCACACTGAATGGAGTGTGTAATCATTTTCTTTAATTAATAAAAAATTTCTAGCTTTGGCCTTTTACCGATCAAAAAAAAAAGTAGATGTTAATTAATTGAAATAAAGATTATTAAGAATTATATTCAAGATTAATTGGATGGCTTTCAACACTTAGTTATAATTTAGTTAATTGATTAATAAATCGCTTGGGAAAAAGTTCTAAGCCTTCTAGTTAAATAAAATAAAATTTATCATCGTATTAGAGGCCCATTCTTGATGACAATTAAGTTATCCTTTAGCGAAACTAATTAAGTTATTACATCTAATTAAACGTAGGTCACAAGTAATTAAGTGTTTAAAAAAAAATTGTTGCTATGTTTTTTCCCAAAAGTTTGGGCATGACATTTTGGTATTAGAGCCCTAGGTTCATACACTGGAGAACATGGGCTACATTCATAACTTAGTCGATCCAAACTATGACTTCAGAATATAACACCTAGGTGAAAACCTGCGAAATAATGAAATGAGACAAATGTGTGATCCATTTTAACCAAAGGATCAATGTATATCAATTCAGAGGGTTCCAATGGTCACCAAAAGCCTTGAGATTCGAAACTCATTAGTCATAATGGTTATGGCATAATGAGACCCCAAAGACTACGAAAATTTTAAAAATATTTATATATGAAAATATTTTTGATGTTTCATAATTGAATTTAGATCACTAGTACATATGAGGTTGCCATCCAATTGGAACCTAAATGAAGCAATTATACCTAGTCAAATCGAGTATGAGGAGTTAATTCTATAATAGAATACCCATAATAGTAACTAAGGCAATACCATCAGTCATGATATGTTCTTGACGTGGCAATTCAAGAAAGCGAGATATACATGAGATGAAGGCACAGTAAACAAGTCAATTAAGATCATCTGTTAGGGAATTCTCGTATCAATGCAAAGAAGCTAGTGATGGATATCTTTGAGGATGAGGGTTGAAATGGTGAATGGCAATCTCCTTGATAAATTAACCCTAGTAATACTATAGATAAAATTGAAATGAGAAGGAAGGAGATGTGAACCTCTTTGGATTAAATCATGTAATTGCAAATGAATCCTAAGTTCTTCCGTAGTTATGTCCAATAATTGGAGATCAAGAAAAGTAAAGTCACAACTAGTTCCTTATGGGAAAATAATCTTGGAAGTACTAAGTAAATGGTGAAGAGAGTAGAGATGGTTTGGGAATCATGCAAAATCCCTACTAAATTACAAGGAGTGTAGAATAATCGTGATCAGATAATCAGGTAATGAGTAACTTATATGCATTCAAAACCTAAAGAGAAAGTGCAACCCAATCATAACTAGTGACTAGATACAGGTCAGTTTGGAACATTTTTTACTACCTTATCACAGCCAAAGGAGGTTTGGCACTTGAGTGTGAAAGTATGCAGAACATTAGGTATGGACGAGACAAAATATGAACTGGATAAGGCATATGGAAGGATAGTAGAGCAGTATTATACTACCAACGTTTTAATGAGAATTAGTTGGCAGTGTAATATGTTGTTCAAATGCAAGGATTTATGAGTACAATGCTAAGAAGCCTATTTATGTGGTTAGCTAAGGGAGAAATTGAAAATTAAGGGAGTCATAAGATATTGGTAATTATTGTACACCTTTATGCTATGCAGTAACGGGATAACTTGATGTTATGATAAAAAGATGATATTATTGGATTAAAGGTAATCGAAAAATGTTTATGTCATGGTAAGCTAGCAATTAAATATATAAGAAGCAAGATGGAAAATGATAATTTCTTTTTTGTCAATATTTAGTTAAAAGGAGGGTGATGATTTCTATGATTGTCACTTCTTGAGTGCACACCCCCTTGTTCTCTTGGTTGCATAAGTGGAGTAGGTGAGAATTAGTCAAATTTATGTGTCACTAAAGAAGGAACATGGTATGTGTGATGGTAGGAAATTATTCTTCGAGCATTAATGATTATACTTGGTGATTATTCCACCCTTGGTTTGTTCTTAACCATAATTGTCAGTAATTTGGCATCAAGCAACTACTTGATGGGAACAAATTTATGATTAGGTATGAAGATACAAGGAGCTAGCAAAAAGGTGCTAAGAGAACAAATTATGTCCCTAGTGAAAATTATATGATTGCATTATACAAATCCTAAGTGGTTCTAAGTATACAAGAAGTATTGATTTTGTACTCAACTATCTACCCCATTAGTAAGTGAGACATAAAAGTATTGGTGCATGAGTTACCATGTATCATTGAACCAAAGATTTAACATATTAAGATATTTAATGGAAATCCAAGAAGAATGGACAAAGGATGGTAGGATTAGTGCATCCATACGTTATAATATAACTATGGTTGTTGATAATCCTAAGTGGATAGCAGATTATATCAGAAAGTGTTGCTTGTCATAGTAATCATGTGGATGTAAATGGAACATGATCTATATAATGATTGCAATCTCGTGTATAAGATATTTCATGATAATAAAAAAATGTAAATAATTTAATAGCCTTAAAAGTCTAATAATCACTCCCTAACGCACTCAGGACATGTGATCTTGGGTGATGTGTTGCGGTTACTTCCTATAGTGTGGCTAAAATAGTCACCTTGTTTTGAGTTTTGATTTCGACGGTGTTTCGACTGTCTTTTGAATAGTGTATTGTGACCTAGGGGCTAGTATTTTCTTTGATATTTCTTATGATGGAAGGACCACTAGATTTCTGTTTCTTTTCATTTGAGCTTTGACACTTGCCATGTTGCTAATTTTAATATTTTTTGATTGCCGACATTTTTCTTCTTCTTATTGGACTTGGCAAATTTAACTTTTTTACTTCTATCTTTTAAGGTGTCAAGTGGTCATTTTGAATGTTTGATTTAGCTATCCCCAGTAATGTGACCAGTGTAATGTCTATCATGTTTGTTGAACCTCTGATAGAGTATCAAGGGGAATACTGCAAAGAGTGAAGTTAGGCGAAGGGATAAATAATAAGTATTATATCAAATTAAGATAACATAAAGTGTATCCGCTATGATGGAACTCTCCTGCGATTAATCTAAGCTGGAAAAATTAATAACAAAAAGTGTGATCTAGACATAGTGAATTGTGTAAGCTAATAAATTATAGACTTGTTGTGTTGGCACAAGCATGGAGATGATTACATGGATTCTATCTAAATTAAGTGTAATTATTTCCATCACTCCCTTAGAATGGGATTTTTTTATACCTTAATATCTAAGGTTGCGAATGATGTGGCCTATATAACTTAAACATTTGTGCCTAGAAGTCTAAATATTGTAAGCCCTAGAGGTAGAAAACTACCCTACTTATAGGCGGATTTGAAGAACTTAAACTTGAGTATATCTTGTTGCCTTATGATGTGGGAAGAAATCATGCACATAGGGTGAATTAACAAATATGTAATTAACACCCTTATGAGGCACCTTGATGTAAAATAAGAAGATTCACTTTGGATGAAGTAAGTTATGATGTAAATTTTTTCTTTGTTAACATGCAATGGATGAGAATTGCAGTAGGATAAACATGTTTTGAATAAATCCTTAATGAAATATGACTCCTAGAAATTGAATAAGTAAACTAATATGTGTAACCTAGATAATGGAAGATGAGGTGTTGTATTGATATTATTGGGATAGAGAATTAACTTAAAATAATTAAGGAATGTGTAAAGTAGAACTTGTAAGCACCTACTTGAGTTAGAAGGAAAATGTAATAAAAATTCTAAGATAAGTACCGTATGGAGGTAATAGCTATTACGATAGTAGGTTGATTTTAGTATTGGATCTTCCAAGTAGGCAAGACAAGATCTAGAGTAATTTAGTGATATTGTGGGAAATGTTATGTCCCTATCTTTGTACCCTAGTCATGTGATTTCCATGAATAAGTTGAACCCTAGGGGGGAGGATGTAGAGCCCCTCCCCGATCAAGCCCAGGTTAACCTAGTTTGACCATGGTTGACCTTATTAATAGTATGCATGGATGGTTGGTACTCTATGTAAAGATTCTTTTATTCAAAAGGGATGGGCTATGTTAGATAGATAGATTAGTGAATGTTGACCCCTTGGGGGATGATTAGATGTAATCTGCTTGTGTATTATATATATATGTTAGGGGTTTGGGGTCCTATCTCGAACCCCCCCAAACACAAAATAAGAATATCTTTCAATTATATCATGGACTTATCTTTCAACATAGAACCTTGATACATCATGGTCATGAGACCCTTTTGGCATAGGAACCTCATGAGACTAGTGGATAAGATGCAATTCCACATTATGATTTATTTCAGTACTTAGATTGTTGATGATGTGATTTATTGTGCATGCCTAACTGGCAATTGTTTGATATGATTTCCTTGGTGTTGCAAATGAATAGATGGCCACATGAGAATTATTGAGAAAATTAATTGAACCATGTTATGAAATCATTTTACCTTGCAGTGCACATTTTGATGCGTTATGGATTTAGATTCTATACATTTCAATGATTGGATAACATTGATATGATGCATGTCATCTATTTCTGATTTGCAGTACTTCATTTATGATGTTAGAAAACAAGGACGCATGCATTATGAATGATTGAATTTCATGATGATTATGATGATACCATTGAGTAAATTATTTCATGTGGATTGTATTGGATAATTGATAATTTGATTGTTAAGATTTAACTTGTATGCAAAGTGTCTGATTTGCATTCTTTTCATACATTAATATTGCATGTGATTATTTGAGATTACTAATATGAAAAATGAGGTGTGCAGGAAAACTAATCTATGTGACCATGGAGACTATTCGGAGAATCAAGCTAAACCTATGTGTGTTTGTGAAGACAAGTGTTGTCTATTTGGAGAGACAACACCTCGTATGTAATGTGTTTATATTTTTAAATGTGAATTCTTGAATTTGTGTTTAAATTGTATTTGTTGATTTTGTTAATTCCAAAAAGGACATGCCATGTGTATTATAGTAATGTGTATTTTTATGGTGTCACTTGACCCTTGTGTTGTGAAGTGAGTTGGCAATGACATGTCCTTTAGAGGGAATTTGTATAACCAATGCATTATTCAAAATATCTTAGTGTGGTCCCAATAGAGTCTTGGTTAGAGAGCCATTAGAATGGTCAACTCAAGTTTGGCCCATAGACAAACTTTAGGTGGGTTTCTAGAGGGTCAAACTAACTGTTAAGGTTAGGTTTAGGGCACTTTTGAAGGCCCATATGTTATACCTATGGGTCAAGGTCAATTTTAACCATGTGACCACTCACATGTGACTGTCAAGTCACCTCAAAAGCGAGTTTTCAAAGATGGACGGAAATTCAACTTTTGAGGATTTCTCCTTGGTTAGACAACCTTCCCTTTGAGTGATAGTTGTTCTTCCCCACTTTCTCTTACCTTTTTCAATTTCCATTTTTAGAAGCCACATAAGAGGTTGGGAAGATCAACCTATGGGATCTCACATCCTTTCCAAGGAATTTGGAAAGTGTGAGGAGAGCCTACATAGGGAAGGGATTCAAACATAGGATTTTGATCACCCACTCTCCAATCTGGGAGACTTAGAGTTGTTAAAAATTTAGATTTAGAAGTTGAATTAATGGTTTTGGGAAGAAAATTCTAGTGGATTTGGAAAATCTTCTTCAACCATTCCTCGTACCTTTTTGAAGGATCAAAGGTTGGTAGGGTTCTCCCATGCATTTTGATTATCATAGTTTCATGAAGGAAAAAATTGTTTTTGTATTAGCTTTTGTGTATATGTGTTTTGAGGTGTTGGATGTTGAGTTTACTTCCTTGTGTTTGTCTTTGTGACTTTTGTGATATATTTGTGTTTTGGGATTTTTCAAGGCCATACCCACCCTTGGGGTGAAGGGGTGCTTGACAACCTAAGAGTGTAAAGATTCTCTTCTTGGAAGAGAGAGATACACAAGGGTTATGGGACCCTTGCTGCAATATTTTTATGCTTATGTAAAAGGGGGATCATAAGGGGAGATATTGGCTTATAAGTCATGGGGGACATAAGGTTTGTTTTGGGTCAAGTGTGTGACCTTGGGTTGGTTGTATTTTGGTAGCCTTGTGAAGGTATTTGTTCCTCTTTCTTGTAGATATCCTCTAGGTGCTTGGTCCACCTTCACCCCACAAAGTTAATCACATAGTGACAATGTAAATCCTTGGGTTGGGAGTTTATGTTTGTTTAAGCTTTTCTTGCATGTGTGGTTGAGTTTTTTTGCAACCCGTTTAGCCTTAGTTCTCCTATCTCAGGGGTGGCTTGTTGTAAGCCTAGGTTGGGAGGTGAGCCTCTATGGTCACATAGTGTCCAAAGGGGTGAGACAGACTCCGGCCCCAGAGCCCATTTTGCATTTGGCGTCATCAAAGTGTAGGGTCCATAGTGTCGAAGACAGCTGATCTTTGGAGAAAGGATCCTTGGTGATTTTTGGGATTGGCTGATCCTCTTAAAAAATGCAATAAGTTCCTAGGCCGGTGGCATGGTAATTAGAGAAGGGATCAAAGTTTATGAACTCATTTAGGAAGGTTTCTTGTTCGGGCGGGATTTCTCCTGTCACTTCTTCGTCTTCTAACAGTTCTACCACCTTTCGCTCATCATGGGTTATGGAGGTGTGAGTAGGCTCGAAATTAATCAAGGCTTGGTCAACTATATGCTCAGTGTGAAGAGGTTCTAAAAGGATCTTCATCTTAGCGCTGTGTCAGGTATGGAGAATCAGGTGAGATTAATCCAGGGACATATACCCTCCTATTTTGGCGGTGAAGTCTTGGGATAAATAGAGTCCAAAGATGGGAGGGATGTCGATGACCACTACTTCTTGCGAAACTGTTATACTTGGACATGAAAATAAGGTCAAAGGGAGGCTTCTGATGAGACCTATCATTTGGACTTTATTCCCATTGAGCTGCATTACCCCTTTACTTAAAGGGTCATACTTAATGTTTAATACTTCAACAAGCTGCTTAGGCATGACTGCGGTGCTAGCACCGGAGTCTATCATGGAGTTATGCAAAAGTTTGTTTCCAATTATCAAGGTGAGGTAACAAGGATTTGGTTTAGGTTTACCTTCTCCTTGTGCAGTGGAGGGTGAGCCTTCATTTATCAAAGCAGCAGGGGAGCATGTCTTGTTAACTGCTGAGTGGCAATCCATTCCATTCGTCTGAGAGGGTGGTGGAGCTACTGCGACTGTATCCTTTTGATCATGGGACAATGCCTCCCTTAGCTGGCTTTTTTGCTCCGGTATACTCAGGAGGTCCCAGAGAGAGACATGGGCTAGAGATTTCTTCAACTAATCTATTACATCCAATGCTGGGGGTGTGGAAACTCTAGGCTCTTTCAGTTTGTAAGGGATGAATTCCTTCCTGGGATAGGCGGAAACTATGACTGGTGGTTCCAAAGGTTTGTTTACGGGTATTGACCTTATATTACTGGCATCCTCCCCAGTCAAACGCCTTTTAGAACAAAGGTTGTAGTCTGAATGTACCATAGAGGGCCCATTTTTTGAAGCTCTTTCCTCAATAGTTAGTAATGTATCGTCCTCCTCCATCCATGAAAAAAGTGTGTGATCAGGGGTGATTTTCGCTTCTTGTTGTAATGACATTCCTTGCATCTGAGCAACAAAAGCCGCATTATCCATGCCCGGGGATGTATATGCAGATTCATCTGGTACTATACCTAAGTTCCTTTATTCTGTGACCTTTTGTTGCAAATTACCTCTTGGGCAATTCTTCAGGGTGTGAGCATTGTTGCATGGAAAACACCAAGAATTGGCATCATCTGCCAAATTATTTTGACCCATAGTCAATTCTCTACTGTCGTTCAGGTGGATGGCCTGTAATGGATTAGGGACGGGGACTATTTGGCCATTCGGCGAGGTATTTTTCTTAGCCCGATAATTAGGATGTTGATAGGGGGGTCTATTTCCTTGGAAATTTTTCTAAAAAGGAGGTTTGGTAGGAGAGATTTGAGCCCTTTTTAGGTTGACGATTTCATTAGAGAAAGATCTTAAGAGATTTTTCATATCATTGACCTTAGCAGCCAGAGAGGTGGAATGGATGGTATTTTGAGGAGTGGGGAATGAATACATAGACTATGGAGCAGAAGTGCTCGGGACCGCTTCCTCCATTACTTGGGTAGACATTTTGAGGAATACTGGCATTGTAGGGTGAGGTGTGAGCTTTCCAACGTCGATAAGGTTATTTTCAGCTTGAACCGCTAAGTCAAAAGCTTGCGGAAGAGTGTTACCCCCTAAGGATTGGATCATTACTGATATATCGGAATTGAAGGCTTTTAGATAAAATACAAAGGCCATATCTACCGGAGGGCGGATGGACAATGATATCCTTTGTCAGGTTTGTTGGAATCTCAGGTTGAAATCAGTTAAGGCCTCCGTAGGAGCTCTTTTGATCATAATGAGTTGGTGCATGAGGGATGATCTGTCAGCTTTGTCCAAGAATCTTTGAAAGAAGCAATCTCCCAACTGATCCCAATCACCTATGGTACTAGGGCCTAGAGATCTAAACCAGTCCAGAGCTTTTCCTTTGAAAGAAGCTACGAGCAACCTCAAAGCCACGTTTTGCTCGGTGATGCTATGTATAGTACAAACAGTAGCCACGTCCTGCAGATGTTCTCCAGGGGTTTTGTGACATTCTTATGTGAATTTGGGAACAACTTTCAGCGCGGCCATTGGAATGGCTCCCCAAACTACGGATGGAACTAGAGGGATGAGAGGGCTACCATTGTCCAAAGTCACAAAAATTTGGGGGGGAATCTGGGCCATTGCAGGGTATATGATGGTGGGGGAATCCTGTGGAAGTGAAACGGAGGCGGAATGGATGGTCACCAATGGAGAGAAAAGAAGATGGGGATTTATGGCCATTTGACTCCTGGTGACGGGCCTATGACTCATAAACTAGCTCATAAACTAGTTGGGATGTGTTTTTTTAATTTTTAAAAGGTAATGGTCCCACCGGGCATGCCAGAAAAAGAACTGTTGACTCTAAATTTTGCTTCAGGGACGAACAAACTTATGGGAAATTCAGTGTTGGGGGACCGACTTGCGCAAAGAAACACTCAATGACCTTCAGAGTTGAGAAGCCGACTCTTCCTTGGGTTTTGAGGAAAGGGAGAGGAAAAAAATACTTTTTAAGAAAATGAGATGCTAAATACTTAGGTGATGCACCATATCATTAATATGAAATGAACCAACAGAAATCAAAGAACACTTGCAATCTCTGTAAGCATCTGAGCCAAAGACATAATCAAAACAACAACCAAATTTGCTTGAAAACATAAGGGACACATTCATCACGCATTCACTAGATAACAAGCATAGAAAAACATAGTTTAATCAGTGAAGTCTTAGACAAAATATTCCCAAAGTCTGTCAGAATTTTCAACAATAATAGCATAGAAAACACTATAAACAGTAAGCCAAGAAAGACATCACAAAGGCCACAGGCACAATCTGCATAATCCTTCTTATAGAAAATCCCAAATAGTTTTTTAAGGCTGGAAATGAAAGAAAACCCCTACTTAGCAAATTAGACTGTTCTTCTTCTTCTCTAAAAATATCAATCATTTTTTCCATAGAAAAAATACCCTCTTAAATACACCACTGCTTCTAAAAGCAGCTCCCCTGAAAATCCAAAACTGGCACAACCTCTTCGGAATAGAAAAACATGGCGTGTCATAGTAGAGGTTGCACCCAGCAAAACAAACTCCTTTAACGGCCTGGAGGTCACCTAGAACTGAATTGATTATGTCAAAAGGGAAAGGACTGCGGAAAAGGGGACCGCTGTGAAGAAACCGCTCGTAGACTGTGCAAACAAGTGGGCCCAAGCATTGCCATTTGTCACACCCATGCTGCTTAAAAAATAGAACACCAAAGAAGAACCGAGGGAGCAACGTCGGGCCACCAAGTGTCACACACGCTCATTCTTGCTAGCTAAAGAGAAAAACAACAATCACAACCGGGCCTGCCAAGAACCTACATCGGGGAAAATAAAGGTGAACAGTATCCACTTTGGCAAAATATGGATCCTCAACCTCCTTAACCTCTCCATTATGTGGCTTCCAGTTATAAAGAGAAATCACTTCATAGCTTCTAGAGGGGTGAACAATTCTCTGCGTCTGTAAACCCTTCGAGCCCTCAAAATAGCCCTTTGTATGGAATCATCTTTTCTAGGTCCAAGGTCAGCTACAAATTGCAAAGGAGAAAACATCCATTCATGTGATGCTGCTAGGTTTATGTCAACACCAAATTGGTTGGTTATTCTAACCATTACTTGTTCAACAATTCTCTGTGACTTTAAACCCTTCCAGCCCTCAAAATAGCCCTTTGTATGGAAGAAAATTTCATATGATTATTTAAGACTATATGGGCAGTTGGTTGTACAATTTTCCCCACTGAAAGGGTCTATTCATTTTCTCTAGTTAGAAGATAAAATTCCTCATCCTAGGATGGCTCTTTATATCATAGTAGCAAAAATTGTTTGGGGAAAAAATTAGAAAACCAAAAGTATAAGATTTTTTTAAAAAATTGAGAAAAAATTGGCAAA
This sequence comes from Cryptomeria japonica, assembly GCF_030272615.1. Taxonomy (NCBI): domain Eukaryota; kingdom Viridiplantae; phylum Streptophyta; class Pinopsida; order Cupressales; family Cupressaceae; genus Cryptomeria; species Cryptomeria japonica. The sequence goes on from NC_081413.1 coordinate 215,524,691, forward strand.
AAATCAGATTTAAAAAAACATAAAAAATTGTAGAAAAAGAGACAAAAACTATTTTTAAAAAAAACTTAAGGGCATTTCCATAGCATAGAGATATAAAGAGCAACTAAAATAGAGTTTAACCCATGAATTGTAAAAATTTATTTTTTGTTGCTTATATTCATATTGCCAATTCAATCTTTATGTCAGCAAGAGTTTCCTGCTTTTTATTGGATGTCAGTTGTTCCACACTTCTAGCATATTCATCAATATCAAGGGCCTTTAACACATGGAAATATTTTTTGACATGTTCAACTGCCATTTCTTGTGTTTCCTCATCCATATCATCTATATCCTGTCCTGCATCTTCATAGTATATATCCTCAGCCATTTTCTTGGCTAGTTCATATGACTCTGGATGAATTCTAGTATCATCCAATGGATCCATAACATGGTTCCCAGAAGCTACAAAAATTGGAAAAAAATCATTTAAAAACAAAAACATAAAAAATTGTAGAAAAAGAGACAAAAACTATTTTAAAAAAAACTTAAGGGCAATTTTGTAGAATAGAGGTATAAAGAGAAACTAAAATAGAGTTTGACCCATGAATTGTAGAAAATTAACGATTTTTGCAGCATTTATACGATTATTTAGGACTCTACAGGAAGTTGCTTGTACAATTTTCCCCATTGAAAGGGTCCCTTCATTTTCTCCAGTTAGCAAATAAAATTCCTCATCCTGGGATGACTCTTTATATCATAGTAGCAAAAATTGTTTGGGGAAAAAATCGGCAAACCAAAAGTATAAGATTTTTTGAAAAAATCAGAAAAAATCAGGTTTAAAAAAAAAACATAACAAATTGTAGAAAAAGAGACAAAAACTAATTAAAAAAAAAAATTAAGGGCATTTCCATAACATAGAGATATAAAGAGAAACTAAAATAGAGTTTAACCCATGAATTGTAGAAAATTAATGTTTGTTGTTTATATTCATATTGTCGATTCAATCTTTATGTCAACAATAGTTTCCCGCTTTTTATTGGATATCCATTGTTCCACACTTCTAGCATATTCATCAATATCAAGGGCCTTTAATACATGGGGATATTTTTTGACAAGTTCAACTGTCATTTCTTGTGTTTACTCATCCATATCATCTATATCCTGTCCTGCATCTTCACAGTATAAATCCTTAGCCATTTTCTTGGCTAGTTCATATGCCATAAGGTGAAATGAGTCCTAATGGATATTGGTTCTATCATGTAGAATCGTTTTGAGTTGGAGGCTTGAAATATGAATAATTTATCTCATTTTATTTGTTAGTTGTGTATTTTTTTATGGGTTAATAGAAATATGGGTATTGTATAGAACTTTAAAAGAAAGTAGAATATAATCAAACATTATATTTTATTTGATGTTATCAAGAATTTTGACTAGTTTTCTTCATAATGTGTATCTTGTATAGTTTATCTTAATATTGTCTTTCTTGTATCCTGTAGCAGTTTTGGAAGAATTATCACAACTTTCATTTGAACCGTTGGATCTTTCTATAAATTGGAGGATAAGTATGTAACAATGATATCAAGAGACTGCCTGGAGCGATTGGCTTCATTAAAAGGTAAGGGTAGCCTTTGTCATGTTTGTCTTCCTCAAAGTATGGTTGGTGTCTATTAAGTTGTTGTCTTGTAAGTGTGTTTTGAAGATTGAGAAGAGACTTTTGATGGGTATTAATCCCATTGTTGTCAAGTATGCCCTATTGGAATTGAATATTTCTAAGGTTTATGTGCATTAGAGGGAAAATGATTCCTGAGATTGTCATTTCAATTAAATAATTACTGAAAACTTTGAATTGCTTGCTTGTAAATGAATGCTTTAAATAAAAGGTTAGTTTATTATAAGTATGATTTCTTAATTGAGATTACTTTGAAAACACCTGATTAAATTATCTTCAAACAATAGTAGACCAATGCCTTCACCCCTGACATAATGTTGCAGCTAGTCTTACTGAATTTAACTTTGCTCTGAAAGACCAATAAGACAAAATGAAGCTTGATATCCAATCCTTCAAACTGATAATCAAACTGAAACTTAACCCAAACTATAATAACATAGGATAGCACATTGAAACAATCTAAATGGATAGATTTATCACAAGGAACTAATCAAACAATCAAAAAGATAAATACCATCAAAGATGAAAAACACTTGATCTTTGTATTGAAATAAACATAAGATAATCAATTTATTACATATAGCACAATGTATTTTCACCACTTTGGCATTTTCAAAAAATAAACCCTAAGAGTATTGTATGTTGGCAATTGACACTCATTGGATTCGCATATTGTCATTGATGGCAACATGATTCTATAGAAGACATATACTGACAGATATCGGCAGATACTGATAGATACCGGGAGATACTGACATTGGATTAATTAGGGTCATAACCGGCACCAGCATCGGCCTTGGCATCCAACACTTTAGTGAAGCTGACATCAATTTGGAAAAGGTTTTATTTGTAAAATCATTTTGTAATTATTGTATAGAGCCGACATTGAATATCTTTTGTAATGTGTTGTAAGCTGACATTGTTGGCATTATACACTCAGATGAGAATGGTTGATGTTGTCATTGATGGCAACCAACTGGTAACATGGTTCATAGGTTACACCGACAACAAACATCATCTACCAGCACCGATAGGCACTACAAGTTTATTCACACCCGCATCCAGTCTACACCGATGACAAACCATACCGACACTCTAAGCTGACTTGGAAATAATATTGTTTTGTATTATAATTATATTTGTATAGCTGAAATGATGTATTGTAAAGACTCATATATGTATGAGATCTTGTAAGTGATTTTGTAATGTAATTATGCAATGTAATAAGCGGTGTATAAGATATTGTAGGTTATGATACCAAATAGTTGTTTTTGCACTTTGATGTAACTATTTTGAGAGCGAATAAGAAGCAGAATAGAGCGAAGGCTATTATGTGAAAGCAAAATCATTTACCGGCAAGGTTTTTGGTTGTGGTATCAATTAGAGCTTAAATCGGTACTGAATCCAATATTGTAGATTCTATTTTAAAGCAGTACATTGTTATTGGATCTAACCATCCATTTGTAGTCAGTGGGACTCCATTTTGTTGTTGAGCAGTGAGCTCTAGGCTATTGTCCTTCCTGCATGTGTAGGCCCCTATTGTACTAAGTAATATTTATTCATATTGGCCAGTGAGTAAATATTGTGGGTAACAAATCCCACCGAGGTTTTTCCCTTACCGGGTTTCCTCGCCAAAAATATCTATGTTATGGTGTGCATTGATGGTTATACTTTTGTTTCTCTTTACTGCATTATTATTCATTTACCAGTATATTAATTTGGGTTGTAAAGTTGCAAATAAGTTTAAATATTTAATCTACTGGTTAGACACTAATTCACCCCCCCTCTCAGTGTCTTTGGGACTGTCCTAACATCTAACAATTGGTATCAGAGCTTAGTCCTCTATTTGTAGAAGCCTAACAACTTGAGGAAGATTCTGAAACTGGTACCGATGGATAGTTTGAGATAATAGTTGGATGGAGCTCTTGAAGATTTTGATGCCGAAAAACTGAAGAATATCAAACTAGAAGATGATCTCAGAATTGCCCAAGAATTCATTAAAGCACTTGAAGAGAACCTCGTTATGACACAAAATAAGAGGAAGGATATTTGTGAGCAAATGCAGAAACAAGATGATGAAGAAAAGGAAACTCTTAGAGATATTGCAGAAAAATTGAGACAAGAGAACACTAACATGAAGAATGAGATGCAAGATTTAACCATGAGACTATGCAAGGATATTGAAGATAGAAAGAGAGATCAAGAAGATTTGGCCAGAAGATTTAATGAAAGAGTTGATGAATCTCTAAGGCTTAGTCATGAAAATGATATGCTTAAGATAGAGTTGATTCACATGCAACATGATAAAGAGGAACTTATGAGACAAGTTAGAACTCTGGAAAGTGAGTTGGTCACTACAAATGAATACACAGACAAATTCAAGAAGAGTTCAAAGAAGCTTGATGATATGCTGAAGAGTCAGAAACCTGATGGAGAAACAATTGGACTTGGATTTGAACATGGAGAAAGTTCTAGGATTGCAAACAATCATGATCACAACAAACCGGTAAGGCAACCTAATGCTTATAAATACAATGGGAAATGTTTTAATTGCAACAAATTTGGTCATAGAGAAAATTAGTGCAGATTTTGGAATAATCAGAATACAAACTTAACCACCGGTCAATGTTCCAAATGCAATAAAAATGGACATAATTTAGAAAATTGCTTTATGAATGTAAAATGCTATGCTTGTGGTAGACTTGGACATTTTTCTAATCAATGCAGAACTCAAACCGGTCAAGGTTATGGAAAAACTATTCAGAGGAACAATGTAACTTGTTATGCATGTAACAAGATTGGGCATATTACAAGATTTTGAAGAAACAATACTGTATCAGCAAACAAAAAAGGATCTAATGACAAAGACAAATAAAAGATAAATGAAATGAAGCAAGAATTTTCTAAACAATCTATCTCTGCACTGGTAGAACAGGGTAACCCTGCATCGGTAGGAGATTCTTCATCTAACTAAGGAATAATCCTTAGGGGTAAGGCAACTAATTGAAAATCATGCATTTAACCTCATTTGGTGGTAAGACATTATAATTATTCTTTACCGGTAGACATGTGGAGTTTTCCCTTCACCGACGAAGCATTTATTGTGGTTGTAAGTTAACTTTTTGGTTATAAAGGCACTGTAACTTCTCATTTCAACTCACCAAGAATTCAAGCATTTCAAGAGAGTGAAATTGAGCAAAGGCATTCTAAAGGCGAAGTAGCAAAGGTTTTTCAAAGCATTCAAAGGTTTCTCAGCTAAAAGGTATTTATCTTATGTCGTGGCTTCTTCATCCTCCATTCATGAATTCATTGCAAACCCTACCATTGTGGAAAACATAAAATGACCTAGACCCATTTTCAAGATAATTCCTAAGATAGAAAAATTGGATGACTCCATTGGTTCTTTTTCTAAAATCCCAAAGGGAGTTGCATTTGCTGAAGACCCTAGGGCATACATACATTATAACATTGAAAGTTTAGGGTCTGAAGACTTGAAGAACATGTTCATGAATGTTATCACTAATAAACATGGGATAGTTAAACCAGAACACAAGGTTGTTGAGGATTTAGGGTTCATTGACATCCTTCATATGCCATAATTCTCAGATGAAACTGTCTATTATGTTCTTAGTAGGGTTCACAGTGAATTTATGTGGTTAGAATTAGTTTTTAAGATCATTAAGGAAGCTATAAGGGTTGTTACTGGTTTACCCTCCACCAGCACTAGGCCTGACAAGAAAAAGAAAATCCCAAACAAAGAGGTTATGAGCTTAACCGATGCAACATCTGGTAACTGGTCACTTAGGGTTAATGATATAACAGATAACAATGTTAAATTTGCAAGTATGGTCATTGGTTATAGAGTTGCTCATACTAACAAACTGAATTTTGTATCTAGTTTATGCATTCATAGTGCTCATGAGATGATCTTGAATAATACTAAAATTGACATTTGCGAATGGTTAAAGGATGAATTGCTAGAGAATTTGGATAAAATAAAAGGAGATAAGAAGGGAACTTTTAAATTTGTAAATTTGATTGTGTGCTTAATGCTTTACTTCTCAAAGGAGATTCCGGGTATTGGACATAAGGATTTTTCCTATGATATTTTTGTTGGAAAATAGATAAAGGAGGCAATTACCAACATGGGATCTAATAGTGACAAACAAGTAAGAGAATACTTCAAGGACTTTAAAGAAAAAATGAGACAAAGGGAAAGGCTTCCCCAAAGCATTGTTGATAAGTATGATAAACAAATATGCTTTGTTATCAAAAGAGATGAAATTTGGATGGAGGTAGTTAGACCTAGAACTATCTGGATTACAAAAATAGGCTATGAGGTAGATTCACACATCTTGGATTCATATGCTAAAATACTCCTAGATGCTCCACCGGAACCGTCAAAGAAGATATTTGGAAATGGTGAAACAATTGAGAATGATGTAGATATGCAGAAGCAGAGGAAGAAAAGAGAGAAATTTCTAAAAGATGCTTCGAAATTGGTAAAAGATGTTATAGAGGGGTTAATGAATCTTGGTGGTATTGCTACAAGTGTGAAAGAAATTAAAACAAAATAAAAAAAACTAGTAGCACATATCTCTCCTGTGGCTACTTCATCTGGGAAACCAAATTTAAGAGAGTGGAGAAAAAGAAAAGAAAACCCTCACTGACACCTACTCCATCTCCTAAGAAATCAAGGACACTCAGAAATAAACAACAGGTTGTAAGAGAACCTAGTGGTCCTAAGAAGAAAGTTACTCCAAAGAAGAAATCTGAACCAAAGGAACCTGATACTCTTTCACCGGAAGAGTTAGTCAATGAAATCACCCAGGACGGTAACCTTGGCAATGCAAATAAATTTTATCATTCTTTTGAAGATTCGGATAAGGAAACTATAGAGGAAAGTATTATTTTGTATCTAGATATATACAAGAAAGTTCTTATTGAGGTAATAGATGTTCTACCTAATGATTTGTACTTAAGACTAGAAGCAAAGAGAATGTCTATTATGGAGCTTGATAAGAAATTGAAGGTAGAAGATTTGTTAGTTGTGCATCTTGTTAATTCCAACCAGGAAATTGATGACCTAATATCTGAAGCCAATAGAACTGGTTTTGTGAGTGGTCACCGACAAGTTAGTCTTATGGCCGACAGAGTGAAAGAAATTACTGATGAAACAACTGATAAATGGGATATTTTTTTGTTGAGAGAGAGAAGAAAGAAGAGAAAGATGAAAAAAAGGTGGATAAACCATTGACTAAAGTGTATCAGAAGATAGATAAAGGTAAAGGCAAGATTTCCAGTGTACTTGATATCACGGTTAAGGATAACCTACCGCCACTAGCACATGACACCCCACCAGTAGTATTAGAGGCACCGACACAAATGGATGGTTAGCCTGAAGAAGAGAAGGTAGAGGAAGTAACAAAAGATGATATTGATCTAGAGTTAGATATTCTTTTTACCATGAATGTGGACACTCAGGATTTTAATATTGTAATGGACAAGGAAACAGTTGGAGTTAAGAAATCAGAATCCATCCCTAATGATACTCAGCTTAACATTGAAATACTGACAGAAGCAGAAGCAGAAACTGAAATAGAAACATGACATGAACATAATATATATGAATCGACAGATAGTAAGGTTGATAGTAAGGTTGAGGACAAGATAGAAGAAGTTGACAAGTAACTGTGCAAACATCTGGAGAAGAAAAGAAACAAATTGCAGAATATAGTACTCCTCCTAGCACTTCTACTATGGATTATAAACCAACCAATGTTAGCGTTGTACTATTAGATTCAATAAAGAAGATTACAGAATGCAATGCCTTAGCATTTAAGGCTATTGATGATTCTTTACCAATCTTGTAAATGATTGCATCGGCATGTAAAATTAATCATATTGCTGGATCTTTAGGTAAATTCAAAACATTGTCCAAATTCATTGCTTCTAACATTCAAACTGTGGATAAGATAAATGAAGAGACCATTAAGGAAAGGGTAAATAAGGAGAAAGATGAATTCTTTGATAGGACAATTAAGGACTATACAGAATAAATTTATTCTTTATTACTGACATTGAATTCCACCATTCTGGAATACAAAAAGTTGTACAGGGAAGCATGTAAGCCTCACCATCTAACAAAGGATATTGATGAGCAAATAAAGAAAACATAGAAGGAAATTGATGATATTGCTGATAATATGATTGGTTCTTCAGAACTCACTTCAGTTTTGGATCAGGAAATGGCAATTTATGAAGAAAAGATTGATAAATTGGAAAGGGAGAAAGCAAGGTTAAGAATGAAAACTTGAGAGTTGAAGAACAAACTTGGTCCTAGATTGGACAACTTGTTAACACACCGGAATGATTTGTCTAAAGCGACTATTCAAGGGGAAAGATCATTGAAGCAATAGATGCATTATCTGACTGGGACGATCCGATAGACTAAGACCATAATTTCTGACAGTACAAAATTTTTGCAGTCTTAACTTGGTTTTGGCGGACATTTTTCAGATTGTACATAACCGGTTACAAGTTTCTAGGTAAATTTTGAATTCTTTGATTCTTTTGACATCCTTTATAATTGACGTCAAAGGGGGAGTAGTGTATGAGAAAAATGTATAGAAGGGATCATTTTCTTAGGGGGAGCACTCTCTATTTTGGATTAGTTTTTGGACTTCATTTTTGGATTTCAGTTTTTGGATTTTTCTCATGAGTGTTGCCATCAATGCCAAAGGGGGAGATTGTTGGCATTATACACTCAGATGAGAATGGTTGATGTTGTCATTGATGGAAACCAATTGGTAACATGGTTTATAGGTTACATCGACAACAAACATCATCTACCGGCACCGACAGACACTACAAGTTTATTCACACCGACATCTAGTCTACACCGATGACAGATCATACCGACACTCTAAGCCGACTTGGAAATAATATTGTTTTGTATTATAATTATATTTGTATAGACAACATGATGTATTGTAAAGACTCATATATGTATGCGATCTTGAAAGTCATTTTGTAATGTAATTATGCAATGTAATAAGCGATATATAAGATATTGTAGGTTATGATACCGAATAGTTGTTTTTGCACTTTGATGTAACTATTTTGAGAGTGAATAAGAAGTAGAGCAGAGCGAAGGCTATTATGTGAAAGAAGAATCATTTACTGGCAAGGTTTTTGGTTGTGGTATCCGTTAGAGCTTAAACCAGTACTGAATCTTGCATTGCAGATGCTATTTTGAAGCAGTACATTGTTATTGGATCTAACCATCCATTTGTAGTCAGTGGGACTCCATTTTGTTGTTGAGTAGTGAGCTCTAGGCTGTTGGCCTTCTTCCATGTGCAGGCCCCTATTGTACTAAGTAATATTTATTCATATTGGCCAGTGAGTAAATATTTTGGGTCACAAATCCCATCGATATTTTTCCCTTACCGGGTTTCCTTGCCAAAAATATCTGTGTTATGGTGTGCATTGATGGTTATACTTTTGTTTCTCTTTATTGCATTATTATTCATTTACCGGTATATTAATTTGGGTTGTAAAGTTGCAAATAAGTTTAAATCTTTCATCTACTAGTTAGACACTGACTCACCCCCACCCCTCTCAGTGTCTTTGGGACTGTCCTAGCATCTAATAGACATAAGGCATATTATTTGTAAAGGTTATTTAAGTCAGTTTGTTAGGTCATTTTGATATAGAACAATGTATAGAACAATGCAGAGAAGAAAAATGATGCGAAGGATATGTATGTAGATCATTTGTATACCAAAGTAATATCATGCAACGGTTAGTAGATGGTTTGTAAAGAATTCTTAGAGAAAAGGAGATACCAGTAAAAGGGTTTAGGGTTTATGAACCGGTACTGAACAAAGCTATAATCAAAACTCTTTTTGGCATTGTAGATGCATTTTGTGAGTTCACCATTATTGTTTTATCTCAGCAAAAGCTTGTAGTCAATGAGACTTTTTATGTTGAGTAGTGTGCTCTAGGAAGTGTTCCTTCTTGCATGTGCAGGCCCCATGCTATGTAATATCTTTCATATGGCCAGTGAATTGATATTGTGAGTCACAAATCCCACCATGGTTTTTCCATGTATAAAATACAGTGTGTTATGTTGTTCATTCATGTGGCTGGTTTATTTACTTCATGTTATATGTTTCTTCATTTACCAGTTTATATGTGTATGTTGTAATAAGGTAAAATCTTATAAATCTGGTAGAACACTGATTCACTCCCCTCTCAGTTTTCTTGGATTCCTTCTATTCCACTAATTGATATCAAAGCCTGGTGCATTAGAGCAAGTTTAACAGATTGAGGAAGATACTGAAATCAGAATCATTGAAAATGGCTATGGAGAAGCAACTTGAGATGGCACTTGAGGATTATGATGCTAAAAGGTTGAAGAACTTAAAGCTGCAAGATGAATTGAATTCTGCTAATGAATTCATTCTTGTTCCACAAGAAAGGTTATCATCTGCTTAAGCTAGGAGGAAGGAACTTTTGCAAAACCAGGATGATGAAGAGAAAAATGCACTTAAGGAATGATGTCAGAAGCTTAGTCAAGAAAACATGCTCATGAATAATGAAATGCAAGTCCTGACTATGAGGATGTCAAAAGAAATTGAGGATAGAAAGAAGAAGGAAGAAAATCTTGTTGTATCTCTGAAGAACAAATTTGAAGAATGTGGCAAATTGGCTCATGAGAATGATACATTGAGAACTGATTTGGTACAATCCCAAAATAATGAACAAGAGCTTGAAAGCCAAATAATGGTTCTAAGAAATGATCTAACTACTGCAAGTGAGTAAAGAAAAATTTAGGATTAGTGTTGCACAGTTGGATGATTTATTAAAAAGACAAAGGTAGCATGAAGATTCTAGAGGACTTGGATTTGAACAAGGTGAAAGCTCTGGTACTACAAATGAAGATCAAACAACCAGTATGTAGAGGAAACCATTCAGGCAATCTAATGATTACAAATTCAATGGTATATGCTTTGTTTGTAATAAATTTGGCCATATGTCTAAACAATGTAGAAATAGAGAAAATCAAAACTACAATTCAGTTCCTAGTCAATGCACAAATTGCAAGAAATATGATCACAAGTTAGAAGATTGCAAAATGAATGTTAAGTGTCATGCATGTGGAAAGTTTGGACATTTAGCTAACCAATGCAGATCAAGGAATGACACCGGATATGACAAAGCAATTCAAAAGAATAATTTTACATATTATGCATGCAACAAAATAGGTCATATTGCTAAGTACTGCAAAAGCAAGACTAAACTGGTTAGCAATGACAAAGAAAATGAGAAAGGAAAGAAGAAGGTTGATGAATTACAACAAGATCACACCAAGAGATGGGTTAGAAATTCTAAAGAACCAAGTGGAGATGCAACTACACCGGTAACTCCACTAGTAGAGCAGAGCATTCCTGCACCAACAAGAAATTCAACTGGCAACTGAGGTAGACACCTTAGGGGTTGGCAAATTAAATACAAATCTTGCATATTCTCTGAAAGAGATCTAGAGAGTTGTATTGATTATTGATGGAGTTTTATCCAGCAATGGCAGCTACAGTAACTGAAGTGACAAATGCTCCAGAGGTAAAGAAGCCAAAAACCTTCATATCTCCTATCACTTCTGACTTTGATATAGAGGATAATCAACCTCTTGCATTCATAAGGGTACAAAGGAAGAAAGTTGACAAGCCTCCAGTAGAAGAGAAGAAGGTTGAACCAAGGAGGAAGCTAGTAAGAAAGGTGGCAATTAAACCTTCCCAAAAGAGGAAGCCAAATCCATCAACCCCTGCAACCCTCGACAAGAAGAAGAAAAAGAGTGAGATGGATGAAGCAATTGAATCCGGAAATGTTACCATCATCCCCCCAATGACTTGTGCAAAATTAATGGATGAATTAATGGATGAGATAACTAAAGGTGGAATTTTGAAGAATGTGTCAAATTTTTATTAGCATTTAGATGACAATGAACAAATTGAAATAGAAGAAGCAATTTTTTTATATTTAGACATATATAAGAAGGATTTGGTAGAGATTATGAGGGAAATTCCTTTATCTTTGTATAATAAGTTGGATGCAAGGAGATTAGATGCAGTCAAGAGGGATAGAGAGATTAAAGAAGTTGGACTTTTAAGCATTTGTGGTTCTGTAACTAATGAGGAAATGAAAAGATGTATAGAAGTTGCAAATAGAACAATCTTTAGCAGCAAACCCTGACAAATAAGCTTAATGATGGGTAGAGTCAATGAAATAATAAATGAGACCAGAGAAGGATGGGATAAATTCTTCCAAAAGAATCCTGATTTCCTTACTTCCCAAGAAGAATTTGCTAGGGAAACAACTCCCACTATTCTAGATAGATCCAAAGGAAAATAAATTTTGGGAAGCTCAGATCAAATTTTGGATGAACCGGTAGATAATTCTTAGTTAGATAAGAATGTACATACTCCACTTATAGATAAACCTAAAATTAATGAGAGTGTATAGGCTAAACCGACAAAGACATCGTATGTATAGTCTGAGCAAGGTAATATAGATAATGTACAGGATACTGATAATATTGTGGATAATAATCCATCGATAGTGACAGATACTGCACGAAGTGGCGAAGCCATTGGTGCAAAAGAGGATGAGAAAAGACATACACCAAGAGAGGATAAGGACAATAAAGAAAAGGAAAAGGAGATTGATAAGAGTCAAGTTGCACAAACATCCAGTACCAAACCGATAGATGATTCCTCATCAAAAATTTTGGCAATTGACACTTCTCAAGTTGAGAAAAGTTGAGAAGAAATCCATCATGGAGATGAGTCCCATAGAGCTAATGATGATGGCTACTCAAAAACTAATGAAGGAGGGATCTACAGAAAAAGGAGTACTCGATCAGTCAAGAACAGTTTTGCACAGATTGATTCCAGAATGTATGATTGAAAATGAAGTGAGCCCTTCTGGAAAACTTAAGGTATTGACAAAGCACATCTCTAAAAAATTTCAATCATTACAACAGATTTCCAACCACAAAGCACTTGAAAGATTCACTTTGGCTAAGAAAGCCGCTTTTGATCAAATCATTGAAATAGATAGGAGGAAAATTGGAGAGAAACTTATACTTATTGAAAATTATTCGAAATAGTGTACTAACATTTACAGGGTCTGTTGTAATATAGAGATTCTTATAGCAAATGTAGATGAGAGGATAAAGGAGTTACAAGAAAAGATTGCTAATATTGCTAACTCTTTTGATGGACTAACTTCACTTACAACATCTATTGATGGACAAATTTTGACTTTGGAGAACTAAATTTTTGCTTTTGAAAAGGAAAGATATAATATCATTCGAAGAGCCAGAAGTCTCAGAGGTTTGGTGAGTCCAAGATTGGATTCACATTTACTGAGTGGACTTGTATCCATATCCGACACATTCAAAATTGGCTGGGATACTTATATAGAGTTACTAGAGAAATATTATCTGGAAATATTGAAATTGGTCAAGCTCGGGAAGGTAATATGTAATTATTCATTCTTTTGCACAGAATCCTAACAATTCTTTCAATTCTTTCACGGGTCTTTGGCATTAATGCCAAAGGGGGAGGATATGTATGTGAAAAATGAAATGAAAAGGAAAGTATGTATATAATCCTATGGGGAGGATATTAGACAGAGAGTATAATAATCAAAGGAGGAGATAAATGCAATCATATTCGATCATCTCAGGGAGAGCATGTTTCAGTTTCAGTTGAACCAGTATGGAATCCATTTTTCACATGAGTGTTGCCATCAATGCCAAATGGGGAGATTGTTGGCAATTTCCACTCATTGGATTCATATGTTTTAATTCATGGCAATAAGATTCTGTAGAAGGCATATACTGGCAGATACTGACAGATACCGGTGGATACCAGTAGATACCAGCATTGGAGTAATTAGGGTCATAACCGACACCAACATCCAACACTTCAGTGAAGATGACATCAGTCTGGGAAAGGTTTTATTTTCAAAATCATTTTTTTAATTATTGTGTAGAGTCGACATTGAATATCTTTTGTAACGTGTTGTAAGATGACATAAGGCATATTATTTGTAAAGTGTATATAAGTGAATTTGTTAGGTCATTTTGATATAGAATAATGTATAGAAAAATATGGAGAAGAAAAATGATGTGAAGGATATGTATGTAGATCATTTGTATGTGAAAGTAATATCATGCAATGGTCAGTATATTGTTTGTAGAGAATTCTTAGAGCAAAGGAGATACCGGTAAAAGGGTTTAGGGTTTATGAACCAGTACATAATAGAGCTATAACTGAAACTCTTTTTGGCATTGCAGATGCATTTTGTGAGTTCACCATTATTATTTTATCTCAGTAGAAGCTTGTAGTCAGTGAGACTTTTTGTGTTGAGCAGTGTGATCTAGGCAGTGTGCCTTCCTACATGTGCATGCCCCCATGCTATGTAATATCTTTCATATGGCTAGTGAATTGATATTGTGGGTCACAAATCCCACCGTGGTTTTTCCTCTTTGAGTTTTTCCACCTATTAAATACAGTGTGTTATGGTGTTCATTCATGTGGCTAGTTTATTTACTTCATGTTATATGTTTATTCATTTACTAGTTTATATGTGTATGTTGTAATAAGGTAAAATCTTACAACTCTGGCATAACACTGATTCACCCCCTCTCAGTGTTCTTAGATTCCTTCTATTCCAACATTGTATATAATTGCATCTCTGAATCTATCTCTCATGGTTGGTTTATAGGAGCCAAATCACAGATGGATGGGAGTTGGTCACCTTCAAGCTCCTTTAAATGTAGCTACTATTGACTTACTACTTGGCCTAGTTCGCAAACTCTAGATAATCCTAGTAATGAAAAGAGGCTATAGGATCCCTCAAATCTTTGTGAACCTTCCTGACCTTATCACTAATTTGATCTTGTTAGTTCCCAAAAACACAGATTGGAAATCACAGAGTATTTCCACTTCTCTTAATGACTTTTCAATCAGTCTTTGCCAACAAACAAGAATGATCGCTAGATCAAATTCCCCTGCACTTCAGGCTTAGCTAAACCAAGGTGGGTGAACCTATACCTGAAACATAAATCCGTTGGTTAAAGGCTTTTCTATAGTGAGTTTTTAAGAACCAGTGACTTTTCAAGATGGAAATTGTTCTTGAATTCTATCTGGTTATAGTTCTTTCTTGCTAAAAACTGTGAAATGCTTACTTATAAATGTGTTTATAAAGTTGTGCTTCTATGAATTAATATTATGTTTCCTTAATGAAGATCACTTTGAAAATACCTAATTTAATTATATCAGATCAATAATAGACCAGTGCCTTTATTCCTTACTAATTTCATACCATTTCAATTGAAAAATTCTATGTCTTCTAATAGGAGGCACATCCTCTATCTTAGTCTTCTTTCCCTTAGATTCTGAGCTCTTTGCTGCCCTTTTCTTTCCAGTTGAACTTGAAGCACCCATCTTTGTAATCACAATTCTTCACTCTGGTTTTTAGAAACTCAATGTATTCTCTCTGTGAATTATCTTTTGCTTGTGTGACACTCAGATTAGGTAATTTTAGTTTATATACCCAATGCATCTACATACATATTTGCATTGATGAGTTTCTCATAAAATTGCCTCGTGTGAACCATAGATGTACCTACTACAAGAATTAAATAAGAAATCACTATTTTGTTTTGAATTTAGATATGGAAATGACTCGACGACATGTGTCTCTCCGATATATACTTCCTTTTGGCACCACCTGTAGAACTCTTCTTTTATTTTGGTACTTTCTTCTCCTTTATTGAGATATCCTTAGCCAATAACTTATCTTCTGCTGTATCGGTGTAAGTCAACCAGATACTCCCATTGGGTATTGGGTTAGATCATTAGATGTCATAGCGATGAGCATTGTTTCCCCAATGACTTTCTCCTTTGGCGCAACTCTTCTCATTGTAGTTGGTTCCATCATCATAGGTCTTCCCGATGACATCCTCATTCCACTTAATCGACCAACTCTTCCATCGGGTATAGGGATAACTTGGAATGAATTACAACGATATAAATTCCTGATAAAGTATGTTCCATCGGTACATGCTTTACCAATGCCTTTTTCGGGCATCGGGGTAACTCAAAATAACACATTTCGATCCTTTTGGTTATGTCGATGACCTTATTTTCGTTATAACCTTTGTTGATGGATTTTCTTCATTGCCTTTATCGGTATATGATACCCTCATCGAATGTTGGTCTTTTTTGTTTAAGTGTTCTTATCGGGATAACTTAACCCGATAATGCAATTTTTGATTATTTGCAACTTTTACTTCTTCTTAGGAATACAAATAATAATAAACTGCTTAATGGATTCAATATAAGCTAAAAAAAACCTCTAACATACATAGGAGCTCTGCTTTTTCTCATTATGTTCCCTGAGATGCTTTTGAAATATGCATTTTGGCAAGACTTGTCAAAGTGAAAGCTCATCCATGTCAACCATCACATAAAACCCAATAGTAACTATTCTTATGATAGAAAGTGTTCAATGTATAAAATCAAAAGAAAAAATATAAGAGAACAACATTTTTAAGAGCATAATTAATTTGAAAAATTATATGCTTACAAATCTTATCAGAGTGCTTTGACATTGTTGTAATATAGTTGTTGCTCTTGTGATCTATTAATAATTGTTGTTCATGATGTTACTGTGTTGAATGTTTAATGGTTTTGATTCATTTTGCAATTTTTCTATGTTTAAGTATTTCAATTTGGTATATTATACTAAAACATCATTTCATAACTAACATTTCAAATTCTTTATAACTAGTTCTATGAAGAGTTTCGTACTTGCGACATTGTTTTGCTTAGTTTGTGAAGGTTATAGACCGAAGTTTTCATAGACCATTTTTTTTGCCTGTGAAGAAAGATCATGTTAGATAATATCAGCAAAGAACAAAATAAGGAGACAATTGCTAGATTGTGGTCTAGCTTGAAAAGAAAAGGTCATGGAAAATGTTATTGTCCCTACAAAAATTGTAAGGGATTAAACACTAGAAGACTTCTAATCACAACAGCTGATAAACATTGTAGGCAACATGGTCATATTGAAGGGGGAAATGATAATCGTCCATTGGTAAGTTGTTCATTATATTATTTTAACAATTTTTTTTTGATAGGTAATGGGCCAAAGCCAATGAGGTGTACATACCTTACCCACTTTGGAATCTGAACTTTTGACCTCTCTTTTAAGAACACAAGTTCTCTACCACTATGCCAACTTAGGTTGTACACCATTTTAATGATTTATATATGTAAGAAATCACTTGATGATGAGATCATGATCATGATCATGATCATGCTCATGATCATAGTTTATTTATGTCGATCATTTTTATATAGGTGGAGCACCCTAGGGCACATGAAATGGACTACTGCAACCTAGAGAATGTGGTTTTCCAAGTGGAGGAACATGGAGGTGTGAATATCGAAATGGAAGATAATGATCCTATGGAAGAAGATGATCATGTGCTGTAAAACATAATTGAAGATGATGGTACAAATACATTGATCCACGATACATTTAATACTAGCACAACTGATCATGATGATCAATATGACTTTGATGTTGTTCATGATGTACCTCTACCTAAGAAGGCATATGAGCCCCTTTACGAAGGCTCCCAAACAAATCTTCTCTCTATTGTATTATTGTTGGTGAACTTGAAGGTTATGAATGGTGTATCCAACATAACAATCTCACGTATGTTAAGGTATGTCATATATGTCATCTTTTTCCATCTATTTTTGTTGTTATTTCATTATAGTTAATAAAGGGTGAAACATGAACCATTAATATTCTTTATATTAACAAATTATATTTTTGGTTGTAGATTGATAGGTGAGTTTTTGTTACCACCATCCAATATTCTACGTTGCTCATACCGAGAATTATCTGTCATTATGAAAGATATTGGAATGGAGTATCAAGCAATAGACGCATGTACCAATGATCATATTATATATTATAAACAACATGAATTTGCAGTAGAATGCCCCAAATGTCATATGAGTAGATATCAAATAGAACAACTAACAAAAAAGGTGCCTCACTTCCCAGTACTGGAGGTATTCATGTTCTTAACAATTTTTTTATGTAATGATTATTACAATTAAATATCTTTAATTAAAATTGGTGTAGTAATTAATGTAACCTTTTTTGTTTTTATTTTAGAGCATGTAGACTATGGTGAGCAAGTTGAGCATGACACAAGTAGACAACATCAGGAACGTGATGGGGCCCCACTAGGTAAAGAGGACCACTGTTATTCCTTTAAATGAAATTAATTGCAATTGGTGTATTGATTAATGTAACCTCTCATGTTTCAACTCTAGAGGATTTAGAGGGTGTTCAGGATGTTGAGGATGAGGCTAGAAAAAATGATCAGGAAGATGATGTGGCCCCATCAGGTAAAGAGCACCCTGTAATTTTATTTTAATTAATGAAATACTTGTAACAATAATAATAAAACTCATGAATTTAACCCATTTATTTGTTATTGCAATGGACCCCCCTTTGCATGTGCATCCTCATCGTGAGTATAGGACTAGGCATACATTAACTAGATCATGAGTAGAGGGTAGAAGAACTGAAGAGGGTACAAATGATAAAGACAATGATCGTCCACTTAGTCTTTACCTCCAAGCCTCAAAAAGAAAGAAAAAAAATGATTGTAATCTTATTATATGTTAACAACTGGATTTTATCAGTTAATGAATTTAATTATGTGTTAATTAATGTTAATGAATTATATGTGTTAATTAATGTTGATTAATGTTACTTGTTAATGAATGATATGTGTTAATGAATGTTGATGAATGTTACGTGTTAATGAATTTAATGAATGTTATGCATTAATGAATGTTAAGTGATAATGAATGAATGTTATGTTTCATTAATGGATGAAAAAAATTTAGACGTTAACAAGGAATTTAGAGCGATATTAGGGGAGAGGGAGGGGCCAAATGAGCTTCCACCTTCATGTGGTTGGCCATGTTAAGTAGAGAATATTAAACTATTCTTGAAACAAAGAGAAGCTCAATAAGGTAGCACACTTTTCAATATTTCATTATTGCTCCACTGTTAATCTTATTGATGCTAAGCATCTTGTTTGTAGGTTACATATTCAGTGTTGCAGGTTGTGAACATTCTTCTATGAGACAATTCCCCATTACAAGTGGATGCATGCATCATTGGTTTTGTGAGTTTATTTTGTTCTAGAATAGACACACTTTTTCTGTTCATTCTTTAACATTTATTCATTTTGTTTTAGAATAGACACATTGCCTCATTTTGTTCATTCATTGTTCATTTTGAGTTTATTTGGGGTTGAATTTGAAGAAAGAGCATGCATAAAAGGAGGTGGAACTGCTGGAAGCTGAATGTTAAACTAAGTTACTGATTCTTCACTAAAACCCCTGGATCTTGATTCTAATTTTGCCTGGGTCTTGGTCTGAGCCTGATTCCTCTTGGATTCCTCCAAGTTCCTTCTTATGTGGTTGGGTATTCACACAATTATCAACTAATTTTTAACTTTAACCCATAGGATTACCAACTTACCCTTCAACACTAAGCCCTCTCAAGGGTCCAAAACTTGACTTCAACCTTCCCAACTTGGTTTTCCACTTCGTAGGATCTTGTCATACCCCCAAAAACATGATTCAACAAAATTAAAACTCCCAAATGATTGGTTTACACCCAAACCCCAAGCTAGGTACCAACTAGGCTTATTTCCCCAATTAGGTCTCCAAACCCTTTTTTTTGGAATTAACTTCCAAACTTCCCAAAACAATTGGAAAAAAAAATCACATATTTAGATACCCTTTTCAGAGTTACATAACATATAAAAAAAAATCGCACTACTCCTTTGGACCAACTGTACAAAATGATGACTTTTACCCCAAAACTAGGCTTAATTAGGCCACTTTTACAAAGAAAGTACCACAAAACTTACAACCAAGACTCAAAACCCCCAAAAAATCTCGAGTTACCTTCCAAAAAAAAGGATTTTCATACCCATTCAAAGAGCCATGCTCATTTGTTAACCCAAAACACAAACCCTCCTTTCTAGGAACAAAAATTAGGGCCTTCTGAAAATAAACCCCACAAACACTTCCAAACCAAAACAAAGGTTGTATCACCTTGAATTAAACATATCTTAACACATTCCATCATAAAAAAAATCCTCATTAAAGAAAATCTTCAGATCAAATACATGGTACCATGCACCCCCTACTCACGCAACACACAACTTGCTCATTTGGCGATCACCATTCAAACATTCATGCTTCTCCTACACAAATATGTTTAGTATCTATTATTTTACAACATATTGGACCCATTCCACAAGCCATAGTAGAAAAAAAAAGTGGAATGGGTCATTCATCCATAATAAACCCCAAAATCTAATAAAAACTATCAAATAACAATCTTCAGGACAGTCAACATTTTGGTGCACAAAATGATTGATCAAACCTTCAAAATGAATTTAAATTATTCTAAGAATATCCACAAAACACTTTCCAATTGGTTCAAATCAATATGAAGAAATAAAACCACAATATGCTTCAGATTTCACTCATGAAATGCAAGGAAAACGTTGAATTTTAATTGCAGCAGTTTGTTTTCACATAGATCAACCTTGAAATCAACATCAGGAACCTCTCCACACATGAGAATGATATTTTTAAACATTATTATGTTTTCTTATGATAATTATTCTCATGCATTCTTGTAGCTATTTCATCTTTATCTTCCTGATAATGAAGTACCTACTGCGCTTAATCCTTTGTAAGCTCACTAATATTAATGTTGTTGATATTAATCCTTTGTAATCGGCAAAAGTCAACCCGATGGTAAAACTGAATAGTAGAAGCATGTGATTGGGATAGCATACACCATTTAAGTCCATCGGCTAAACACACACTAGTGGCAATGGAGAAATATTGTCTTGCTAATAGCCAATGAGGCTATCGGTAAGACTTAATCTGATGGACACTAACAAAAGGTAAAATGCATCGGAAAAGGTTACGGCGATAAAGGGTCATCGGTGTAGACGAAAGCAGTCAGGATATATTTTTTTTAAATGTTGGGGAAGGTCAGAATTTTGATGAAAACAAGAGTACAATCGATGATGTTGCCATACCTACAATGACAAAAACATCGCAGGATACAACCTCCTTCATCGTCGTAATCATCAAAATTCTGACATCTCCTTGAAGATGGTCCATAGACAGAACTCACACTAGTGGCAATGGAGAAATCATGTATTGCTGATAAACGATAAGGCTATCGGTAAGAAATATCTTGATGGACACTGGCAATAGTAAAATGCATTGGAAAATGTTAGGGCAATAAAAGATGCAACGAGGTCAAAATTTCAACGTATCATCAAACAAATAGGCCACCTAGCAGCAATGGAGAAATCTTGTCTTTTCGATAGCTGATGAGGTTATCGGTAAGACTTATCTTGATGGATAGTGGCAAAACTAAAATGTATCAGCCAAGGTTACAACGATAAATAAAGGGTCATCGAAAAAGGTTACGGTGATAAAGGATGCAACAAGGTTGGAATTTCGATGTCTCCTTGTCAAAAAAACATACCTTGGGTGCATAAAAATTTTTGACGTGGTGTCATTTGAATTTCGACGTGAATCCTGTTGTCAGAATCACCATCGAGAAAATAGCGATGAGGATTTTCACCAAGAATATGTCTTAATTTTGACGATTAGTTGTTTGAGTTCTGATGAACACTCATCAGAAAACCGCTCCAAATGTACTAGTGGAGCTATACAAAATGTTTAAGTAGTCACTCTATACTGAAAAAAATAATGAGTGGTCACAAACACTATTGAACAAATATTAAACTTATTAGCAAGCGAAATAATCTTCACAATCTTAATAGTGGAGGTTTATCTCAATTTTTACTAGAACATATTGCTTGAGAAGGAATGATTGGCGTTGAAACCATAGAGTATTTTACAACTACATAATAGAGATAGAAGCAAGATAATAATTATTAGTGTATAAATACCCATTCTTAATAATTGACTTGTTATCCCTCACCCTCTGATGGAAATCTAGTTATCCACCTTTAGAAATGATATATTAGTGCCTTTGAACTGTATCAATTCTTTTAGAGATATGAGTCACATAATTAAATTAATTTAAGGAATTAAAGGTTCACACTATCTTGTTTTTTGGTTCCAAATGCCATATTAGGGGTTTATTTCTCTCTTTCCATCCCTTCCTCCCTCTCTCCCTGACATATCCATCTCTTTCCATCAACCCCTCCCTTCCTCCCTCCATCTGTAATGCCTATCAAAATACCCTAGAGAAATAAATAAAACTAACATACTAATAGAGATAAAAAAATTTAAAAACACCATCTAAAGCAACACATATATCATCCACTCAATTGCATTAAACATTCATTTGCATGATATGTGCATAACAATATTAACATATAATCATTAAGCATATAATCTCATGAACTGATACACAAGCGAAATTAACTCAACACAACATCTATCTTCCCTAGGGTATCTCAACATTATTACTTACACTACTAACCATAAGCAATAACATCATAAGCACAATTAATCCAATGCATACCATTTTTATTATCATTTATTCTTTCCATGCACATATGCAAGATCATTTCCAATCTATCTATCATGAATGCAATACTTAACAATGCAATTACCATTTAACCCCTTTAAGATCATTTTAAAACACCAATACCAAATGTTCCTATTCCCATATGCTCATCTATAATCTAACATCATGTTCATCCATTCCATTATGATCCAATCACATAATTTAAGTACACTACAATAAATCCAATGCCATTATTTCCATTAATGAAAAACCACAAGATACAGTATGATACATCGTATTATCTCTTAAAGAGACACAAACTGTGTCTTAAGGATCATCTAACATTACATATCCATTATCCAATTACATCAAGGATCATATCTCTCAAGGACATATTACAAATACATTGAACTCATAGTATTAGCAATTACATATGTCATGATCAAATACATCCATTTGCACTACATTATCCATTCATAATCTGAAGATATAAGAATCCACATCTACACATGAATCAACCAATAAAAATCATCTCAATGGAAGAAGGCATCAAACCACCCAACCATGTGGAACCAAAGGAACCACCCCTCATGCTAGGAGATGACACAAGGTCCCACACACACTCTAAACCTAGGTTGACACCTAACAACCAAAGAGACTCAATAAAACCAAAACCACGACATGAAGCAACTCATAAGCATAAGCCAAATCACATCACAATGCTAATCACAAAATATAGAAACTCCCAAAACCGTACTAACAATCATGGTAGAAGGAACAAGGACCAATTACTCATGTAGGAGTGGAGTGTCATCACATTCTATCCTCACATAGAAGGAAAACCTCACCCTAATAATCATGTCCCCGCATGCCATCCTCACAAAGAAGGCCATATCATCTTGATAGTCATCTCAACCTATGAGAGAACAAGGGAGTTTGGCTTGCCATCACAATGGCCTTCCCAAGATTATCCTAAAACATCCTCCCTAGGACTAAGTCTTGGGGGTCACATCCATTCTTATCTTGATTAGGTGAATCCTAATTTCCCAACCCATCTAATTAATTATTAGTGTTATCACTTAATTAAAACAAGGAAAACTTTCAATGTGCCCTGGTGGTCTAGACTCTACGAATCCTTACTAAGAACCTCCTAGTATCCTATCTCTCATGACCCTGGTCATCACATGAAATCCCACTCCCCCTAACCATGTTCCAAGACCTTAAGGGAATACAACAAAAAATCAAAAAGAGGCTCCAATGCAACATCAATAAAGTGTTAGAAATAGGCAGCAAACTGAGGAGAAGGGGGGGAGGGGTGAATCAATTTGCATAAAATTTTTCTGCAACTTATACCACAAATTAGATCAGATAATTAACAATTAAAACATTAAACAACACCATATCAATATCACACATAACACCAAGATTTTTGACATGGAAAACCTGGCTAAGGAAAAAACCATGGTGGGAACCTACCCATAATGAGATAATACCATGTTAGGAGTAAATGAGATATTACAATGGGGAATGAACATGCATTCAAGAACACTACCTAGAGCTCACTACTCAAATACAAGAAACCTAGAAAGGCTACAACCTTAAGGGAAGGCTCAATGCCTTATAATAAGTCTCACTGACTTACAAATTTAACATTCAAACAACAATTTGGATTACATGAACAACAAAAATAACATCTACATATGCTTGAGTATAGTTCACATTAAGCACATAGTTGATGAACACAAGTGAACACTGAGAGCGGGGGTGAATCAGTGATAATATAAAACTTCAATCTAGTGTGTGTGCAAGTATAACAAACATAGAATCATACACACATAAGGACACATCACATAACACTAGTAATTACGAGGAAAACCCAATGTGGGAAAAACCTCGGTGAGAATAGTTGTTGGAGTCTACTGCTCCAATCCAGCCTCAAAAGTAAGTCATAGTTACAATATGATTAAGGGAACCAACCCAAGGAGCACTGACCCCTACAATTTTGAGCACCAACTCAAGGAGCAGCTACCCCTGCTCTCAACACCCACTCAAAGATACAAAGTAATTCAATGAACAATTTATTACCATTACTAAAACCTTGTTACAAATGCGTTTTGTAACACCTATCTATTATTCTAAGAGATATACCTTAATAATACTTCATCTCTATCTCTCTGTCTCTTCCTTCTTGTCCTCTCCAAATCAGTCTTCTTTTCCTGTTCAATTTTTCTCTCTATTTCTGATTTTAGCTCTACTTCCTTTCTCAGGTTTACCTCTACAAGTAATCTCTTTTTCACTCTTGTCCTTGTTTTCTTCTTTCAATTTTAACAACCACTCAACTATGTTGACTGTTGAGTTCATAAAGTACTCATCACCTCCAGATAGTTGATTGAATCATAACTCATCACACACAGGACAACCATTATTCTTCATTGTTGTCATTCCCCACAATTTGTACAATTTCAAAAGCAGCTTGCAGATTATCCACATAGTCAGTTTGTACTTGGCTAGTAAATAGGTCAAGTTTCTAGATCTGCCAACTCGTGTTCATGAACCACTTTGAATCTAAGTCATTGATCTGCAAGATTTAACCAGATCGACTTGATCATAATTGCCATTGTGGTGGTTCCATGCACTACATCATCCTTGTGTTGTCTTCAAAATCTGATTCCCTTTAACATCCTTAAAATAATATGATTAAACTCAGTGTAGAAGAGACATCAAAGATAAGGAAATTCTCAAGACAACATATGAAAAGGTTTGATTGAACCTTCTACACTTTGGACTTAATCAGAGCCCAGGTGGGTATACCTTTGTGAATTGAATTCACACTTTCAAACATAAACCCACAACAAACTAGTCCAGAAAACTAGTGGATCTATTCACCTTGAAATCAACTGAAAACAAAGAATGGAAATTATACTTAAATTCAGCATTTTGATCAACAAAACATGCAATAAACAACTTCAATCAATACCAGTGCCTTATCCAAGGTCACAGAGTCATCTAAACTCAGATAATACTCCTCAAACAAAACATCTTTATGCGTCCCGTTGGCTTGGTTTCTATCAATCCTTGTATATGCCTGACACCTACAAGAATTTTATGCATTCCAAATTAAGCTATGATCATCAAAATTCAAAATCTCTTCCAAAGAGTTTACTGGTATGAGTGATCCCTGCATCTTTAATTTCCCTCCTAAAGAGAAAAGCTAACGAACACTTTTACTAAAATTGCTTTGCAATTCCATTCAAACAGAACAACCCTGGGTTATTCGGAATGAAAACAGTAAACAAATTGTAAACACACTTGAAGACAACACAAAGCTTCACTCAAAGCCGATGGTCTGTATATTGATATTTAGTTCAAGAAATATTACAAGAAGTTTTTGAATATTCTCCATAAGACTTAGAAAAGCTCAGATAAATTTCTGCAGCGTTTTCTTACAATTCTTTGCGATCTTTTTTCCTCTAGTCCTGGTATCCATTTATAACAACATGGATGCATGAAGCTTCGGACTTCTCAAGGAGAGTTTGTTACAATCATCTCTTTCAAAATAAAGAGGTTACAAGCTTTTTGCAAAAGCAGTTACAAGCTCTTTTCGGCCTCTGCAGTTTCTTCAACAGGCTGTTCGGTTGCAACCTCTTCTACCTTTTCAGGGGTGCTTTCCAACTGTTCCGGATCATGGGTGGCATATTTAATTGTCCACTCATCATACACCTCTTCTGTCGGCCATGAGAAATTAATCACTTTATCTTTAGTTTTAGTCAACCTTTTCCAAGAATTTCTCATTTTGTTGACTTCTGAATTAAGAAAACCATAATGTGACTTAATTTTCTCTATCTCTTGTATTGTCAAAACAAAGAAAGAAGCATCATCTAGATCAATAATTCCTTTAACTCTCACTAACAATTTAGCTTCTATCTCCTTAAGCCACATTTGTTTGTCATTTAATTGATCCGGGCTAGCAAAAACTCCTGGGAGCAACTCAAAAACTTGATCAGTGTACTCCTTTTTGCACAAATTTACCTTCCTATCAACATTATCCACTTCTGTTGCTAATTGTACTAAGACTTTAGTGACATCAAAAGTGGATTTAATGATGGGATTGGCCCTTGCTTCATTGCAGGATACACACATAAACTCTAAATCTTGCTCCCTAGGCCTCCATTTGTCAAAAATAGGTGTCAAAATGGCCTTGTCTCTCCTGAGCTCATTCCATATATCCATAATTTTAACTACATTGTTGTAGAGCAATGAGGCATTTATTGTATCTGCAAAACTGAAAATTGTAGCTCTTACTCTCTCCTCATACTTCTTTGCATATAAGGCCTGAGCCTGTTTCAAGTTTTCTAATTCTTGAGGAGTAATTTCAACCATTTGAGAGCTACAGGGTGCTGGAGATGGTGGAAACTCAATGATAGGGCTAGTAGGTGGAGGTCTTGTAGGAGAATAGGAGATCATCAGTGTTGAAGACTCACCTTGATAGTGTTGTCCAGTCAATTGGCTCTGTAGCTTGGCAATGATGCTATCCTTACCTCTTACCTCCTCCTTGGCATTGTTATAGGCCTTCAAAACTATTTCCAACTTGACTTGGAGGGCCTCTTTCTCTTTGGCTTCCTTCTTTGCTACTGCAACACTAAATTTTGCAGTCTCTAACACAGTGCTAGTAGCTTCCACTACCCCTGTACTCTGCACTCTCTTCACCATCATCCCACCAAGGTAACTTGACCCTGGGCTATCTTTGCTTTTCTTACTCTCATTTCTCTTGAGAGACCACATGACGAGTGCAACATTGTCCTTATTGAAAGTAATCACCTCCATGGGTTTAGTCTCTTTTCTCACTGCATCTAATACCAGGGCATCTGCTATATCCCATTCGGGTAAAATAAGCACTCTAGCTTGTGCTACCATATCTCTTCCCTACTCAGGGGTGATGGTTTTGAATTCTTCCATCATCTCTTGCTTTATTTCCTCTTCTACCAGGGCTGGATCTTTATTGGGCTGCTCAGCCTTTCTCTTTTCACGTCTAGCATTATATTTATCTATGTGTTGTTTCCATATAAACTGCATAAATGCTTCTGATGTGACAAAATTGTTATCAGCTAAGAAGGCATTACTTGCCTGCTTTATCTCAGGATCCCACTCCTAGCCTTTGAGTTTAATGGCAGTGATATCCATTTCAGCAGCAATGGGTTCTTCTGGCATTCCTTCCTCCACTTCATCATAAGTGTAGGCAATTTCCCCTAGACTACCTAACTGTAGGAGTTGCTCAGCTGCTGCTTGCTCATTTCCTATATGGATAGGGGATTGGGATGGGGAATACAAAGGTGTATCTGATTGTACTTCTTTCCCCACCCTTTGCTTCTTTGGGCTTTCTTGGATGTCAATGACATCTTGTATCTTCCTCTTTCCTTTGGAGGTAGAGGGCTCCCCTGTTGTAGGCATGAGCACACTATAACTGGATTTCTTATGCAATGTATAATCACCAGGAGGGATTACTTTGCTAGAAGCTGACCTACTCAAGATCATTCTTGCCTTTTTAGGGTTGCTTTTGATTACAGCTTCCCTCTTCTCCTTTAGGGTCTGCATCACATCTTCAAAGCAAATGATCAAAAACTTTATTTTCTCCTCCAGTGGGAAAAAGCTAGACAATGGGTCATAGCTGGCATCAAACTAATGCACAAAATCCAAGGATTTCTTATAAGCCACCCACTTCTCTTTCCTCAGCTCCTGCTCATCTAGATCAAACTCATTTCTGATGAGGTCTTCAAGAAACTGGAATTGATGAGGCCTACCTCTGCATGCTGCCTTCTTTCTAAACATACCATTGAAGAAGTCTTCTGGATCAGCACACCTGGACACTGCAGTGGACAAATGATAAGGCTTGAGGAAATCCTCAAAGCAATTCCAACCTCCCTTTGTTATTACAAATTGGTGGGCTATGGTAGCTGCAGGGAAAATAGTCCCTTTACCCCTGCCTGTCAACTCTGCCTCTTGTAAACCACCAATCTGTCTAAGGATCTCTGCAATTCCCACTTTGAGAGGGACCTGGTAAGGTAGCAAAAATGGGGTGCCTCTGAAACCAAACACTCTGAAAACTATTGAGACTGGATACAAGTAAATGTCACCCCAGTTATGAACAATTTTTATGTTCTTTGCGAATTCTTTTGGTCTTATGAATTCCAGAAGAACTTTGGGGATTCTTGGGTTCTTAGAGCAGAGGAGAGTCCTTATCTTGGATGCAAAATATTTATCAAACTTCAAAAAACTGGCATCCTCTCTATCCCATGACAACACAGTACTCCATAATTGTACCGACATTTTTTCTCCTTCTTTCTCCTTAACAAGGTCTAGTCCACTGGCAAAGTAATCACCACCTTTGAAGAGAAAAAGATGCATCAAGGGTGAGTACCATCCGAAAGGTCTATCCACCTTTCCATTCTTGATTCCTGTTAACCCTCCATGAATAGCATCAGCAATGAAAGAGGCATAATCAAATGTAATTGCAAGAGAAGGATTCAAAATCTGAGCAATCATTAACAGGTAATGATTTGGCATATTTGCTTCAACATCTTCTCCCAAAACTTGGCAAAGTGCCCAATACATTCCTTTAGCCCTCAAGGTGAACATACTTAATGAAAAGGGCTCTTGTGTGTTGGGTCCTACAACTGTTAACCCTCCTATCTTCACAAAAAACTCCTTGAGAGGCCTGTTCCTGAGATGACTCCTCTGTGCACCGTAAATTTGGGCTAATGATGTGAAATTTATAGGTTCTAGAAAATTGGTGAACTCATTAAGCCCAAAAGCTTTCCTAAATTCTTCAGCATTAATCTCAACAAGGGTTTTTCCATTTATATCCTGAATGCTTCTTGTGACTGGATCATAGTTGAGCGCAATTTGGGTCAACAGATCTATGTCCATAAATACCCCTGGGACTACTAATTTCCCGACATCTAATTCCCAGATACTGTTTTGCGGGGCAGGAGAATTTCTCATTCTGAATCCAATTTTAAACAACCCCAACCCAGACAATCCAACCTATGGGTCTCTCAACCAGTTACCCTTGTCATATAGTCCTTCTCCTATCTTTAAACGGGGAGCCTTGGGCACTAATTCTTTTGCCTTTGATGCCTGATTAGTTGACAATGTCAACTATTCTAAAAAATCATCACAGACACTCCTTTCTGAATAGTTAACTTTGCCAGAAAATTCTCTTTTAGGAGCCATTTTGAAAACGTAAGAAATGAATACCACTCTTAAACAATTCTGTGACGAATCAATTATCTTATCTAAAACACTACACATGAATTGCTACATAAGAATACGAGAGAACCTATTCTTTGCTTGAAGGAAATTGCTCTACAACTGAACTGACTTGCTTTGTACCTAAAGAAAATAACTCTGCATCCGCTCTTCTACAAAATTCTTTAAAAGATATCTTCACCTAGTTGATAGGAAATCAAATATTGTACTCAGGGCCTTAACTACAACATTGATTCTGCATGCTTCGGTCGTCCCTTCAAAATTGAATTCATACAAGAATTCATATTTTTCACTCCAACGGGTCACAACATTCCTGCAAGTGTTTCATTTTGCTCTTTCGCAACTTCACGAAGCATAACTATCAAGCAGCTTGGTCCTGCGAAATAGTGCCGACCGTCCGATCAAGAGAAACTTGATCGAGTGTTAGATTAACTAACAACTTTGGCTCCGCGCTGGGTCCCGCTTCTCTATTGGCTATATGATACCACGTGGCGCCCAACCATTGGCCTTGAAATTTCCTTCACATTCGACTTAACGCTGGCCACGTGTCTTTCCTTTATACCGTCGGTTCCACCTTGGCGGGCCCACACTTTCTTCTTAGACCACGTGTCGTCGGACACGTGGATGACTCTCATTCACTTTCGCTATTTCGCGGGGTATAAAGAACAAGCATCTTACCCTTGCAAAATAGCGCGAGCCGTCGGATCATCTGTTAAGTTGATCAGCATTTAATCATCTGAAAAGGCTTTCAGGAGGGGTGGGCCCGCTGACTCACTGTGAACACCTGGCGTCCAGTCACCTTCGGAGCTGACTTGTCACTTTGTTATACATCGAAAGAAAACCACGAGGCTCCAATAAACTCTTAACAACTATATCCTCCAGGGCCGCCATCATGACACGTGGATGACTCTCATTCACTCTCGCTATTTCATGGGGTATAAAGAATGAGCATCTTACCCTTGCGAAATAGCGCGGGCCGTCGGATCATCTGTTAAGTTGATCGACATTTAATCATCTGAAAAGGCTTTCAGGAGGGGTGGGCCTGCTGACTCATTGTGAACACCTGGCGTCTAATCATCTGCAGCGCTGACATGTCACCTTTTTATATGCTGAAAGAAAACCACAGCGCCCCAACAAACTCTTGACAGCTATACCCGCCAGGTCATCTCCTGACTGCGACCTGACTCACCTCTGGGGCCCGCCTTTTAGTCTTTAATCCTGACCCGCTGATTGTTGTGACTTGTGTCGCTTGCTACCATTTTACTTGGTATCATCAACTAGCGGGACCGTCTATGTGGCATGCCATGTCATTTTCGCAACTTCGCTGGTTTTAAACTATGCGCAACTTCGCCTAGCGAAATAGCGAAAGCCGTGGATCCATCCGCGAGATGCACACTAGTTACTGGGCCCGACAACTTTAAGAGAAAAACATATAAGGCATAATTTTTTTGATTAATTAACATAACCGCCTAGGCAAACAACAAGGGGGGACACTTCCTACGACCCCATGACCCATTACTTAAGTGAATAAAGTAACGAAAGATTAGAAACCAGAGGGTTTAAAACAAACACAAGAGGATCTAAAATCAAAAACCCTTAAACCCTTGAGGTCTAAAACAAAGCTGAAGCATTTGAAACTACATCCTATTCAAAAATTCAACAAACCATAGCCAATCATGGGAAAAGAAAAGCCCATTTTTTATCAGTGATAACACCTTGTATCCTCAAATTATCCTCAGTTTGCATCCAGGTCACTTGGTCAAACCAAGTCAACCATCCAAGTGGACTGTCCAGCCACCCAGATAAGGTGATCTCAATGTTGTTGCTAACCTTCATGTTATGTTGCAAGTATCAGGTTGATTATATTGATCGCTTACATTGTCTCTTCATCAACATAACAATCTTTGTCAGATAGACAATTATCACTTACTCCACCTGCACAACCTATCTCGATGAACTCCTTCACCTATGTTTTTTGTTATTGCCATAAGCTATCCCAAAATTCAATCTCCATGTTGACACACCTTATCGGAATAAGTTACCCTAATCACAAATCATCATGCAAAACAACCATCATCAGAATAGTCAACACTATTGGCAAAGGCAAAACATGCTAAATCGACATAACAAGTTATACCAAAGACATACTGATATCTTCTCAATATCAACATAGGTATACCGAACTCACAACTCCACAAAGACAAACTCCATCGGCATAGGTTATACCAATGACCTTATCAACTCTTCCTTTTCACTATCGACATAGTGAAAATATATTAAATCGGCCAAATAAGTTATACTGATGAGACACAATCAAAATCCCTTTATCGACATAGCTATCTCGAAGCGCATACCCATCAGAATAAATAACACTATCGGCTTAGAATTTCGACACTATCATGTGAAAAAAAACTATTTTGATGACCTAGCATGAACCAACATCGATGTAGCTATTCCTAAATCGAACTCCAACGACCTTCTCCATATCGACATTTGTTATTCTGATTTACTCACCAAGGGAGCTTCTCAATATCTTCTTCTGTCATAATAACTTACACTATTAGTATAGTAAGAAAGTGTCATTCCAAGTTCAAAAGCTACTCCGATACACCTACTCGATATACTTATTAGCATAACTATTCTGATACTATGATATCGGATTAGTTTACTCTATTGGTATTACCCAAAAATTTTATGCCACCTTTGTCCTGCTATCCCAAAAGGTGGCTCTACCTTTGTTTTCAACATTTCTATACCGATATGACAACTTCACTGCATAACACTTGATCAGTATTGTTGTCCCAATATGATATTTCACTTGCACAACACTTGATTGATATTGCTATCTCAATATGATAAATTTAATATTTGTAACACTTGTTTCTTTGCATGATCACTCTTCAACTTGGTTCTCTGCATGATCACTCTTCATCATGCAACACTTATTGACATCAATGACAATAATGCCAACAATCTCGCCCTTTGGCATTGATGTCAACACATAAACCAAACATTTCTTCTTCCCCCCTTTGACAACAATGGTAAAAGGTATTCTCCAGTCGAGCAAGATGAACCATTATTACAATATAAAAGGCAAGACCACTGTTGCTTACACAAATTCAGATCTCCCCCTTGAGACCACACATAAGGTTCAAGGATAGAAATAAGTAAACCAATGAGTTCCCCCAGAACCACAAATTGTTATAAAATCTTAAGTGCTAAAAGAAATTGGGACAACCCCCAATTTGAGTCTTAGAGATTCAAAAGTGTCTTTGGGTAGATGTTTTGTAAAAATATTAACCACTTGCTCACTTGTGCTTACATATTGAACCTTGACTTCCTTGTTAGCTACCTTCTCCCCCAAGAAATGATACTTAATTGCTATTTTTTTTCCTTGAGTGCATGACAGGGTTCTTGGAGATGTTGATTTCACTTGAGTTGTCACAATTGATGGAGATTGGATATGCATACTCTACCTAGATATCCTTGAGTGTTTGCTTCATCCAGAGAATCTCTGAACAACATGTAGCAGTAGCTATGTACTTCGCTTCAACTACTAGATAAAGAGATGGATTCTTGTTTCTTGTTGTGCCATGAGACTAACCTATCACGAAGGAAGAAAGCTCCACCATTGGTGCTCTTTCTGTCATCTATGCAACCTGCCCAATCAATATTTATAAAGGCTTATAAAGTGAAATCTCCTTTCTTTGGATACCATAAGCCATAACTAAGTGTTCCCTGCAGATATTGAATATTCTTGTAACTGCATTCACATGTGATTTCTTTGGAGCATCTTGAAATCCAACTACCATGCACACTGCTTGCACAACATCAGGCCTTGAGGCTGTGAGATACAATAGGCTACCAATCATGGATCTATACAAGGTTTTATCTACACTAGGTGAATCATCATCTTTTCTTAATTTGCATCCTGTCACCATAGGTGTACTTACTGGCTTACTATCCTCTATTTGAAACTTCTTCAACATATCCTTAGCATACTTGGTTTGTGATATAAATATACCATTTTCTAACTAAGAAATCTAAAAACCAAGAAAATCTGACAGCTCTCCAAGCATAGACATCTCAAACTCAGACTGCATTTGATTAGAAAACTCCTTGCATAAAGCATCCTTGTTTCTTCCAAAGATGATGTCATCTACATATACAACAACAATGATCATGTGAGTACCGTCTGCCTTAAAATGAAAGTTGTTGCCAGCATTCCCTTTTCTGAATCCTTGTTGTTGGAGATATTTGTCTAGCCTGGAATACCATGCCCTTGGTGCTTTTTGTAAACCATACAATTCTTTTCTCAACCTACACACAAAATTTTCATTCTCATGTAATTGAAAACCTTTAGGTTGCTCAATATACACCTCTTCTTCTAGATTGCCATTTAGAAAAGCATATTTTACATCCATTTGGTAAACCTTATATCCCTTATATGCTAAGAATGCCATGAACATTTTGATTGCTTCAAATCTTGTAATAGGAGAAAAAGTTTCTTCAAAATCTATGCCTTCTACTTGAGCATACTCCTTGCAAACTAGTCTTGTTTTATTCCTTATCACCTTTCCTTCTTCATTCATTTTATTTTTGTAAACCCCATTAGTCTCAATTGTAGACACCTAAAAATGTCTCATTGATCATGTACTAATTAGTCCTCTAATTGATTAAATAATTCTTTAATTCTTTAATTAAGTTAATTAATCTTATTCTTCTAATTTCATATTTCCTCATAATATTATTAATTATTCTATTTTTAATTCTATCATCATTTAATCTTTTAAACCATTTTCTAATGTCAATTAAATATTATTATTTAATTAACTGCGATTAATCCTTCAATTTAAATAATCTTAATTATTTAAATAAATTCATTCTCAATTTCTATTTCTAATCAATTCATCATTAACCCCTTTTCTAAATATTAATTAAATATTTATTATTTAATTAATTGTGATTTTAATCCTTTAATTTAAATAATCTTTATTATTTAATTCAATTCAATTTCTAAATAATTAAATAGTTTCTTTAAATGATTTAATTAACTAATTTATTCTTCTAATTCTAATTCCAATTCCCCAACTTCTAATTTCATTTATTTTCTAATTCAAATTCTTCTAATTTCTCCTAATTTCAAATACATGTGCATGATTTAAAAAATCAAATTAAAAATCAAAGTCAAGTTCTAAATATATTCAAATAACAAATTGGATTTAAAATAAATTCAATATTTGAATTAAATCTTATGCAAAGATTAAATTGAAAATCAAAGTCAAAGTTCAAGCACATGCTAAATCAATTAATTCAATTATCTTTTCAATTCCTATTTCTATCTTCCACTTTACTTTTTTACAAAAAGCTCTCAATCAGTTAACTATCTCCTCCTCTTTATTTCCTCCAATCATTCTTTTTCATCTTTCAATCAGCTTTTTATCAATCAGTTAACTCATTTATCTATTCAATCTATTCTATTTCACCTCTAAATCAACAGTTCAACTATCAATCAACATGTGGGTTCACCTGAGTTCCACCTCTCGATCAATCATCTCCAATTATCTATAAATTGAGCATTCAATCCTCACACTTCCTCTGAATCACGAACTTCAAATCTTTGTGTCATTTGCAGGTTGCCAGTGCAATATCTGAGAGCCACCATACCACAAAGAGAAGAAGAACAATGGAAGCCATGATGCACAATAGGTAGTTTTACATTGTTTAGAATTATTCTATATGCATCTATTTTAATTGAGTTTGTTTAAATTCTTTCACTAATACATTTGGCCTCAAATTTCGATGAAGGTTTCCGACGGACAAGGCATTTTGTGATCAAATTTGATATATTTTTTTTTAAATGCCCAATAACGTTGAAATACCGACAACAATGCCTACGACGTTTTTCGATGAAGCCCGTGTTAGTTGGAATTTCGATGACTAGAGGCATTATATATATATATATATATATATAGATATATATATAGATATATATATATATATATATATATATATATATATATATATATATATATATATATATATATAAGTGTGGGTTCATTTGAAAACCATGTGCGATGGATTGAATTAACTCTCGACTTCCTATGCCTCTACCAATTCCTTTGTTTCTTTTGCCTTTGCCTCTGCCTCTGCAAATTGGGTTTGATGCGTCCTTTACCTCTTTTGCCTCTGACTCTTCCTTTGCCTCTGCCTCTGCAAATTGGGTTGTCTAGAAGGTGATATCGAAGGATTGATTCTGTAGTTTGGAGGGTATCAAACTATTGGAGATGGCAAAATTCTTGTAGATTTTCGCATGCCTGTAAATTCTTGTTGACTTGGAAGTTGTGTGTTTGAATCATGTAAAGTTGGTTGCAGACAAGTTCATTTAAGAGTGTGTGTCTCATAAATTTGAGCTTGTCATCCTACCAGTATGTTCTCATTTATCTATTTTTCTTTACTTTTCTAATGTTGTAGTTCCTAGTTATTGAAAAGTCTTCCAATTATCGATTATGTTAGATAAAGGCTAAAAGTATTGTATAAAAATTAAAAAATAAGTAAACCCTATTTACTATACCAGAATCAATTTGCTTGCTTGCTTGTAAATGAATGTTTTCCATCTACTTGCTTGTAAATGAATGTTTATAAAGTAGTGATTGTATGAATTAGAAATATGATTTCTTAATGAAAATTGCTTTGGAAATACTTGATTCAAATATATAAAATCAATAAAAGACCAGTGCCTTGATTCCTTACTGGTTTCATATAATTTCAAATGAAAAATCCTACATTTAACCTTAGAGACAGTTTTAATAACTTGTTAATGTAACAAGACCATCATCTCAAAGGCTTCCATATGAATTTCAATTAAAATGTGACATCCAGTTAGTCTTACTGAATTTAACTTTACTTTGAAAGGCCAATAAGACAATTCGAAGTTTGCCAACCAATCCTTCAAACTGATATTCAAATTCAAAATCAATCTTACTTACAACAACATAAGATTGCACAATGAAACAACATATGTAAATAGATTTATCCAAGGAACTCATCAATCCATTGAAAAGATAGATACCATCATGAATGAGAAACACTTGAATCTTTATATTAAAAATAAAATACTTAAATCAGTTGATTTCAGTGCATATCCTCCATCAACTTTGTACTTCCAGACAACGAGTTCATAAGAAAATGCATAGAGATTGTTGATAAAAAAAACTATAAACTTGTGATATCTATCTCTCCTAGAAGATCCTCCACATATAGATGAGGATTCGGTTTGAAAAATGAAAGGGCATACCCTTTCATTAAACTAAAATTAACAAAAAACTAATTAGAAACTAACTACCTAAAAACTTCCCTAACAAACTAAAACTATAAAATACAAAGTCACATCCTTAAATATCTTTTGATATCTATGGCTGGTCTCAAAGCATCTGATCACACTTTTGAATGTGCTTCGAATATCCCTTTGATTTGTAGGTATTTGCATCATAGATAATATCTCTGACCACAATCTCCAAAGTGATGAAGTTTTCCATCTAGTCGATTGTCTCTCTCATGTCAAGTACATCAGACTGGGCAATGTTAAAGGAAGCACTGAGAAGAATTTGGCACTCCATAGTCCATTTATCCTTATCCTTAATCTATTTGTTCTGATCTTCAATTTCTAGAAAACCATGTTGTACTATTTCCTTACATTCATTAAATTCATTTTCCAATTCTGTGTCAAAGTCTTCATGCTTTTTCAACAACTTTTGTATTCCTTTAATGACTTCAGCATCTGTATTGGCCATTGTCTTATCATGCAGCAGAGTTCCTAGTCTGTTATAAATCCAGTTGTGAGATATTACATTATCCATATTCTTTTGATAAATAGCCCAGAAATCTTCAAGGAAACCCTGCAATTTTTCAAATCGCTTAGTCAATAAAATAGAGGTCGTTTCAACCCTCACACTCTACATTTTCCTTTTCAACTTTTTATTTTCCAGTTGCACTTCCTCACATTTATTTTTCCACTGAGACCCATGATAAATTTGTGGCACAGACTGTCCTCCTCTTTTTAACAATTCTTCATAGACTCCCTTGTACTGATCTCTTTCTTTGATCAATTTGACCAATTGTTCTTTATTAAATTTTTAAATATAAATACCCATATCAATAGTAATAATGGGATCTAATTCACCAAATTTCAATTTCATCATGTGACCAAAGGCTTTATCCACATCAATGATTTTTGGCCTCTTATTTGGAGGGTACAGAGCCCATAAAAGAAAAGCCTCTTCATTCTGGTCAAATCTAGAGCCAACATACACATCATTTACCCCATGAATATCCAATTTAAAATACTTATTCTTAGAATGTAACATGCTATGAAAAAAAAATGATGCACTCGTGTCCCATCTTGGAAAGATAATGATTCCTACTTCACTAAGAAGTTGTCTTCCCCTTTGAGGGGTTATAGTGGTCAATTATAAATTGATTTCTTCCTTTAGTTTCCCCAACAATTTTCATTCTTTTTCAAGGGTTACATTTGGGATAGGGTCTCTCAGTTTTTTCCCTTTGAAATTATATAAAATGATTTAAATTCTTTTGACTTAATAAAAACATCATCAGACACAAAGGTAGAATACTTATCGTATCTTGCATCACTATGGATGTTTATCCTGGCAATAATTTTCTCTTGAAAGTCTGGCTCTTCTGCTGTATCCGGTGCTTGATGCCTAGATACCACCTCAACTTCTTCAAACTCGCCTTCACTCTCTTCTTCTTTAGTTTCCATTTCTTGCAATCTCTTTTTCTTTTCTTCCAATTTCTTGTTTAATTCAACAATGGCTGTCCGGGCCTCTTCCTCCTCCATGTTTCTAAACATGTCCTCTGCTTCCAAGTAAACATGAATATAATCTCCCAGATTTTGACTTTTCTTGTAATTGTGAATATATCCCTCAAGGTCATAATTGACACTAGTAGCATATTTGAACACATTATATTCTTCAATTAGTTTCCTATCAATGGCTTCATAAGACTTTGTTTATACAATGGTAAAATCCCCAAACCTAAGAGTCCCAGGTAGGAAAGTCTTCTTATGCATACCTCCAAAATGTTTGGCATTTGAAACACTTAGCTGACTCACAATCTCCAGATAAGCAATTATGTCTGGTACAAGTTTTGGCAACAAATATGGGGTTCCTTCGAAACCATAAATCCTTAAGCAAGTAAAATCCTTGTGAACAAACCAATCACCCTAGTTGTGATTGACAATACCTATTTCATCAAGATCAACAGGTCTAAGAAATCTTTTAACTTCAGTGGAAATAGATCCTTCACACGGGACACCATACATCTGGTATAATGGCTTTACTATTAGCTCTTCAAACTTGATGTAGTTTGATTTCACATATCATGAATCCCAAACTGATGTCCACATCTGTACTGGTTGTTCTTTACCTAGTCTGTCCATTGTGTTTAATTTTAAATTCATTGGCCACATACCCCTAAATCTTCCATAAAATAAAATCAAATGCATTAACAATGAGTAAAATTTTAAAGTGGGCTCCCTATTTTCTCTGAGGTTCAAGAAATATTCGTGTAATTTTTCTACAACATAAGTAGCATAATCAAAGGGTCTTGGCTCATACATTTGTATATTTTCTGCTAACACTAGAGGCCCAACATTAGCTACATAAGGGACCTATATACCTCCAACCTGTCTGCATGACATATAGGTGTACTGTTAGTGTCTTAAAATGTCCATGTTGAATGGGGGACCATCCTCTTTGGTTAGAATGCCCTTCTCAACCCTGTGGAAAGCTAAGTTCCACCCTTTATAAATAGTATCCATTTTAACAAATTCCTCCTCTAGTTCTTCGAACAACAAGGGTACATCAGGGTTAGGGTCTAAGCTAAAAACTTCATCTATGGTGTCACGGCTAAATTTGATAAACACTTTGCCATTTAGAAATTGAGTGCATCTCTTCACATAATTGTAATTTTTGACCAATACTTCCATCAATCTGATATTTACAAAAATATTTGGAACAACTAGTTTACCTAAGCTGGTTAACCATGGGTTACAAAATGGCACTTCTGTGTCCTTTCTTAGAAAATGAAATAGGAAGAGTTCTTAACCTCTCACCTTTGTCCACACATCTCCAAGCCCTTTAAACCTATCCTCAAGTTGGTCTTTCCTGGGAAAATGTTGTTTCGACCTCCTTGATTTTGGGCCTGGGGATTGCAATTGATCAATGATATTTTAATTCAGTTTCCGTGTAGGAGGGACTTCTGCTGTTTTGGATTTTTTCGACATGGATTCAGAGCCCTCAACACTCCTCTTTCTTCTTGATTAATTTGTAGCCTCCATGATGTGTGATTAATTGTGAGCAATAATTCTCACCTTGTGTGTTTTTTTACTAATACGCAACCTACATTTGGTTCTTAATTTTCCTCATGTGATCCATCAATCTACTCAATTGCACATATTAAATACAGGTTGCTTTGGTTTCAATTTTAAATTGTATCTATAACGGCTCATCGGTATATGTTTTCCTGATGAATTACTCCCTTGGCACCATCAATAATATTTCATTCCTTAAGTTTCTTTGGTTTTTATCAGTGTGTGTCTTCCTGATCCCTCCATCGGGTATCGACATAACCTTGAACAACCTCTGCCGATAGTTACTTTTTCCCCGATGAATATCCTTCTCTATTATTTCCATTGGGCATCAAGATAGTTTGAAATGTTACACCCCGATCTCTTTAATTTGTACCGATGACTAAGGCTTCTCTTCCTATTAGTGTAAGTCTTATGGATAGCCTTATCGGCTATCAGCAAGACAACAATTCGCATGTTCTGATAGAAAAGGTCACGCCGATGATACTTTAGTAATGACGCAGTTGGTGTATATTCTCTTGATGTGTCTATCAGGTATCGGGATAACTCCTATCCCCTTTTAGTGATATTTAATCACTTCCCAATGACCTTTGTCTTTGCTAGGGTTCTTTCTTCGAGGTAGGCTACACCAATAGTTTGATTTGCAGACTTGTGGAGTTCTAATGGACTTTTTCCATTTCTCTTCCACTTCTAGACATCCATACTTAAAGACATCCATACTCTCTTGTTTCTTAAATAAAATGGAGAAGTAAATGGTACTATGATTAAGAAGCTACATACTCATCATGAGTACTGAGAAATAAACAAGCTTGTCAAGCTTGAAATCAATGTGTAAGGCTAACTGAGTCATTTTGTCAAAAGTTGTCAAATAGTCCTATTCAGGTCCTGATTGTTCAAATAATGTAAATGTACCCATGGAAGGGTAATAAAGGTTTAATATGTTGTTTTGAGTCCATTCTAAGGTGTTCAAATTATCTAAGTAATGTTTAGTGGTCATTCATGTCAAAAGGCAAAAGTTGTCAAGGCGTCACTAAAAAGTTGTAATGCAACAATGCATAAAATGTTGTCAAATTGTACATTTCAGTCATAGGGACAGTTGGAATAGTTATAGAACCATGAGAGGCTATAAAATCCATCATTTATTTGGATTAAGTGTTTGTGACAGAGTTAGAGGAAAGTCTTATAAGGATAGATCAAATAAAGCCTTTGACTGTCACTTAATTCTGCAGGGTTGTGACAGTTACACAGTTGTATATGAGTTTGAAAGTAAAACTTCCATATAATTGTTTGTTGGATAAATAGGAAGGAAGTGTATTGCTATAAAGTATGTATTGGAAATTTTTTTTGATGAAGATTCAAGGAGAAAATTGATATTTTGTTCAATACTTTTAACTGTTGTTTTTGATAGTCATGATTATTTGCTGCTTTAGATGTTTTTCCTAATAAGATTTGGATTGAATATGGCCCTTAATAACCTATTTGAGGTTGTAGAATGAAGAGATATATTTAATTCAAGATATTTTTGAAGGTCATCCATGGATTATAAAGAAATTTCTAATGGTTTTTGTCAAAACTGTCATAAAACCCTTGTTGATAGGGTTGCAACAAAAGAATTGATTATAACTCTTAATGTAACCGCTCAAGTTTCTTCATATTTTGGATTCTAATAGTCAATTCAATTATCTTTCATATGAAGTTGGTTTCATGTTGAATTCTTTGTAAATTCATCATTCCTAATTTGATTCTATTAGATGACACAATAAAAAGGTTTCTCTTTTTTTTAAAACTCAAATATTTTTCATCAACTTGCCAAAATCAAGCTTCTTTTTTAGCCAAGAAAACTATCTAAATAAAATAGTCTTCATAATTGAAGAGAATATAAGTTTAAGTAACATTTCAACTTCTATATAACTAGTTCTAAGTAGACTTTCATGCTTGTGATATCCTTTTATGTAGTTTGTGAAGGTTACGCACCGAATTTTTGATAGCTCGACTTTTTTGCATGTGAAGAAAGACCATGTCAGAAAATATCAGTGAAGAATAAAATAAGGAGACAATTGCTAGATTGTGGTCTAACTTGAAAAGAAAAGGCGATGGAAAATGTTATCGTCCCTGCAAAATTTGTAAGGGCTTGAAGACTAGAATACTTCTAATCAAAACAACTAAGAAAAATTTTAGGCAGCATGGTCACATTGAAGGGGGACATGATTATCATCCATTTGTAAGTTGTTCATTATATTGTTTTAACAATTTATATACATAAGAAATCACTTCATGATGAGATCATGATCATGGTTTATTTATGTTGATAATTTTTATATAGGTCAAGCTCCCCAGGGCACATGGTATGGACCAACACAACTCAAAGAATATGTTTTTTGAAGTGGAGGAACATGGAGGTGTGAATATCAAAGCTGAAGATAATGATCCCATGGAAGATGATGATCATGCACCAGAAAACACAATTGAAGATGATGGTACAAATACATTGATCCACGACATATTTAGTACTAGTGTAGCTGATCATGATGATCAAGATGACTTTGATATTGTTCATGATTTACCTATACTTGAGAAGGTATACAAGTCCCTTTATGAAGGCTCCCAAACAACTCTTCTTTATGTTGTATTGTTGTTGGTGAACTTCAAGGTTATGATCGGTTTATCCAACATAACAATCTCACATATGTTAAGGTATGTCGTATATGTCATTATAGTTAATAAAGGGTGAATCATGTACCATTAATATTATTTATATTAAAAAATTAATATTTTGTAGATTGATAAGTGAGTTTTTGTTACCACTATCAAATATTCTACCTCGCTCAAACTGAGAATTATCTTCCATTCTGAAAGATATTGGAATGGAGTATCAAGCAATAGATGCTTGTCCTAGTGATCATATTATATATCATAAACAACATGAATTTGCAACAGAATGCCTTGAATTTCATATCAGTGGATATTGAACAGATCAAATAACAAAAAAAGTGCCTCGCAAGGTTCTTCATTATATTCCCATTATTCTATGTATGCAATGATTATTCAGGTGCACTAGCTTGGCACAATTTATGGATTACCATGCATGCAATAGAAGTTGAGATAACATTATTTGAATTCTTGCAGATGGCTCAACATTTATGGAGATAAAGGAAAAGTGGCCACACTTTAAAGAAGAACCTCGTAATCTCAAGCTTTCATTGGCAGTGGACGGTGTCAATCCATTTGGAGAGATGAGATTTGTTTAGTCGGTGTGGCTAGTTTTTGTTATCAATAATAACATTCCTCCATGTATGTCAATAAAGAGGGAGAACATAATGTTGGTGATGATTGTTCCAGGTATTTTATCATTTAATAGTCATCTACATTTAATTATAAATATTGCAGTAAAATGGTCATAATAATTATGTAATTTTTTTGTTCGTTCAACTCAGTAAGTACCAAGCTAAAGATACAAATGTGTATATTGAGCCTCTTATCGACGAGTTGTTGGATTTATGGAATGGTGTCACTATGTATGACGTCTCTAGACTAATAGGACAAAGACATGATGCCCCAGGGATAACACATTTTTGTTGTATGTTACAATGTTCAAGTTGCGCATTATAATTATAAAAATTAACATATTTAATCCAATTATACATTATCTTGTAGGTCTTCAAACAAAGGGAAAATTTGCATGTCCAGTTTGTGGTCCAAAGATGAAATCCTGTCATTCAAAAAGTTTAGGAAAGCAGGTGTTTGATGAGTATAGGCACTTCCTCCACAT
Organism: Cryptomeria japonica; assembly: GCF_030272615.1. Lineage (NCBI taxonomy): Eukaryota > Viridiplantae > Streptophyta > Pinopsida > Cupressales > Cupressaceae > Cryptomeria > Cryptomeria japonica. The sequence continues at coordinate 215,568,455 of NC_081413.1, forward strand.
AAATCGTAAGTATCAAAATACTGAAAAACATTTTTTCAATGGGAAAGAAGAGACTACATGAAAGCCATGAAGAATGACACCTTGCCTATGGAAGTTGGAATAAAATAGAATTAATTGTCAAGGTAATGTCATTCCATCTAATGGTTTATGTTTGGAATTTGTATTTTTCTATTGTGTTTTGTTTACTGATGATGTAATTGATGATCGTAAAGGTTGTCAAGGCATTAATGACTACCTTCCAAAGGGACTAAAAAGTTATCTAAGACAATTTAGTAGGTTTCCCTACTACGAGAAGCTACAAATTGTGCATTTGTTTGATACTATGCATAGTGGAAAGAACATAATAGAGACATTATGGAAAATATTGGAGGGAAGGCGTGACAAAGAAAAAAATGTCAAAATTTGTAGTGACATTCAGGAATCCAATCATGCAATGAAAAATGTCATTCAATAAAATAGAAATGGAGACCAGATTAATATAAGTGCCCTTCCTTGGTTATTAATGGACCAACAAAGCAATGCTATAAAAGAAGTCATACAAAAAATTCGATTTCCCACAGGATTTGCTGTGAACATAAACAATGTCATATCAAAGAAAAGTGAATTTGGGCCAGGGATGAAAACACATGATTGGCATACCTTCATTAAGGTAATTCACGTTCTTGTGTATTTACTAAATATTTGTATACTACACATGTACTTTTCATTGTATTGTGTTAGAAAACAATGAAAAGATCATTTGATAATTGTTGTAGTACGTTCTACCTCTATCTCTCTCAGACAACTTTGACAATAATGTCAAGCAAGTCATATATGATCTTGGAAAATAAATGAGGTAAGTAGTTATCTTTGTTCAATTTGTTGTATAGATAATATATTTGCGGTTTTTTTTACTTGTTATATAATATATTATATATTATTTTGTAAAGTCTCATTTAAATATTTTTGCATCTTGAATATCTTCTAGGTGGTTGTCATCTAAAGAAATCCATAGAGAAGATATAAAATATCGGAAGAGAAAAATTCCTCATTTAATGTGTGAAATATAAAAGTGTCTACCTTCAACTTTTTTCTATGCACAAGAACACTACCTCATACACCAAGTTGAGGAGATTGAATTGTGTGGACCTGTACACACTAGGTCAATGTGGATGGTTGAGAGGCACTTGAAATTTTTGAAGGCTTTGGTTCAACAAAGAGCACATCCTGAGGGTTCTATGGTGGAGGGATATATGGTATACCAAACTATGGTGTACATTGTTGAATATCTTCTTAAGTTTGCAGAAAAGATCCACATAGATCACATTTGGGATCCCAACCCCATTAACAAATTCAAAGGGGAGTACTTGATGGGGAAAGGTAGATTTAGGAAAGTGAGAGGTAATTATAAGATGTTATTGTAGTTAATTAATTCTTAATCTTCTAAATAAATCAGTTGTAAGTCATCTATTAATTATTTGTACAGTTGGTTAGGAGTGGGATGCGCTACATTTGTATATTGCAAATAATCTTGATTGGATGATGGTGTGGATTGAATGATGTCAACATTCTGGTCACACATTAACATGGGAAGGTGTGGCTTCATTGGTTAAAGAAGCTCATCGTAATGGAGATTCCAGTGTTACACAAAGGGAAATTGATTTAGCATGTGGTTTAAGAGATAAATAGGTACGCATAATTTTATTAATCAACCGTATGTTTATCAACTCATGATGCAATAATTTTAACACGTTAGACATATTCTAGGTCAAACACCACAAGGCTATGTGTTGAAATGGTCATAAATTTCGCATCAAAAAGTTGGATGACACGAAGAAAACTTGTGATTCTAGGATAACTACAGTCTTTGAGGTGACCAATATTTCATCTAGAAATGACATACATCCTCAAGGGTCTCAAAATCTATACTGTTATGCCCAACATATCTATTTCCCCATTAGTCTCCTTGAGTTGAAATGTGGGCCCCCTTTTTCTTTTTTTTCCTTGGAACTCCGGAGTCCCAAGGTCCTTTGTCTATTGACCTCAGAACCTTAGAGTCCCGAGGTCTTTTGTCTATTGACCTCGAAACTCCAGAGTCCTAGAGTCCCGAGGTCTTTTGTCTGTTGACCTCAGAGCCCCGAAACCCCAGAGTCCTGAGGTCTTTTGTCTGTTGACCTCGGAACCTCGGAATCCCGGACTTCCGAGGTCATCTTTGCTGCCTGCTCCAGAACCCTGGGTCCCTGGAGTTCCGGGGTGAGGTGTTCTTTTTCTTTTGTCAAGCTCGAAAGCTCAGGACCCTAGAGTCCCAGGGTTGTGTTAAACGCTTTCATACGGATGGGTTTGGGAAGCTATAAATAAAGATCATGGTCTTTTAAAATTCATTTTGTACATTTAGAGCTCCTCCTCCCTAGCTCCAGGTTGCGAACTTCCAGATCTCTGAGCTTTCCTTGGCGTTTTCGGGCATTTTGATTCACCAGGTTGGTGAATTCTCTTTCCCTTGTTGTGTTTTCTAGGCTAGTTTTCCTTTCCTTTCCCTTTCGCTTGTTTTTCTTTTTGTTTTCGTGTGGTTTTTGTTGTTTTGCATGCCCTAGTTTTGAGCCAGGACCTCGGATCCCCGAAGTTCCAGGTGGTTTCATTTTCCCCACCCCGGAACACCAGATCCCTAGAGTTCTGGGTGGTTCCATTTTCCACACCCCAGAACCCCGGATCCCCGGAGTTCCAGGTGGCTTCCATTTTCACCACCTTGGAACCCCAGATTCCTGGAGTTCTGGGTGGCTTCCATTTCCACACCCCAGATCCCTAGAGTTCCGAGCGGTTTCATTTTCACCACCCCCCTGGAGTTCCGGGTCACCACTTCCATTAGCTTGGAACCCCAGAACCTCAGAGTTCCGGGAGGTTTTTGTGTAGACCTAACCTCGGAACCCCAGATCCCCAATGTTTCGAGCCTTCTCCCCTTGTGGCCAACCCGGGAACCCGAAGTCCCGAAGCTAATTAAAGTTTATGCCTAATATTGGAGACTGAAGCTTTGTGTTTTGCTTGCAGGTTCAAGTGGTTAGATGGAGTCATCCGCCAACAAAAGAGGCAAAGAAATTGATAGACTCCCACCCACCATGAAGTACCATTACCAGGGACAGGTCCATGTCTCAAAGCTTGAGGATCAAATCGGATGGGTTACAGACACTAAAATCGGCCACATAGAAATAGAAGATATTAGAACTCAATTGAATAAACCTATCCTGGAGGCCCTCCATCGAAGAATCAAGAGATCCGGCCTAGTAAAGGCCACCGTATTCCCACAATCGTTGGAGGCACCAAAATTAATAATGACCATTGCCCCATTTTTCAATTCAGAGACTAGAAAGTGCACAGACGCACACGAAAAAATAGTTATAGACTTATCCCCAGATATGCTTTGATTCATCTTTGGTATCCCCACTAGGGAAGAAGTGTTTTTGCTAACTGAGGAAGAGGTCTTAAAGGCATGGAATGACAAAATATCAGCCAATAAGAGGCACATGAATCCCAATTGGCTAGAAGAAGAAAGAAAGATAGGGCTTAAGGCAACAGAGATCCTAAGGGTGGATTTCAAAGAACCTCAAAAGGACCTGATCATTATGCTCAGCAGGGCCTTTGGCAAGCCGGACTGCAAGCACTTCCATCCCTGGATGTTCTAGTTCATGAGAACTATCTTAATAAGGAAACAATACTTTGATTGGCCACAGATCCTCTCTAATAATATATGTAAGCAGTTGAAAGAGGTGCAGCATACCCAAAAGTTCTTCTTCACATCATATGTCATCTAGGTAGTTGCTAGAGTTGGAAAATTCCCACGCCTATAGGTGGAAGGACAATTGGGAGAGAAGGAAGGACATAAGAAGATATGGGAGTATTATTCCCAACTCACTCTAGCCAATGCTAAGGTGCACTTCAAGAGAGTTAATTATGCCTTTGTTTTCCCGATAATCATCAAATTGACAGGGGATGCAGGATACCGGATTAGCCCAGAGGCTATGGCTATCATTCGAGAGTGGGCATGTTGGTTCATCCAAAACCCACGCTCCACTTACATCAGGGTTAGTGGGTTCACAGGGAACCCAATGCTGCTAGCTCGTTATTGCAATGATAGAGTGATTCTGCTAGAATATGTAAGACAACTTGTAGGCCTTCAATCATTGCTGTCATCGAAACATAAAACAAGAATTGATTTCTCAGTGTCTATTGGATACTTTGCCTATTCCAAGATATAAGTGGCAAAACTAGTGGAACAAGAGCTTCAAGATTTAAACTTGAAATAATATGATCATGCTAGGGAATTTTATGATCCCTACAGGAAACTCAAACAAGCTATCCCTAAGGCATATGAGGGGCACAAGCCCAGCCTAGAAGATTTTTGGGCCAACATACAAGATAGTTTTGAGGTCAAGGAAAAGAACTATAATAGGTTATCTGTCCCACATGTAAGAGATTTTGGTATTGAGACTAACCTCCCTAAAAACCTGAGGGATGATGGAGAGTTGCTTGATCCAGTCTATAGAGAATCAAGTATAGATAAGAGGCCCCTCTCCCTAGTAAAGTGGTATGTAACTAAAGATACAAAAATATGGAGAAGGTCTCCTAGGCGGTCATCAATAGGACTAAACAATGGTTAAGCTAGAGGGTAAGGCCCAGCGTATCAAAAATAAAACAAAAGGAATCCACCTCAGGGGTACCTCAGTCAAGAGGCCATAAGGAGTATGCTCAAAAGACAAGGTCAACCTCAAGGCAAAATACCTCCACCGACCCAGGTGAGGAAGACAAGCCTCAAGAATGTACTGAGGACTTATTGAAGAAACTGCAAGAAAAGATGACAGAGTCTGAACTATTGAAGAAGGTTGTAGACCTAGGGGTGACCGATGGGTTGGGCATGGTGCCACTCGCCAAAGTTCTCCCACCAAGGACGGCTATAGGTCACACCGAAGGAGAAGGGTACTGGTGCAGGAGCACCTCATCCTTTCAAGGGCCCATATGTGGGGCATGATTTAGTTTGTTTTTGTTTTGTTCAAATAAGGTCTATTTAGACCCAACATGATGTAATAAGGCCAATAGTGCCAATAAAATGTAAAGGTTGAGTCAGTTGAGTCATATGTCCTTAAAATTGTCAAATTGCTCACATAGGGCCTAGTGGTCAAAACAAGTCAAAATGGCGATATCAAGGTTGTGGGGAGTATTTTGTGTCTTTTTTAATGTTAGAACATGTCATTTAACCTATTTGGGGTATTGGATGATCAAGAAGTACAATAAACCAAAATTTGTCAAAAAGCAAGAAATGATGTCAATGCAACTTTTCAAAGTTGCTTGACAACATTTGCAAAAAGGTTAGTTTTGGGTGGTTATAGTTGGTTGGTCGGTTGGGAATCCTTATAACTCCATAAATATGGTTAAAAAACTCCTCAAAAGATGTAATTTTCAAAATTGAAGTTTTTGGCAATAATAGTAAATGGTTTCCTTGCACATTCTATGTTTTTCCTTAACTTTCCTCACATTCAATCTGCAATTTGTTAGTTTTCACCATTGCTATGCATTGAAGGTTCATTAACATGGTTTGAGGGTTTAATCATATTAAATTACCTTTCATTTAATTCAGGTTTCATTTCATTTGGTATTGTTTTGGCAAAGATACAATAAGTTTTCTAGAAATTGTCAAAACCCAGAACTGAGGCAAACCGAGACAAAGATAATGCTATATCTTTTTGTTCCTGGTTGATCAAGCCACAAAAATTGGTGGAAACATGTAATATTATGTATATTATCATTCCATTATTGTTTCAGGGTTCCATCATAGGTTTTCTCATGGTTTGAGGCATGAAAGTGACTAAAAACCTGCCCCAGGGAGGTTTGACTGTCATAAGAAAAACAGTCCCGATACGGGGTCAATATCTCAATACTTAACCATTGGATCTTTCTAATTTTTTTAATATGTTCTTCATACCCAAGTTTTCTAGAGTCCCATTGGAGGGATCTTCAGAATATGTCCAATTGAAAATGTTATTCATCTCTGAGTGCGCGTGTGTCAAAGAGGCCAATAAGTTCTTGTTTAATAGTAATCTTTTGTAAATGTTGAGGGTTGGATCAGAGTACATGGTGTTTGATAATTAAGGGTTGATATGAGTTTTGAGAGGGTGTGTGGAAGTCTCAAGGACCTCTAGAAATTTATGGTATCCTTCAAACAAACTTAAACTCCCTTGGTTTATGACTATCCTCAATGCCAAGAAACCTATCGTAGTTGGTCTAGAAGGTATGATTGAGTTCATAGGCAAGAGCAATATGTGTGGAGTTTTACTAAATATTATGGAAAACCTTCATAAGGGGAAGTGTTCAATCATTGTGAAACCTCAACAATGTGAAGTAGATTCCTAAAAGGTGTAGGGCTTGTGTGTGTTGGTGTGGATGCTCTGCATCAGGTACCCAGGAACAAGAAGAGAATGTAGAAGCTACTTAGGAGATACCCGCTCAGCCACCTTCAACAGGTACAACAAGTGCTCCAGGCACCACTGCTCCTACACCACCATTAGTCAATATATCTATAGGGAAGTATAGAGTGCAAGGCTTCACATCCACCACTGAAGGGGTGAAAGTTATAAACGTCAAGTCTGACTCCAATCAAGAAGAAGAGGATCTTGAGCAACAACGACCGCTAGAAGGTGAAGGGGGTGAGGCAGAAGACATATTGAATGAAAGGTTGTTCCTAACTCCCCAAGATCAAGAGGACCTTCTTAAGGATATAGTAGCTAGGCAAGAAAGATGGAGCCAAGTGATGAATAAATGGAATTCAATGAGGAGTTCAGTGGCAAGCTAGGAGAATTACAAAAACAACAAGCTCTCCAAGCTAACCTAGCCCGCCAGAGTTCCTCACCCCAAGATCCTGGGCAAACTGGAGCTGAAGCAAAGGAGCAGGTAGAGGTTCATGCCATAACTGCGGATATTGTATAACATCAAGTTGATAAAGATGAAGATATACCACAATGGCTGGAGTTTACCTTCGGGAAGAAAAAGAGAAAAGAAGAACTCCCAGAGGTCACTCTACAACAAGTAATCATTGAGGAACCTCCAAAGGTTCAAAAGCTAAAAACCATCCATCATTTGTCAAAAATAGATTCCGGTGAGGTGATTGCAGACATGGCAATACCACATGAAGTTAAAGGATAGGTTTCTCCCAAGTATCAAATATCCCAGGTAAATTTGGGTAAGCAAACCAAGTGGGGAGAGATAGATACCTTGGAGCTAGCCACAAGTGTTGTCAGAGGGCATGTTGAAAAGAAGCATACCTCAAATATGGAGCTTAAGGTGCAACTTGGACAATATAAGCAACTCCTGATAGAAATGAGTAAATATCTAGACTCTTGTAGAATGGATGACCTACCTTCAACCTCATCACTGCCAGAGGGACAAGTAAAGGCACTAGTGGAGGTGAGATGAGTGGCTGCTGCCGCCAAATCTTGGACCCAGGTAAATGCAACCAAGATTAGGTTGTTCTTGCAGAATATAGTAGAAATATACCATAAGGCGGTACAGGTAGGTGGAGCTTTGGCAACCTGGTCCACACAATGGGAGCATAAGGAGAGCACTTTCAATAAACAACTCTGAATTCTGAAAAGGATACTACAGTTAGGGGAAGAGGTGATAGTAAACGAAAACCTCTTAGGAGGAGATAGCTATGAAAACTTACAGTCCTATGTATACATTTTGGAGCTGAAGATAGAGATGTATCAACAGTATATCAAGGATATGACTGACATTTGGGACCCTCTCCTTAGGGAGATTTTATCATATGAGAATTTTGTGATGAATATACTAGGACCTTTTGGCCTCAGAATAGCTGATACCAGAATAATGGACCAGCAACAAGTTTTGAATCAGTGGGATGCATATGAGGCACAACACCTAGGACCTGCTACCCAGTTCGGTGTCGCCCTTATGGATAGATACACACAGCTAATTACTCAGTGTCAAGAGGTGGCAGATACAGTGAAGGAGTTAGAGGAACAAGGAGCACATGTGGATGAGGTTTTGAAGAAATATAAATTTAGAATTAAACATGTAGCTAATCCTCTAGTCCAAGCAGTTGCATGTATAATTGAAAATTATAAAGCTTTTACCAAGAAATAAAAATTTAAGCACACAATTGCTAAAGATAGCAAAGCTTTTTCTTGTATTTTAAAACTGCTGCTCCTACTCAAGTTCCAAGTTTGAAAGAAATCCTGCATGATTATGAAAATGTGGCTCACCTAGCATGGTCTTTGTAGTGCTCATGTAGTCTCCGTTTTGTAGTTGTTAAGTGGAGTGTCAAGGCAGAAACTTGCAAGTTAACTGCGACTCCTAATTTTAGTTCTTAATTTAGGGTAGGTTTATTTCCTAAATAATAGGGTGGAGAGCTTCTATAAATTGAGAAGTTGGATTCATTTGTAAGGGTCCCAAATTGATGATTTGTGGCCTACTTAGAGATTTTAGAGTATTTTGCAGATTGTTAAGAAGTTTGAGTTATTTTTGTTATACATTCATGGAGATTAATATGAAAAGCAGCTTGTAGATTGCCTGATCTATGTTTATATTTTATCAAATTATTCTGTGTAATCCGGTAACATCTATTATTTTGAGTTAGCAGCATGGTTTAATCTTTTTGTCTATCACTTTATGAATCATATTGCGCACGTCAGTGGTGTATGAGAAATATTGAGATAGGCCATATTGTTGATGATTTTGTAGGTTTGTTGGAGGTCCATTGTTGAATGCTAACTTGGATAATATTTGATAATTGCTTAGATTGCAGGGAACTAATTGAGTACTTCATTAAGTTGTTATTATATTGGTCTTTGTTGTTATTTTCTTGCTTCCCTTCATGCTTTGCATTTTATTTTCTAGAGAATCTTAAACCATAAAAATACAAAAGAGAGGAAGTGCAATTACCCATAACCAGCAAGATTTAGTTTTAACCAGTAGGCCCCTTTACAGGTATAACCTAATCAACCATTGAGCCATCCATCACCATCAAGACTCGACTACAGAGACCTTGGAGTAGTGAGTTCTTCCAAACTCTTTACTTTTCAGGAGAGGTGGTGAGTGTTTGCATAAACTACCTGACTATCGGTGAGTGTGTCAAAACACCCGTCAACAAATACTATGGCATTTTGGATGATATACTTGAGTGTGACTTCAATTCCTTCAATTTAGTTTTGTTCATCATCATATGGTGTAGGCTATGAATGAATAAAAATGATCTTGATAGAACTGTTATTAAACATGATAATAGATTTACAATGGTTAATACAAGGTCGTTTGAGCTAGTTGGAGATGAGCCCTATGTTCTTCCAAGCCAATTTAAGTAGGTATTTTACTCAAAGGTTCCACATAAACTAGGTTGGTCATTTGCTGTTAGACATGATCCAAGAGGAATGCTGATAAAGTATAATGAGATGGAAGAAGAAGATACCGAAGAAGTAGAAGATGATATAGATGATGATGATGATGGTGTTGCTGCCACTGCTGATGATTATGATGATGGTGATGGTGATGGTGATGGTGATTGCGATGGTGATGGCGATGGTGATGGTGATGGTGATGGTGATGGTGATGGTGATGTTGATGGTGATGATGGTGATGAAGATGAAGATGACAATGACGATGATGATGACGATGATGATGACGATGACGATGATGATGAAGATGACGATGATGATGAGGATGACTATAACGATGATGACAATGACGATGACGATGATGATGATGATGACGATGACGATGACGATGACGACGATGATGATGATGACGATGACGATGACGATGACGATGACGATGATGACGATGATGATGACAATGACGATGACGATGACGATGACGAGGATGATGAGGATGATGAGGATGATGATGATGATGATGATGATGATGATGATGATGATGATGATGGCGATGATGATCATGATGGTCATGATGATGAGTTGGATGAAGAATAAAATCAATGACATGAATGCAAAGTATGACATTTTTTGAACTTTGTATTTATTTATGGAATTTGGACTGTTTATTAGCTATGTGATGGATGGTGATTTAAAATACATATGTGATGGATTACATGTTTATGATGATACATTTGACATTTTTTGAACTTTGTGTTTATTTATGGAATGTGGATTGTCTATTAGCTATGTGATGGATGGTGATTTATGATATATATGTGATAGATTACATGTTTATGGTGATACATATGTGATGCCTATGATGCTTAATTACATATATGATGATACATATGTGATGCTTATGATTCGCATGATACATATGTATTTATTGTTTATCAAATTACAAATGTAATGCTTATGATGCTCAATTGTTGGTGTTGATTTCATGTATATATTTTGTGTGATGCTGCCACCCTTGGTGTAAATAGGTAATTGACTATAGACACAGTCAACCCTTTAGTTGAGGGTCCTACATAGTCTACATAAAGTAAAGGTAAGGAATAAAAAATATACAATGATTATGATGATTGCATATTGTTCATGTTGTGTACTATGTAATTTTTAGTATACGTATCATGTAATTTTTAGCTAACATAAGATAATTAAATTACATATGTAGGAACCTGAACCCCTTTGATGAGGATCCTGCACAATCTCATGGATTGATAGGTATAAGTCAATACACCCTATAGAAATAGTTTATTATTAAAAAATTAATAGGAAAACAAACTTCCTCAGTTCTTCAAACCTCAACATTAGTAGCAAATCTAATACAGTTATCAACACTTGAGGCCCCAGTTGGACTTATTCAATTTTTAATCTCAACATCAAGTTCAGGGCCAGCTTCTTCATTAACATTACCCTCATTTGCAAAATATCTCTCTCATTACCAACTAACTCTCTTATTTGATGGAGTACAGTTACCACCAAATAGGTATTTGTTAGATGTGTCTTCCTCAAGTGAGGGAAATGTAGGAATAGTCGATGAATGTGAGACATGTAGTAGGTCTAAAATAGGGAGATCAACTAGAGGTCAAAAGATTAGAAGAAAATTCAATAATTACATGGAAGTTTTCCTTGCTCAAGGGGGGTCATGTTCTTATGATGATGAGACAAAAGGCGACATCGAGGTGCCCTTGAGGTACAAACATCTAGAGAAACAATGGGTACCCAAGAAACTTCCTCCGATAAACACCGATTTTTGTGTTAACAAGAGGATATATCGCATAGAACCTTCATTGTTACATGGTTTGGGCCTATTTTTCATGGATGGCATAAAGGTATGTTACAAAAAAGTTGCTGAATTGATGGAGTATATTGAACCTTGTTACAATTACAAAAATTGGATGCAGATTGTTCGATATAAAAAAAGTATGCGTAGGTATGCACTGTCAGCAAATTATATACAATAGAAAGATAATGATCAAAGTAAACAAGTGGATGTATACATTGATGGAAGGCCAAAAGAAATAGGGAATATTATAGGTTTTATAAATAGTACGTGACCTAGGTCAACTAATAAGCAACCCAATTGCATATTTGAGGCACGCGAGGGAAATCATGTATTCGTATGTGCAATAAAATAAATAAGTGCAAGGGAAGAGCTGCTAATCACTTACAATTTGAATCGTATAGATACAAACAAAGTTACTAACATGGGGGTGGTATGTACTATATACCATTTAAAACAACCTCCAATTAATGAATCCAATATACCATCTTATTATTAAGTTTTTTTACTAAGTCTATTGGTTTCATTTTGCTAACGTGTTTATATTTTTTCTTTGTCACAAGGTGACCTGGATCCATCACATAGCACAAACAGGGATGTAGGTCCCGACACTTCTACTGAGCACATAAACCTCAATGTAATTGTACAAATTAGATAGAAGAAAACTGTTACATTATTATGTTAGTTTCTTGAGTGTTTTGGAGTAATTCTGATAGTGTTAATAATATTCTTTTCATAGATGGATGTTCGGGGAAAGGGAAAGGAACCTCCCTTATGTCACCACCTCAGCACAATATTAAGCGATGAGGACTACACAATTTCCACAAACCTTGTAGAAGTGATAAAAATGTCTATCACAAAAATTAATAAAGAGTGTGTTGCTTTGGTATGCATGACCCCTCACACTGATGAGATAAAAGATAGGGTGAATCAATTGATGCAAGAAACATAAAAAATGCGAGTAAGAAGTAATGAAATCTTTAATTATAATAAAAGTTAAATAATGGTTTATATTTTATACTCTTTTATGTCACTAACTAAAATATGTACATGTTATTTTTACAGAATTTCATGTGTCATCATCAACCTGGTGGACATGATCAGGGTATTGCAGGTAGTGCAGGTGATGACCATGTTCTATACATTAAAACTACTCCTTCTTTGGACTTGTGAACTTGCCTTTTTAATGCTAGTGTTATTTACACAGGCCTTTCCCTATCTATACTATCTCTCTCTCTTTAGAATAAATAATAATAAGTTTTGTGTTTATATATTATTGTAATAATAGTTTATTAAATTGTTAATAAAGTATTTAGTTGCACAATTAGAAGTTATCATTTGATCTGATCTGATCACTTGTATTTTAATTTACTATTCTTAAATTATATTTCAAACTAGGGACATTACAAAGACAAATAAGACAGCATGAATTTTGACAACATGAGATAGCACGTTGAAGCAATCTAAATAAATAGATTTCATGGACTATCTTTTGTAAGGACTATACTAGTTTATCACTTACACTGCCCTCTTGTCACAAATTTCTATACCTTTGTCTTGCACCAAAACCTACCTTCCTTATTCTCCTTCATATTGTTGTATCATTAAGATTAGCATCGAACACTTAATAAAGGTTCATATTTATTTACAACTCTTAATAAAGGTTCATCCTTGTTTACAATTCTTCCAGTTTTTCATATTTTTGATGTATTATTCTTCAGGTGTTGCCAATGTTCCTGTGGAAAGGCCACCTCATTTGAGGTTATCCCCATCTGTATTGTTGACTGCAATGTCAGCAATAAACAACATTCAGACATCCTCTACTGCTCATCATGTTGACCCACCCACTATTGGTAGATCCCTCTTTTGCACTCTCTTTTGTTATGTGGTTATTTCCCTTGAAGTGTTCTTTCTTGGGGGCATTTCATAGTGGATTCATTTTGTGCAGCAGGAGATGCACATGAGGATGTGCCATAGGTGAATACTAGTGATAACATAGCATCATTTCCTGGATATTCTCATATTGCTAGTACGGGAACGCTGCAGACCAAATTGGTGGTGAGCGAAGAAGAATTGATTCCCTTGAAGATACAAAAGGTTCCAAGTACTTTAAAATTATTATTATATATAGTGTAATTGTAATTTACTTACTGATCACTAGTTTTGGACTAATTATCTCATGATTTTTTTTGCAGGAAATGATATTTTTATAAAAATCTTAATGACATTGCATTGCAGATGTTTGGGCCCACCATACGTAAAAGGTGGAACATCATATGTCTACTAACCCTAATCCACTATTTTTTATTTCACTTCATTTCTAGAATAGTTTTCATTTGATCCATTTCTTGAACTATATTAAAGGTAGCTTCAGTTCATTTCTGAATCTTATAGGTTCGTTTTCCCTTAAAAGGTGGAATGACCAAGAAAATAGGTTAAAAGATGAACTCACAAACTGTATGGTTGAGTTGTTTGGAAATGACACATTCGACAAAACCAATTTCCTTGAAAAAGATGACACATATCTAAAGTATGTGAGGGACTAGTACAAGACACATTTAGAGAAGAACTTAGAGTACGAGCGCCCCTCCCATGATTCTAGAGAGGGAGTGGAAGGACCTGATTTTAGATGCAAAGGATAGAATTGAAAGGAGAAAAGGAAATACACCACAAACACCAGAAGAAGGTATGTGATACTATTAAGAATGTAATTATGTACTAATTACTCTTTATATTTATATATTCTAACATATTTCAAACTTTTCATAGACTGAGTGACATGTCAAAGATAACCAAGGAAAGACAAGAAAAGCACAGGCAACACAAAATTGTCTCTAGTGGCTATATGAAACTTGCCGCACAAATTATAAGAATCTATAAATGAAATATCGCATCAAAATATTTATAAATTGCAAAAAAAAAAGTGATCAAATAATACAAGCAAAATTTATGATACTAAGCAAAAATGCAAGGCTCTGATTTCAATAGAGCGCCCAGTGAAGATGACAAGAGAATTGCCTACCAGCAAGGCTATACAACCGTGACTAAACGACTATGAGAATTGAGTGGGAAAACATGAGATTCTAGTGCATCCGTCACACAGGTAAATAAGCTATATGAAAATAATTTCAAAATGAATACCTTACCAATAATCTATTTGATGTTAAGTTCCAACATAAAGTGAATTTATTTGTTTGAATTAAGAAAACAATTATAACAATGTGCATGACATTGGAATGCAACCTGATAATCATGGAACACAACCTCCACATGAAGGTCTGGATGTGCATCCCAATAGTGGAGGTATTCATTTGCTATTCAATTTTTTTTATGTAATTATTAATACAAATAAACGTCTTAAATTGTAATTGGTGTAGAAATTAATGTAACCTTTTTGTTAATATTTTAGAGCATGTAGTCAGTGGTGATCAAGTGGAGCATGATCTAGGTACACAATATCAAGAACGTGATGTTCCCCAGCTAGGTAAACAAGACCATTGTTATTCTTTTAAACATATTTAATTACAATTGGTGTATTGATTAATGTAACCTTTCATATTTCAACTCCAGATGATCTAGAGGGTGTTCAACATGTTGAGGTTGAGGCTAGATAAAATGATTTCGAAGATTATGTGGGCCAATCCGGTAAAGAGCGCCACAGTTATGTTCTTTAAATTAATGAAATACTTATAATAAAATAATAAATGATTTGAATTTAACCCATTTCTTTGTTATTGCAGAGGACCCCCCTTTGCATCGGTGTCTTCGTCCTCAGAAGAGGACTAGGCATACATCGAGATCACGAGCAGAGGGCAGAACAACTGAAGAGGGGGGAAGTGATGAAGAAAATGATGCTCCACTTAGACTTTTCATAGATTCAAAAAATAAAAATAAAAAAATGATTGTAATCTACATTATTTGATAATGACTAATTTTTATGTGTTAATGAATGTAATTATGTGCTAATGAATGTTCATGAATGATATGTGTTAATTAATATTGATGAATCTTGCACGTTAATGAGTGTTCATGAATGTTATGTGATATTGAATATTATGTGATAATGAATGGATATTATATTTTATTAATGGATGAAACAATGAATGAATGTTAGATGTTAACAAGGAATTTAGAGTGATGTTGGGGGGAGGGGGGGAAAATGAGCTTCCACCTTCATGTAGTTGGCCATGTTAGTAGAGAATATCAAACTATTCTCAAAACCAAGTGAAGCTCAATAAGATAACACACTTTTCTATATTTCATTATGTTGCACAGTTAATCTTATTGAATAATGTATATTGAATCTTAATTGTAGGGTCCAACAGAGCCAACACGAACAACAACACCACAAGTAAGTGGTTTGTTTTTTAAGTTTTTTTTTCATGATATTCTGGGAAGGTTCATTTGCAGTGTTATGTGTAACTATGAAGGTGAAAAATTTATATTTTTTGTGTTCTGACATTTATTTTTTATTCCAGGTAGATGACCTGGAAGAGGTCAGTGATTACTATCAAAACAAGGGTTGCTTGGATGAACTCATATCCATGTTTGTGATGATCAATAGCACTGGAAGGAACTTACATATTTATATATTTAAGATGATGAATATGATAATGCTGCCACTACTATCATGAACCATTCTCTAGAGGCATGGGATCATATGCAATTCAAAGATGTTGTAGTTAAAGTGGCCAATGTTGAATTGTACTACAAAGCTATACACTTTTATTTGCAAGAACACCCAGATCTTATTAATGACCTATTGAATGTCCTTTCCCTTAGGGTAGACCACACACGAGTGGTCAACATCATGCATAAGGTATGGCTCTAAACTCTTTTATTTTGTTACTATTTTAGGATTATCGAGATGTCTTTCACTTGGGTATTAAGTTTTTCTAGATGTTCTCTTTAGCAGCTATTTGGTTTGGAAAAATTTCATGAGTATCTTTTGTTCTGTTGTATTTGTTATCCATGCTAGACATCTCCGTCTTGTGAAGCTGTACACGGTTGTAGTATAGAGCAACAACGTAGCTGTTGTTAATGAGGCTTTGAATGAAATTTATGTAGAAGATGAAGATTATGATAGGCTTTGAGAATCTATAGATATGCATGATAAATTTGATCAGGTAAGGCTTTCTCAGAGGGTGAGAGGAACTTCTCTATTGGTTCTTTCATTTAAGTTAAAGTGGGATGTAATTTAGCATTTGAATAGTTTTCTAATGATCTTCAATTTCAATTAGGTTGAGAAACATGAACTTATTGAATTCCAGTGAAAGGCTTTTCTATAGCGAATTTTTGAGGAGGCAAATGATTCTTGAATTATGTCTGGTTATATTTATTTCTTGCTAAAAATTATGAAATGCTTACTTATAAATGTTTATGAAGTTGTGCTTGTATAAATTAAAAGTATGATTCCTTGATGAATATTGCTTCTAAAAATACCTGATTTAATTATATCAGATCAACAAAAGACCAGTCCCTTCATCCCTTACTGATTTCATACTATTTCAAATTGAAGATCCTACGTATAACCATGGAGACAATTTTAATAACTTGTTTTCAAAACAATACCATCACATCAAAAGCATCTATATGGATTGTAACTGAAATATAAAATGGAGTTAATCTTATTGAATTTTAACTTTTCTCTGAAAGATCAATACGCCAATTTGAAACTTGCCAACCAACCTTTCAAAGTAATGCTCAAACTGGAAATTAGTCTCAATCGCAATAGCATAAGGTAGCACATTGACACAATCTAATAAAATATATTTATCACATGGAACTAATCAATCAATTGAAAAGCATATACCATTCATAATGAAGAACACTTAAATTTATATTGAAAATAGATAATCAAACCAACTGATTTCAATATGTATCACCCATCGACTTTGATATTTCCAGAAAACAAATTGCATGAGTGTTGTATAAAATTGTCTTGATAAGATCATAAAACTTGAGGTATCTCCCCCACTTGTTCTAAAAGATCCTCCATTTATAGATGAGGATTCAATTTGAAAGTGAAAGGGCATACCCTTTCATTAAAACTAAAACTAACAAAAAATAACTTCCTAAAAGTTGTCTTTACAATATGAACATAATATAAAAACATTACTCTGGGCTCCAACTTAGACATCAGGTCTGGTCTCCCAACATCTTTCCACACTTCTGGATATGCCCAAGTACTTCTCTGACTTATATGTGTCTGCATCATGGATGATATCCCTGACAATGACTTCCAGCGTGACAAAGTTTTCCATCTGTTTCACAGTCTCTTTCAATTTAATTCCATCAATTTGGGCAATATCAAGGGCGACATTGAGAAGACTAATACATTATAAGATCCATACATCTTTATCCTTTATCCCACCCTTCTGATCAATTAACTCTGGGAAACCATGTTGAACAGTGTCTTTGCATTCATCATATTCTAATTGTAATTCTTCATCAACTTTATTGTGTTTAGCCAGCAACCTTTATTTTTTCAATTTCTTTTGTTTCCACTTTGGCCATTATTTTATCATGCAACCTTGTTCCCAATCTGTTTGAAATTCTAATGTGTGAAACTGCATTATCCATGTTCTTTTGAAACCCTGTCCAAAATTCTTTTAGAAAGCATTGTAAAACCTCAAATCTTTTAGTTAGTAATACACCAACAACATCTGTCCTCACACTTTGCATATGTTTTAATATCCTTTCATTTTCTTGTTGCAACTCCTCACATTTTTTCTTCCATTGAGAGCTATCCAGAGTAAGAACCATTGACACCTATTGCCCACTTCTCCTTAGCGTTTCTTCATACAATGCCTTGTACTGGTTCCTATCCCTCACTACTCTGACCATCTATGCTTTATTGAATTTTTAAATATCCACTCCGATATCAGCAGAAACAAATGGATCAATTTCACCAACTTTTAGTTTCATCATATGACCAAAGGCCTTGTCAACATCAATGATATTTGATCCCTTGTGGGGAGGGTATAGAGCCCATAACCTCAAATATTCCTCATCCTGATCAAATATTGAACCAATAAATACATCATTTACACCTTGTATATCCAATTTGAATTCATTGTTTTCTGAATGCAATAAACTGTCAAAGATAAAATAAGCTCTGAGGTCCCATCCGGGAAATAAAATCACCCCAGCCTCTGTAAGTAGTTGCCTACCCTTTAGAGGGGTCATTGTGGTTATCTCTGCATCAGTTTTCTCTTTTAATTTCTTTAACAACTCGACCTCATTATCAGGCATTATGTTGGGAATAGAGTCCCTCAATTTCTTCCCTTTAAAATTGTACAAGAATGTTTTAAATTTTTTGGAATGAATAAAAAACATCATCAGCAACAAAAGTAGAAAACTCCTCTAACTGAGAGTCAACATGAAATTCTAATGTTGTTTCTATTGGGCCCTGCATGTCTAGCTCTTCTTACTTCTGTGGCACTTTCCATCTAGAGACAACTGCATTCTCATCAGATTCACTCTCTGCCTCCTCCTCCTTGGTTTCAATTTCCTTGAGTCTCTTTCTCTTTTCTACCAGTTCATTATTCAGTTGATTAATTACCTCTTTGGCCTCTGTATCCTCCATGTTCCTAAAGATATCTTTGACCTCAATACTAACATGCATATAATCTCCCAAGTTTTGGCTCTTCTTGCAAGACTGAATGTATCCTTCAGGATCATAGTTTTTCATGGTATAATGCTCATACAAATTGTATTCTTCTATCAGCTTCTTATCAATTATTTCATAAGCTTTGGTTGACACTATGGTGAAATCACCAAAACTTAGTGTCTTAGGCAGGATGGATTGCTTATGCATATCTGCAAAATGTTTAGCATTGGACACACTCAATTGCCTCACAATCTCTAGATAAGCTATTCTATTTGGTAATAGCTTTGGCAACATGTAGGGGCTCCCCTCAAATCCATATACTCTAAAACATGTAAAATTCTTATTCACAAACCAGTCCCCCTAGTTATGTTCAACAATGTGTCTTTCATCATAATCCCTGGGTCTTAGGAACCTCTTGATCTCGTCAAAGATAGACCCTTCACATGAAATCCCATACATTCGGTACAATGGCATTAGAATAAGTTCTTAAAATTTAATATAGTTGGACCTCATATATCAAGAATCCCAAAGAGATGTCCATAATTGGACAATCTACTCCTAACCTTCCTTGTTCTTAGTATTTGATTTTAGGCCCTCAGGCCAAAAACCCTTTACATATCCATAAAATAACACTAGATGCATCAATAGTGAATAAAATTTGAAATTGGGATGAGTATCATCCCTAAGGTTTAAAAAACCTTTGTGCAACCTCTCCACCAGATATGTTGCATAGTCAAAAGGCCTAGGTTCATAAATTTGTATATCAGAGGCTAATACCAGCGGCCCAGTGCTTGCCAGATCAGGAACCTCCACCCCTCCTACTTTCCCACACGACATATATGTGTACTACAACTAGTGTTTGAAAAAATCAATGTTGAATGGTGGCCTGTCTTCCTCTATTAATTTTCGTTCCTGCCTCTTGTGAATGGCAAATTTCTAGCTGGTATATGTAGTGTCCATTCTGAGTTATTTTTCCTCCAACTCCCCAAAGGACAAGGGCTTATCAAGACTGGGGTCTAAATTAAAAACATCATTTATGGTACCCATAGAAAATCTAATAAATGCTTCCCCATTTGGGAGTTGAATGCACCTCTTCACCAAATTATAATTCCTCACCAAAACCTATAGCAATATTATGCTTACAAAAACATTAGGGACTATTAGTTTACCTAAATTTGTCATCCAAGGATTGTAGAGAAGCATCTCCTTGCTCCTTCTCAAATAGTGGAACATAAACAGTTCATGTCCTTTTACCTTGGTCCAGACATCTCCAACCTCTCTGTACTTTTATTCTAATTGGTCTCTCCACGACAGGTGCTACTTCAACCTTCTGGATTTTGGGTCGGGTGCCTACATTTGGTCTATCATGTCTTGGTTTAACTTCTTGACTGGAAGAACCTCTTCAATTTTTCCTTTCTTCACCTTAGAGTCGGGGCTCTTGGCCGCCCTCTTCTTTCTTGTTGAACTCAAAGCTTCCATTTATGCAATTACAATCCTTTGCTCTGTTTGTCAAAGGCACAATGTGTTCTATCTGCGTATTCTTTTTTCACCAACATAATATTTAGACAAGGTAATTTCTAGTTCCACCGTATTCTGTTACAATAATGAACTTCTCATAAAATTTGCCTCGTGTAAACCATAGATGCATCTACTGCAAGTATTAAATAGAAGACTTTTTAATATTTTGGTTTTGAATCCTGATATGACAACGGCTCATCGACATATGTCTCCCTGATGAATATTTCGCTTTTGGCACTCTCTAAACAACCCTTTATTTGCTTTGACATCTTACTTTCTCTTATTGGGATACCCTAAGTTGATGAATCCTTTTCCTCCTCATCGGTATATCTCAAACTCATATTCTCATCGAGCGTCGGGTGAGCTCATTTAGCATTATCGTGATAGGCATTGTTCCCCAATGGGCTTCACCATTGGCATATATATTCCTGATGCAACTGGCTTCATCACCATGAGTCTTCCCGATAGTGTCTTCTCTCTGCTCAATCAGTCTGCTCCTTCATCGGGTATTGGGGTAATCTGAAATGAAACATACTAATAAGAAAAGTCTTCCCGATAATGTATGTTCCATCGGTATATGTTTCATCAATGATTTCTTCGAGCATCGGGATGGATCAAAGTAACACATACCGATTGCTTTGGTTATACCAATGCAATAGACTTCATCATCATGAGTCTTCCTGATAGTGTCTTCACTCTACTCAATCAGTCTGCTCCTTCATCGGCTATCGGGGTTATCCGAAATGAAACATACTGATAAGCAAAGTCTTCTCGATAGAGTATGTTCCATCTGTATATGTTTCACTGA
The DNA here is from genome assembly GCF_030272615.1 of Cryptomeria japonica. Lineage (NCBI taxonomy): Eukaryota > Viridiplantae > Streptophyta > Pinopsida > Cupressales > Cupressaceae > Cryptomeria > Cryptomeria japonica. The sequence goes on from NC_081413.1 coordinate 215,589,592, forward strand.
TGATTTATTTGGGCATTGGGGTGGCTCAAAGTAACACATACTGATCGCTTTGGCTATATTGATAGACTCTTCTTTTCACCACTCTTATCGGTATAAGTCTTACCAATACCCTCATCGGCTATTGGCAAGACAATTCTCCATTGCTCCCACTAGTGTTTACTATGTCGATGGGTCATATCAATATAGTTTTTGTCAATGCATCAATTCTCCTCAACTTTTCTCCTTGATCAGTATAAATTTTTTCGATGAGTACAACTCCGTATTTGTACGCTCTCTTAGCGGTATATGGTATCCCAATGCCTCCTCACCTCAATCGGGTGATCGTGAACTTGCAGAGGAATTGTTGGTGTATTTAGTGGAACAGGTATACAATTGGTAAAACATATAGTTGGTTGTTCTCTCTCACAAGGTAAAGTATATTTTAAATTTTCATTTTGGATTGGGGCATTGAAATGGGGCTTACTTTTGCAATTCGGAACTGTAGGGCAAGAAATAATGCTTTGCTTCATGCTTGTTCATATGCTATGACTTGATCAGACCAGATGTGGCTTTGGAACTTGCCTAGATGAATAATATGATTGAATTTGTGTTTCCATACCTACTTTAGGTTCTTGATATACTCTGATGTTTCTATGAATATTTTGAGTTTCTCTTTAATAAACATTTTAAATCTTCTACACAATTAAATAGCTAATATTCAAAAAAATTCTTTTTCAAAGTTCATTCGAGAATACATGACAAAAGTTGATGAGCTTGTTAAGGACAAGCTAGAGGTTGTCCAAGAAGAGAAATCCAAGGAGAAAGAAGAGAAAGATATTGTTGCTCAACATGTATGCATTTTGCTTAATTGAGCCTCAAGGAGCACTTGTTCTACTCTATTGATGGTTTTTAAAAATTCAAATAAATATGTGCTTATTTTGTTTACAAAATATGTATGCTCAGCTTCTTCCCCTTGCTTTGCTAGCACTTCCAATAGCATTTTAAGAGAATAATTAAGGAAATTATAGAAAATAGCATTTTTAAGAGCATAATTAAGGAAATTATAGAAAAATAGCATTTTTAAGGAAATTATAGAAAAATTATGTGCTAACATATCGCATTGTCTAAAAAGGATAATCTTTACAAGGATGCAATGGAAACTAGTTCTCAATTGGGTGATTGTGAACTTGCAGAAGAATTGCTGGTGTATTTTGTGGAACAAGTTAGAGGTTGTCCAAGAAGAGAAATCCAAGGAGAAAGAAGATAAAGATCTTGTTTCTCAATAGGTATATATTTTGCTTAATTGAGCCTCAAGGAGAACTTTTTCTACTCTACTAACGGTTTTTAAAAATTCAAATAAATATGTGTGTATTTTGTTTACAGAATACGTATGCTCATCTTCTTCCCCTTGCTTTTCCAGCACCTTCAATATCATTTTAAGAGCATAATTAAGAAAATTATAAAAAATAGCATTTTTAAGAGCATAACTAAGGAAATTAAAGAAAAATAGCATTTTTAAGAAAATTATATAAAAATTACGTGCTAAAATATTGCACTGTCTAAAAAGGATAATCTTTACAAGGATGCAATGGAAACTAGTTCTCAATTGGATGATCGTGAACTTGCAGAGGAATTGCTGGTGTATTTTGTGGAACAAGTTAGAGGTTGTCCAAGAAGACAAATCCAAGGAGAAAGAAGAGAAAGATCTTGTTGCTCAACATGTATGCATTTTGCTTAATTGATCCTCAAGGAGAACTTGTTCTACTCTATTGACGGTTTTTAAAAATTCAAATAAATGTGCCTATTTTGTTTACAAAATATGTATGCTCAGCTTCTTCCTCTTGCTTTGTCAGCACCCCCAATAGCATTTTAAGAGCATAATTAAGGAAATTATAGAAAATAGCATTTTTAAGAGCATAATTAAGGAAATTATAGAAAAATAGCTTTTTTAAGGAAATTATAGAAAAATTATGTGCTAACATATTGCACTATCTAAAAAGGATAATCTTTACAAGGATATAATGGAAACGAGTTCTCAATCAGGTGATAGTGAACTTGCAGAGGAATTGCTGGTGTATTTTGTGGAACGGGTATACAATTGGTAAAACATATAGTTGGTTGTTCTCTCTCACTGGCTAAAGTATATTTTGAATTTTCATTTTGGATTGGGGCACTAAAATGAGGCTTACTTTTGCATTTGGAATTGCAGGGCAAGAAAGAATGCTTTGCTTCATGCTTGTTCATATGCTATAACTTGATCAGACTAGATGTGGCTTTAGAACTTGCCTAGATGAATAATATGATTGACATTGTGTTTCCATACCTACTTCAGGTTCTTGATATACTCTAATGATTCTATGAATATTTTAAGTTTCTCTTTAATAAACATTTTAAATCTTCTGCAGAAATAATTATGTGCCTATTTTGTTTACAAAATATGTATGCTCAGCTTCTTCCCATTGCTTTGCTAGCACCTTTAATAGCATTTTGAGAGCACAATTAAGGAAATTATAGAAAATAGCATTTTTAAGAGAATAATTAAGGAAATTATAGAAAAATAGCATTTTTAAGGAAATTATAGAAAAATTATGTGCTAACATATTGCACTGTCGAAAAAAGATAATCTTTACAAGGATGTAATGGAAACTAGTCCTCAATCAGGTGATTGTGAACTTGCAAAGGAATTGCTGGTGTATTTTATGGAACAAGTATACAATTGGTAAAACATATAGTTGGTTGTTCTCTCTCACAGGATGAAGTATATTTTGAATTTTCATTTTGGATTGGGGCATTGAAATGGGGCTTACTTTTGCATTTGGAACTGCAGGGCAAGAAAGATTTCTTTTCTTCATGCTTGTTCATATGCTATGACTTGATCAGACCAAATATGGCTTTGGAACTTGCCTGGATGAATAATATGATTGAATTTGTGTTTCCATACCTTCTTCCAGTTCTTGATAGACTCTGATGATTCTGTGAACATTTTAAGTTTCTCTTTAATAAACATTTTAAATCTTCTGCAGAAATAAATATGTGCCTATTTTGTTTACAGAATATGTATGCTTAGCTTATTCCCCTTTTCTTTGTGATAACCTCCAATACATAGCATGGGAGGTTTCTTTCAGCCAAGTATGAGTGGAATGGGAATGCCTCCCATGCTAGCTTATTGTATGCCACCTATGGGTGACTTTGTGTTTCCATACCTACTTCAGGTTCTTGATATACTCTAATGATTCTGTGAATATTTGAAGTTTCTCTTTAATAAAAATTTTAAATCTTCTACAAAAATAAATATGTGCCTATTTTGTTTACAAAATATGTATGCTCAGCTTCTTCCCCTTTGTGTTGCCAACACCTCCAATGCCTCGCATGGGAGTGGGCATGGGAGGTTGATTTCAGCCAAATATGAGTGGAATGGGAATGCCTCCCATGCTAGCTTATGGTATGCCACCTATGGGTGGCTATTGATGGGATTGAAGAACTTAACGTGGGACACAATTCTTCAATCATACTTGGATTTTTGAGGCTGGTCTTTGAGTGGAAAGATTAGATTGTCAAATTGTTTTTATTGTCATTTGGTTGATTGATACAAAATAATGAATGTTTAGTATTATCGTATCGGTCAATCAGTTCAAATTTTTCCATCCACCAAGCATCCGATGCCCAAAATGCCACATGATTAGATTGTCAAATTGTTTTTATTGTCATTTGCTTGGCTGATACAAAATAATGAATCTTTAGTATTATCGCATTGGTCAATCAGTTCAAATCTTTCCATCCACCAAACATCCGACGCCTGAACCGTCACATGATTAGATTGTCAAATTGTTTTTATTGTTGTTTGGTTGGATTATATAGAATAATGAATCTTTAGTATTATTGTATTGGTCAATAAGTGCAAACCTTTCCATCCACCAAGCATCTGACGAGGATTGTTGTATGTACGATAGCATCTTCATTGAATAAGCAGTGAGGGGGCATCGGAATTCCGACACCCACCCAATTTATTCTAACGACTTATCGAGTTTTACTGATGGCTAAGCAGTGAGGAGACATTGAAATTCTGACACCCACCCAATTTATTCCGATGACTATCAATTTTTACCGATGGCTAAGCAGTGAGGGGGCCTCAAAATTCTGACGCCCACCCAATTTATTCTGACAACTTATCTAGTTTTGTAGATAGCTAAGCAATGAGAGGGAATCGAAATTTTGATGCCCACCCAATTTATTCCAATGCACTAACCATCACACATACAAAATCCTTGTCGGTGCAGATGCCCTCCTTATCGTTGGAATTATGACGGCTAAACAGTGATGGGGCTGTCTGAATTCGGATGCCTGAACCATCTCACATTCAAATCCTTGTCGGTGTGGATTCCCTAGTTTCCATTGGAATTCTGACAACTTATCAAGTTTTATCAATGGCTAAGCAGTGACGGGGCCATCAGAATTCCAATGTATACCGATGCCTGAAATGTCAGAACATTACCTAGAAGCCATTGGAATCCCAATAACCTATCAAGTTTTACCGATGGCTAAGCGCAGTCATGGTTGTTATCAGAAGAGTATTCAATGTCATTGGAAGTCTGATGGTCTTGAGTACCATCTGAATGTCTGACTACAAGTTTTTGATGGTGTTGCTCATCGACAGTCCGATAAATTATTGTCGAAATCCTGACGAACTGCCATCAGAATTTATCCCTAAATGTACTAGTGTTTATTGAATAGGGATTCATGATTTCCCTTGTTTTTGATTGATTACATGATGAATTTTAGCATACGACACCAATGACATTCTTATCAGTAGGTCTAGGAACCAATTCCCATGTTTTGTTCTTTTCAATCTGTTGCAGCTCTTCTTCCATTGCCTTCATCCACTTATCACTCTTACTGGCCACATCATATTTCTTGGGTTCCATCTCAGTCATAAGACAAAAGTTAACTTGTTCATTATTTCTTTTATAACTTCTTCTTGTTCGCACACCTTCATTTTTGTCTCCTATAATTTGATCCTTAGGATGATTTTTCTGAATATAATTAGTTGTCACCTTATTTGGTGCCTCTTCTTGTTCACTCTCATATTGTCCTTCATCTTCAACATAAGTTTCTTCAACCCGATTTACTATATTTTCCCTTCCTTTGTGCAAGTTCTCATCTATTATAACGTTCACACTCTCAACCACTCTCCTTAGTCTCTTGTTGAAACACTTGTAAGATTTATTGTGAGTGGAGTATCCCAAGAAGATGCCCTCATTACATCTTGATTAAAAACTACCTAAACCATCTTCATCTTTTTTGACAAAATATTTACTGCCAAACACCTTGAAGTAATTGACTGAGGGATTTCTATCATACCATAGCTCACAAGGTGTCATTTTTTAATTCATCCTTAGTTGAACTCTATTTAGTGTATATACAGTAGTATGGACTTCCTCCTAGTATATATCAGGTAGATTTGCTTCATTTAACATATTTCTTACCATATCATTAATTGTCCTATTTTTCCTTTCTACAACACCATTTTGTTGTGGTGTCCTAGGGGTTGAATATTGTCTTTTGATTTCATGTCTTTCACAATAGTCTTCAAATTCATTTGATGTGAATTCACCTCCATAGTCTGATCTGAGGCATTTCAGTTTATAACCACTTTCTTTTTCAACCATCCTTCTAAAACTTTTGAATCTTTCAAATTCTCGTGTCTTGTCTTGCAGGAATGTAACCCATGTCATTCTTGAAAAGTCATCAATAAGAAGCATGAAGTATCTTTCACCATTTAGAGCTCTTGTCCTAGTAGGACCACATAAATTAGTATGCACAAGTTGTAAGGGCCTTATAGTTGAATATTCTTTTGTCTTGAAGCTCACTTTAGATTGTTTTCCTTTTAGACACACATCATAGAATGTGCTTGTTGACTTGATGATCTGTGGTATATGCATCACATACCCTTTCTTGCTGATCTTAACAAGATTGCCAAAATTAATGTGTCCTGGTCTTCTATGCCACAACCAGCTCTCATCAACTTGTCCCATCATGCATTGTGTCTCAAAGAATTCTTTTAGATTGTAGACATTTCCATCAGTCTTTTTTTCTTTTGCAATCAATTTACCATTTCTCTTCTTTCTGATTTCACATCCTTTTGAATCAAAAGTAAACTTGTATCCTTTGTCACACATTTGACTAACACTTAGAAGATTGTGTTTTAAACCTTCCACATAGTATAAATCATGAGCTTTTAATTTCCCATCTATGCCGAGAGTACCTTTGCCTCTAATTTTGATTGAAGAATTGTCTCCAAACCTCACTGAGCCTCCATTCCAATCATCAAGCTTGATAAATTTCTTCTTATCACCTATCATGTGATTTGAGAAGCCACTATCTACTACCCATAAGTTCTTCTTTTTAGCATGTAGGGCAATTTGAACAATTAGACTTGACTCAGCCTTGTTCTTATCTTTTTCAACCCAAACTTGTTTAATTTCTTTCTTCTTGTCTACTATTATTGTCTGATCTAGATTGGCTTCAGGTTCCAAGATTGACATTTTCTTCTTTTTCTTAGTTGTTCTAATTTTACAATGCTTTGCTATGTGTCCAAGATTTTGACAACAATAACATTCGACATTTCTATTGAATGATGAACTTGAGGGACTATCATAGGACTGAAAAATCATAGCTTTTACACTCATAACTTTTATGACCAATACCATTACAATGATAACACATGATATTTACATCTCTAAGAGAAGCAAAAAGATTACAACTTTCATAACTAGGAAGAGACCTACACATAAGACTACACTCAACAATTCTATGACCATGAGTACTACATTTATAGCAGTAGCCATGGAATTGGGATACATACCAATTATTGTTGAATGTGTTTCTCATTAGTCTCCATGCAACAACATATTTTAATCTTCTTGAGTTCTTCCTAGTGTCTTTGACCTTTATGAAGCCATAATTATCCACCTTGGTCTTTCGTTTAGGATTAGTATGTTTTCTCTTTGTAGCAACATCATATGTTTTCTTCATGTCTTCAACAGTTGTAGTTAGATCTATTTTCTTCCTTGGTGAATCCTTGACTGTGAAGGTTTGCCTATTTTTCATTATTACTTGAAGTAACAAAGTGTATTTCGTTGCTTGATAAGTCTTTACTTGTAGAAAATTGACCAAATTCAAATCCAACACCTTCTGTATCTTTGGAGTGCTTTTGTTTTCTCAACATTTTATCTAGTGCATCTATGTTGCCTTCATATTTGATTCTCATCTTAAGTTCATCTTTGCACTTTTCTTGATCCTTTCTAAGATTCACAATTTTTTTCTCCAATTTTTGGTATTACTTCTCCTTATTCTCTAACTCTACTTTAGTTACCTCATACATTCTTTTAGCTTCATCCAATTATGTTCATAGATTTGAAATGTTTTGCTCGAAATCCTCAAGACATTTGTTCAATCTATCTTGTTCTTCAACACCAGCATACTTAATCTTTTTGTATTCCCTACTTACCTTTCTGATTTCTTCAAGTGCACTCACAAGTTCACCTTCAAGATCTACCTCAGCTTAAATTTCCTCATCAACAACAAATTCATCATGCAATTCTCCTAATGCCATAAAGAGATTGACTTCTCTTTCATTTTCATTGTAGCACTCATCAAACATACTTTCTTCATCAGTGGCATCTTCTTCAAATGTGTAAAGGTTGTTCATTCTCCTAAAATTTCTTCTTCTTGGCTTGAAAGAATTTTTCATCTTCTCTCTACCATAGGTCTTCAAATTTTGCTTCTCATCTTCATCCTTCTCCCCATAGGGGCATTTAGATTCAAAGTGTCCAATCTCACCACAGTTGAAACATTTAAAAGGGAGCTTACCATTTTATTTAACTAAACCTTTCTTGATATTTCTTGCAAAGTTGGCCATATTAGCATCAGAGTCATCTTCCTCCACATTGACAACTTCTTCTTTTCCTTTCTTGTAGTATTGAAAGAAGCTTCTCTTTTTTAGGTTTCACTACAAATTGTCTGATGGTATGATGAAATAATAAGTATCTAGTATATTATTGAAAGGGGGGGGGGGGGGTGAATCAGTAAATAGAAAAACTGATACAAACTTTCCCAATCTCAATTGCAATAACTCAAAGTAAACTTATCAATGAAATACCACTGTCAAGATAAAAACTCATAAGATAAACTGGTTGACTATTACAACAAGCTAACAATAAACAACATCAAACTTATAAACATCCAAATGTTTTATCATATGTCAACAGACTTCATTTCTCACTGCTTATGGTTATCATGACTTATCAAAATAGTTAAGTAGTTAATCAAATCAACCATAAGAACATAACCACAAAAACATTCACCACATGACACAAATATTTTGACATGGAAAACCAACTGGGAAAAACCACAGTGAGATGAGACTCACAAGATAACTATCTGAACTCTTCTAAAGTTCTCCCTATTAGGAGCCAAGCTTGTTAAAGCTTTACAAAAGTCCTATTAAGAACTGATCCTGTTAAGAACCACCCGATTAAGGGATTGACTACAAATGCCTTGTTAGAAGCAATACCCTATTAGGAGTAACCTTGGTAGAGGATTTGAAAATCCAAGCTAATGGATCACCTTGTTAGATGATTTGAAAAGTAACCAAGCTTGTTAGAGCTTACCCAGTTAAGGGATTTCAGTTCTGCTATAATTATTAGAAAACAACATGGGTTTGCTTGATCTATCTGAATAGCACTACACTTGCTTGATCAGATCCTTTTTAAGCTCTTATCTACCTTTACTCAAATTTTAGGCACATCATTCAGTTTAGCAACCACACACTCAACTGATCTCTACCAACACCTTAAACAAAAAAAATTCATCAACCTTATAAGAAAATCAATTAGGTCAACAACATAAGTCAAAAAGCTCATAGAGATTACAAACAAGTCGGTTTAAGTATGACTGTTGGATTACATAGAAATATCTGCACATTAATCAAGAAATCCTTGACCGCTCTTTGATCACATCTTCGATCTCTGTAACTCATCACATGCTTTGCATTAGATGCAATACACTTTGCTCATTCCCTAGACAAAAAGGTTACAACAACGCACCAAAAACATTTTGAAATCATCTTCATAAAATGACCATACGTGTCACCATCATTACTGCTCATCATTAGATCATAAACCAACATAAGCAATTCAACAACCTTAATCAATTAGGATTTCACAAAAACAATAGGTAGGTTTTACTAGTTACATCAAATGGATAGGGTTCAACCTTTTACTGGTTACTGGTTCAACTCACAAACTTACATACCGGTTTACAATTTCCTTCATTAAGCTCATCCTACTAGTTACAAGACAATATCAACACTAATACCAATATCATTACTAGTTAATTGACATCAATGACAACATAACATATCATTAATGCAATCTTCATGCAAATGCCAACAATCTCCCCCTTTGGCATTAATGGCAATACAAATATCAACACCATTGATTTCTATTATGATTGTGAATAGGAATCCTAGTTTACATTAGCAAGTATTCACCATGCACCTCATGTCTTCATCTTGATAGTCGTTCCCCTCCTCATAATCACATAATTCTTCTCCCCCTTTGACATCAATGCCGAATTGAAAGTAAACCATGTAATGTCAAATTTTATTGTACAACAACAATAATCTACAACTTGATGCCCCCCTGTGGAATACCTTCCACTACTACACCAATCCTTCTATAAAATTCTGCAAGTGGCTCAGGGACTGATGCAATCAACATCATGCTCAACTAACCTCATGAAGGGGTACAACCCCTAGTTGACTTCTAAGATACTCAAATGTAGTCTTAGGTAGGGGTTTAGTAAAAATATCTGCAAGCTGCTATTTGGTAGAAACATTCTCTAAGATAACATCTTTGCTCTGCACTTTTTCCCTCAAGAAATGATACTTTAATTTAATGTGCTTGGTTCATGCATGCAAAATAAGATTCTTGGAAATATTTATGACACTTGTATTATCACATAAAATATTTATAGGTTCTGAAATCTTCATCTTAAAACCTTCCAAAATGTGCCTCATCCAAATAGCTTGTGTGCAATTCATGTAAGTAGTAACATACTCAGCTTCAACAGTAGATTGTAAAATACAACTCTGCTTCTTACTACTCCATGAAAAAAGTCTTCCTCCAAGAAAGAATGCTCCACAGGTTGTGCTTATCTAGTCATCAACATTTCCTACCCAATCAACATCTATGTACACCTTTAAATCAAAGTTTCCTCCATATGGATACCATAATCCATAGTCAATAGTACCTTTCAAATATCTAAAAATTCTCTTGGTTGCTACTAGATGTGTTTCCTTAGGATTCTTCAGGAATCTAGAAACTATGCCAACCACATGAGCTATATTCGGTCTGTTGTGAACAACATAGTGCAATTTGCCAATCATTGACTTATATTCCTTCTCATCAATAGACTTAGATTCATCTTCCTTAGACAACTTACAACTTGTAATCATTGGTGTCCCAATTGGTTTACAGTCACTCATGTCAAATATCTTCAAGACCTCTTTCACATACTTAGACTATGTAATAAACATACCATTCTTCATTTGCTGTATCTAAAAGCCTATGAAAATTTCAAATTCATTTTTCATTTCATCTACAAAACTATTTCTCATGACATCATTACCTCCAAATATGATATCATCAACAAATACTTTGCTGACCAGTATTTCATCTCCCTCAGATTTAAGATATATGTTACTATCATCACTGGTTCTCAAAAAGCCTATCTTCATCATATGTGTATGAAGCCTTTCATACCATGCTTTGGGTGCCTTCTTTAATCCATATAAAGCCTTATGCAATCTTCATACCATGTCTTTCTCATCAGTCAAAGCATAACCATCTAGTTGCTCAATGTATACTTCTTCTTCCAGTATCCCATTCAAAAATGTAGACTTAACATCCATCTAGTATACTTTGAATTTCTTATGGGCTGCAAATGTAAGTAAAGTTTTGAAACCTTCCAGTCTTGCAACTGGTGCAAAATTTTCCCCATAATCTTCTCCTTCTTGTGCATAATTTTTGCAAACCAACCTAGCCTTGTTGAGAACTACAACACCATCTTAATTCAACTTGTTCCTGAATACCCATTTAGTACCTATTACATTTTTATTTACCGATCGGGGTACTAGGGTCCAAGTGTTGTTCTTCTTAATTTGATCCAATTCCTCCTCCATATCTTTAACCCAATGTTCATCACCAAATGCTTCCTTTGCAGTTCTTGGTTCAATGGCAGAGATAATGCAAGAGTTTTCTCTTCTTCTTCTTCTAGTTAGTACTCCAGCATCCTTATCCCCAATAATCTATTCAAGATTGTGATTCAGTCTCACATATCTTGGAATAACATGATCATTATCTTCAGGTTCAGCTTCATCATCATCATCATCTTCAAAATTTATCAGTTCTGGTTGAACAAGTGCATCAGAATTTGCTTTGCCAGTTTTAGATTTCATAGTTTCTAGTTCCAAAAACAAAATGTAAGGATCTTCATCCTTCTTCTCCAAACTAGTTTCCTTTGAGACTTCAGGATATTCACCCCCTCAAACATCAACTCTCTCACTAATTCTCTATGTCTGGTTGTTAAAACACTTGTAGGCCTTACTCTTGGTGGAATAGCCAAGAAATATAACTTCATCACTCTTAGCCTCAAATTTGCTAATATAATCACCTCTCTTAATAAAACATTTGCTTCCAAATATCTTAAAATAACATTAGGTGATCTTCCACACCAGTATTCATAAGGATTCTTGTCCTTACCTCTTTTCACCAGAAGTTGGTTCATAGTGTAGATAGTTGTGTTGATAGATTCTCTTCAAAAGGTTTTTGCTACACCTTGTATCAACATTGTCCTAGAAGCTTCAACAACTGACCGATTTTTCCTCTCTGCAATACCATTCTGTTGTGGTGTCCTTTGTGCATAAAGTTGTCGTTTGATACTGTTCTCTTCACAATACCTAGTGAATTCCTCAGAAGTAAATTCACCACCTTGATCTGTCCTCAAACATTTTATATTCTTGTCGCTCTCCTTCTCAGCCAAGGCCCTAAATGCCTCGAACTTACCAAAAGCTTCAGTCTTATGCTTCAAGAATATGACCCACATCATCCTTGATCAATCATCAGTGAGGATCATGAAATATCTGTCACCTTGAATGATTTTTGTTCTTATTGGTCCACAAAGATCTGTATGAAACAAATCTAACAAATGCTCCATTGCAAAGGATTTTCTCTTTAAATTTGAATAAGTCATCTTTCCTAACTGACATTCTTTGCAAAGAGCATTAACCAGTTTGTCCAACTGAGTAAAAACTCTCACTGTCTTGGAATTACTCACTTTAACAATGTTATCAAAGTTTATATGAAAAAATATCCTATGCCAAAGACAGCTATCATCTATTTTTGCAATTAAACAGTTGATAACTTTAGGATTAAGGTGGAATAGGTTACCTTTAGTTTTCTTCCTAGTTGCAATCAATTCACCTTTGTTGTCAAAGATTTTGCACACCATTTTTAAACTCTAGTGGGTATCCTCTGTCATTGATTTGTGCCACACTCAAAAGATTATGCTTTAGACTTTCAACCTAGTAGACATCATCTGCATTGCTCTTCCCATTAAGAGAAATAATTCCCTTACCTTAAACCATGCAGGGTGAGTCATTACCAAATCTTACAACTTCTCCATGAAATTCCTTCAAAGAAAGAAATTTTCTCTGATCACCGGTCATATGATGTGAACAACCACTATCAATGATCAGATAATATGTGTTATCCATCCTAGATACTAATGCCTTCTAGTCTGATATCTCTTTCTTAAAAGCTACAAACACAATATCTTCATTAGCATCACCATCAGATTCTTCATCAGCGATACCACCATCAACAACAATAAGGCAATCTCTCTTGCCTTTGCCCTTATACTTCTTGAATTTCTCTTGTTTGTGTTCATTTTCACCATTAGGACAGTTAGCAGCTATGTGGCCAATCTTGTTGCATGCAAAACATTTTAAAGGTAATTTACCTCTATATTTTCCAGTGCCTCTAGAAAATCTCTTTGCCAACAATGCTTCAAGCTCCACTAAACTGTCTTCATCATCAACATCTCTACAGGATCTGGATTCATAATCGTGACTAGTATCTCTACTTTTTCTCACAAATGGGTTAGAAACAAAAGCTCTAAATGCAAACTCATATTCTGTGCACTACCATCATAACCGTTCAATTCAAAAGTAGTAAGTTTGCCAATGATGGAGTCAAGAGTTACCTTATTTTTGTCTATGGACTTCAACTCCTGAATAGCTGCAACTCAGATAGCGTAGACTAGTAGCAAGGTTCTCAGTACCTTACTGATCACTGTGGCATCTTCCACTTTCCCTTCTGCACTCTTAATTTTACCGACTATCTCTTTTATCCTTTGATCATACTGCTGGATATTCTCACCTTCAGCCATCTACATGTCATCAAACTTTCCTATTAGACTCCCCTCTTTAGAAATATTAATATGTTCATCACCACTATAAATCTCTTCAAGTTTTTTCTATACCTCATGTACAGTCTCTAGACCATGAACATCTACATATTTAGCATCAGACAGGGAACTGATAATGGCCTCTAATGCTTGATGATTTTCTTGTTGTTCTTTCTTCTGATCATCATGTTATCACTGTTTTTAAAATTGGGTTCTTTTCCCATAATTGGCTATGGTTCTTTGAAAATATTCGTAGGTTGTGGCCCCAAATGCTTCAGCTTTATTCTAAACCTAGAGGGTTTAAGGTTGTTCTAAGTTTTAGGCTTTATCTTTTGTATTAGGTCCCCTGGTTTCTTTTCTGTCGTTACTTTATTTCACTTAAGTCATGGGTCACGGGGTCGTAAGAAGTGTCCCCCCTTGCTATTTACCTAGGCGGTTGTGTTAATTATTTGAAAATTTTTCGCCTTTTATTATTTCCTTCTAAAGTGTCGGGCCCAGTAAACATCGATCGACTTGGGGAAAGATCCGACGGTCAGCGCTATTTCGCAAGGGTGAGGTGCTCGCCTTTTAAGGCCGCGAAATAGCGAGGACGAATATCAGCCGTCCATGTGTCATGCGGAGAAAGTAAAGGTTGCGGCCGTCAAAGAAGGTAGGGCCCCCCTACGTGGTCTTCTCTGGCGTATTAGAGGGCAGCACGTGGCACAGGTCGCCACAGTCAGCATGTTAAGATTAAGGATCAAAAGTGGGCCCCAAAGATGAGTCAGCTCACAAGTGGAGGTGACCCGGCAGGGACAGCTCTTACAATTCATTGAGACCCTGTGGCTCCTTCCAGCAAATGAAAAGTCGACAGGTCAGCTTCGAAGATGACAGGGCGCCAGGTGTCCGTGGCGTGTCCGTGGGCCCACCTCTTCTGAAAGCTTCTAACAGGGTTTAAATGCCGATCAACTTGAGAAAGGATCCGACGGTCAGCGCTATTTCGTGAGGGTTAAGTGCTCACCCTTTAAGGCTGCGAAATAGCGAGAATGAATATCAGCCGTCCATGTGTCACGACGGGGTAAGTGGAAGGCATAGCTGTCAGAGATAGCTGGAGCCCCGTGGCTTTCTTCTGGTGTATTATAAGGTAACATGTGGCACAGGCCGCCACAGTCAGCAGGACAAGGCGTTAGGTGTCCATGACATGTCCGTGGGCCCACCACCTCTGAGAGCTTCTAACAGGGTTTAAATGCCGAGCAAGTTGAGATAAGATCTAACGGCTCGTGCTATTTCGCAAGGGTAAGATGCTCACCTTTTAAGGCTGCGAAATAGCGAAAGTTAACCTGGACCGTCCACGTGTCTTGATGACACGTGGTCTAAAAGGAAGCTGTGGGTCCCTATAGTGTATGCTTGACAAATGAAAATGTGACAGGTCGGCTCCGAAGATAACGAGGAGCCAGGTGTCCATGGCGTGTCCGTGGGCCCACCATTTTTGAGATAGACCTGTCGAGACTGAAGTGGGGCCCCCATGGTTCTTCTTTTGGCAAGTGACAGAGCGACAAATCAGCACAGTGGATGACTAGATGCCAGATGTCACTGATGACTCAGCGGGCCCACCATTCCTGAGGACCTGTTCGAAGGATTAAAAGGTGATTAACTTGAAAGATAATCCAACGGCCCACACTATTTCGCAAGGGTGAGGTGCTCACCTTTTAAGGCTGTGAAATAGCGAGAGTTAACGAGGGCCGTCCACGTGTCATGATGATGACATGGCAAAAAGGAAAAACATGGGCCCGCCACAGTATAAAGGGATACATTCGGCCAGTATCAAAACAGAATGTAAAGGGATTTTCTAAACCAATGATCAGATGCCGCGTGGTATTATGTAGCCAATAGAAGGATGGGACCCAGACTAAAGACAAAGCCGTCAAAATGCAATTCACAGTGAGACACTTGCAGGAAGGCTGCGACCCGTTGGAGTTAAGATATGAATTCTCGTATGAATTCGATTTTGAAGGGACGACTGAAGCATGCGGAATCAATGTTACAGTTAAGGCCCAGAAGTACAAGCATTTGATTTCCTAACAACCAAGTATAGAGATCTTTTAAAAGGATTTTACAGAAGAGTAACGCAGAGTTATCTTTTGCAAATACAGAGAAGGTGAATCAGTTGCAGAGCGAATTTCTTCAAGCAAGCATCAGGTTCTTTCTTATTTTGCAGCCATTCTTGTGTTGTAATAAGTGAAATTGTTCTCATATAACAGAAGTGTTTTAAGAAGTGATATTCCTCTGGTTGTATTTCAAATGGCTCCTAAAAGGAATTTTCTGGTAAAGTTGATTATTTAGAAAGAAGTGTGTGTGATGACTTTTTAGAACAGTTAACGCTGTCAACCAATCAGGCATCTAAGGCCAAGGAGTTAGTACCCAAGGCTCCCCGTCTGAAGATTGGAGAAGGATTGTATGACAAGGGTAATTGGTTAAGAGACCCACAGGTTGGATTGTCTGGGTTGGGGTTATTTAGAATCGGATTTGGAATGAGGAATTCTCCTGCTCCTCAAAATAGCATTTGGGAATTAGATGTTGGGAAGTTGGTGGTCCCAGGGGTGTTCATGGATACAGATTTGTTAACCCAAATGGCATTGAATTGTGATTCAGTTACAAGGTGTATCCGGGATGTAAATGGAAAAACCCTCATGGAGATTAATGCAGAAGAGTTGAGAAAAGCGTTTGGGCTTAGTGAGTTTACCAATTTCTTGGAACCTATAAACTTCACACAGTTAGCTCAGGTATACAGGGCACAGAGGACTCATCTCAGGAATGGGCCTCTCAAAGAACTTTTTCTGAAAGTGGGAGGGTTAGCAGTTGTAGGGCCCAATACACAAGAGCCTTTTTCACTAAGTATGTTTACCTTGAGGGCAAAAGGGATGTATTGGGCACTTTGCCAAGTTCTGGGAGAGGATGCCGAATCTAATATGCCAAATCATTATTTGTTAATGATTGTTCAAATTCTGAATCCTTCTCTTGCTATTACATTTGATTATGCTTCCTATATTGCTGATGCTATCCATGGAGGATTGATAGGGATAAAGAATGGAAAGGTGGATAGGCCATTTGGGTGGTATTCACTATTGATGCACCTCTTCCTCTTCAAAGGTGGAGATTATTTCGCCAGTGGAATGGACCTGGTAAAAGAAAAGGAGGGAGAAAAGATGCCGGTACAATTATGGAGTACTGTATTGTCATGGGATAGAGAGGATGCAAGTTTTCTAAAGTTTGATAAATATTTTGCATCCAAGATAAGGACTCTCCTTTGCTCTGACAATCCAAGAGTCCCCAAGGTTCTTCTGGAATTATTAAGACCAAAAGAATTCGCAGAGAATATCAAGATAGTTCATAACTGGGGTGATATGTACTTGTATCCAGTTTCCACAGTTTTTAGAGTCTTTGGTTTCAGAGGCACCCCATTTTTGTTACCATACCAGATCCCCCTCAAAGTGGGAATAGCTGAGATTCTCAGACAAATTGGTGACTTGCAAGAGGCAGAGTTAACAGGCAGAGGTAAAGGGACTATTTTCCCTACAGCTACAGTAGCCCACCAATTTATAATCACCAAGGGAGGCTGGAAATGTTTTGAGGATTTCCTCAAACCCTACCATTTGTCCACTGCAGTGTCTAGATGTGCTGATCCGGAAGACTTCTACAATGGTGTATTCTGGAAGAAAGTAGCATGCAGAGGTAGGCCTCATCAATTCCACTTTCCTGAAGACCTCATCAGGAATGAATTTGATTTGGATGAGCAGGAGTTAAGGAAGGAAAAGTGGGTGGCTTACAGGAAGGCCCTGGATTTTGTGCATCAATTTGATGCTAGCTATGACCCATTGTCTAGCTTCTTCCCATTGGAAGAAAAGATAAAATTTTTGATTATTTGTTTTGAGGATGTGATGCAGACAATAAAGGAGAAAAGGGAAGTTGTACTTAAAAACAACCCTGAGAAAGCAAGAATGATTTTGGGGAAATCAGCTCCTACTAAAGCCATCCCTCTTGGTGATTACACCCTGCATAAGAAAGCAGGTTATAGTGTGTTGGTGTCTACAAGAGAGGAACCCTCTTCATCCAAAGGGAAGAGGAAAGCACATGAAGTCATTGACATACAAGACAGCCCAAAGAAGCAGAGGGTGGGGAAGGAGGTGCAATCAGATACACCCTTATATTCCCCATCCCAATCCCCTCTCCACATTGGAGATGAACAAGCAGCAATTGAATACCTCTCTCAGTTGGGCAGCTTGGGGGAGATTGCGTATACATATGATGAAGTGGAAGAAGGGATGCTAGAAGAGCCCATTGAAGCACAAATGGACATCACTTCAACTGAACTCAAAGGCCAGGAGTGGGATCCTGAGATAAAGAAGGCCACTAGTGTCTTTCTAGCGGATGATAGTTTTGTCACATTTGAAGCATTCGTGCAATTTATCTGGAAACAACATATAGATAAGTATAATGCTAGATGTGAAACAAGAAAGGCAGAACAACCTGATAAAGATCCAGCCTCAG
Organism: Cryptomeria japonica; assembly: GCF_030272615.1. Classification (NCBI taxonomy): domain Eukaryota; kingdom Viridiplantae; phylum Streptophyta; class Pinopsida; order Cupressales; family Cupressaceae; genus Cryptomeria; species Cryptomeria japonica. The sequence continues at coordinate 215,607,622 of NC_081413.1, forward strand.
TGGAGGAAGAAATAAAACAGGAGATGATGGAAGAATTCAAAACCATCACTCCTGAACAGGGAAGAGATTTAGTAGCACAAGCTGGAGTGCTCATTCTACCAGAATGGAATATTGTTGATGCTCTGGTGCTGGATGCAGTGAGAAAAGAAACCAAACCCATGGAAGGGGTTACATTCAATAAAGACAATGCTGCTCTAGTCATGTGGTCCCTTAAGAGAAATGAGGACAAGAAGGGTAAAGACACCACAGGGACAAGTCACATTGGTGAATTAATGGTCAAGAGAGTAGAGAGTACAGGGGTAGTAGAGGCTGCTAGCACAGTGTTGGAGACTGCCAAATTTAGTGTTGCAGTAGTTGAGAAGGATGCTAAAGAAAAGGAGGCCCTCCAGCTCAAATTGGAAACAGTCTTGAAGGCTTATGACAGTGCCAAGGAGGAAATAAGAGGCAAGGAGAGTATTATTGCCAGATTGCAGAGCCAATTAGCAGGACAACGTCAACAGGGTGAGTCTTCAACATTAATGATCACCTCTTCTCCTGCAAGACCTCCACCTACTAGCCCCATTATTAAGCTCCCACCATCTCCTGCACCTTCCAGCTCTCAGATAATAGAGATAACTCCCCAAGAATTGGAGAGTCTTAAGCAAACTCAGGCCTATTATGCAGGGAAGTATGAAGAGAAAATAAAGGCCACAATCTCCAGTTTTGCAGACACTATAAATGCTTCACTCCTTCACAATAGTGTAGGAAAAGTCATGGAGATATGGACTGAGTTGAGAAGAGATAAGGCCATCTTGACACCCATTTTTGACAGATGGAGGCCTAGGGAGTAGGATTTGGAGTTCATGTGTGTTTCCTGTGATGAAGCAAGGGCCAATCCCATTATAAAGGCTACTTCTGATGTTGCTAAAGTTTTAATGCAATTAGCTGCAGATGTAGACAATATGGATAGGAAGGTCAATTTGTGCAAAAAGGAATACACTGATCAGGTTTTTGAGTTGCTTCCAGGAATTTTTGCCAATCCAGACCAGCTGAAAGACAAGCAGGTATGGCTTAGAGAGATGGATGCCAAGTTGTCAGCAAGGGTCAAAGGAATCATTGATCTCGATGACACCTCATTCTTTGTTCTAACCATACAGGAAATAGAAAGAATTAAATCACACTACAGTTTTCTTAACTCAGAAGTCAACAAACTGAGGAATTCTTGGAAAGGGTTGACTAAGGTTAAAAGTGATGTGATTAATTTTGTATGGCCGACCGAGGAGATGTATAGTGAGTGGGGAGTTAAATATTCCACTCAAGATTCGGAGCAGTTAGAGAGCGCCCTTGAAGAGCCAGAAGAGGTTGCAACTGAACAACTCGTCCAACAGACTGCTGAAGAAGCTGAAAAGAGCGCATAACTGAAATTGTAACTTCTTCAATTTTTGAAGTAATTGTAACAAACTTTCCTTGAGAAGTCCGAAGCTTTGTGCATCCATATTGTTATAAATGGATACCAGGACTAGAGAGAAAGGGATCACAAAAATTTTGTAAGAAAACGCTGCAGAAATATTATCTGAGCTTTTCCAAAGATTAATGGAGAATCAGACTTTTGTAAGATCTTTTCAAATGAATATCAATATACAGGCCGTCAGTTTGGAATGAAAGCTTTGTGTCATCTTCAATCTTGTCCTTGAGTTTATTTACTCTTTTCATTCAGAATAGTCTAGGATTTTTTTGTTTGAATGAAATTGTAAGGCAATCTCAGTATGGGTGTTTCTAGCTTTTCTCTTTAGGAGGGAAATTAAACATGCATGACTACTCTACCAGTAAATACTTTAGGAGAAGCTTTGAATTTTGAGGGCCGTAGTTTATTTTGAAGTAATTAAATTCTTGTTGATGTTAGGCATCTGCAAGGATAAATGGAAACCAAGTTGATGGGAAGTATAGAGATATTTTGTTTCAGGAGTTTTATTTGAGTTTGAGTGACTCTGTAGCCTTGGATAAAGCACTGGTATTAATCGAAGGCTGTTTATTGCATACTTTGTTGATCAAATATGTTGAAGTTGAGTATTGTTTCATCCTTTGTTTTCAATTGTTTTTCAAGGTGAATGAATCCACTGGTTTCTGGACTGGTTTGTTGTGGATTTGTTGCTTAAGAGTGTGGAGTTAATTCACAGAAGGTATACCCACCTGGGCTCGAAGAAAGGTCCGAAGTGTAGAAGGTCTAACCAAACCTTGTCATATGTTGTCTCTAGAATCCCTTTATCCTTAATGTCTCCTCGGCACTCATTTTAGATTGTATTATTTTAAGGGCATTGGAGGGAAATCAGATTTTGAGAACAACACATCAGTCAAAATCCTTGTGGGTGCAACATATTTAGTATTGACATGTTCCCAATACTGACTTCCCAGAATCTTGATGTAAATTTTATTTTGTCACTCCATATCCTATAGTTCTCTCTATTAAACTTCGGACCTTCCTTCTTCATCATGATCTACAAGATCTTTACCTCAAGTTGTTAGGGTTAGATCTTAGAGGACCTGAGATGCTCTGATACCAATTGATGGTATGATGAAAGAATAAGTATCTGGTAGATTACTGAGAGGGGGGGGGGTGAATCAGTAAATAGAAAAAATGACACAAACTTTCCCAATCTTAATTTCAATCACTCAAAGTAAACTTATCAATGAAATACCACTATCAAGATAAAAACTCATAAGATAAAGCGATAGACTTTTACAACAAGTTAACAGTAAACAACATCAAACTTATAAACATCCAAATGCTTTATCATATGTCAACAGACTTCATTTCTCAATGCTTCCAGTTATCATGACTTATCAGAATAGTTAAGTAGTTAATCAAATCAACCATAAGATCATAACCACAAAAACATTCACCACATGACACAAATATTTTGACGTGGAAAACCGAATGGAAAAACCATGGTGAGATGAGACTCACAAGATAACTATCTAAAATCTTCTTAAGTTCACCCTATTAGGAGCCAAGTCTGTTAAAGCTTTACAAAAGTCTTGTTAAGAACTGATCCTGTTAAGAACCACCCGGTTAAGGGATTGAATACAAATGCCTTGTTAGAAGAAATACCCTATTAGGAGTAACCTTGGTAGAGGATTTGAAAATCCAAGCTAATGGATCACCTTGTTAGAGGATTTGAACAGTAACCAAGCTTGTTAGAGCTTACCCGATTAAGGGATTTTAGTTCTGTTGTATGTTAGAAAACAACAGGGATTTTCTTGATCTATCTAAATGACACTACACTTGCTTGATCAGATCATTTTTAAGCTCCTATCTGCCTTTACTCAAACTAAAGACACATCATCCGATTTGGCAACCACATACTCAACTGATCTGTGTCAACAACTTAAACAAAACAAATTCAATGAACTTATAATCAAATCAATTAGGTTGGCAACATAAGTCAAAAAGCTCACAGAGATTACAAACAAGTCAGTTCAAGTATGATCGTTGGATTACATAGCAATCTCTGCACATTAATCAAGAAAGCCTTGACCACTCTTTGATCACCTCTTCGATCTCTGTAACTCATCACACACTTTGCATTAGATTCAATACACTTTGCTCATTGCCTAGACAAAAAGGTTACAACAACACACCAAAAACATTTTGAAATCATCTTCATACAATGACCATATGTGTCACCATCATTACCGCTCATCATCAAATCATAAACCAACATAACCAATTCAACAACCTTAATCGGTTAGGGTTTCACAAAAACAACAGGTAGGGTTTACTAGTTACATCAAATGGATAAGGTTTAACATTTTACCAGTTACTGGATCAACATACAAACTTACATACTGGTTTACAATTTCCTTCATTAAGCTCATCCTACCGGTTACAAGACAATATCAACATGAACAACAATATCATTACTGGTTAATTGACATCAATGACAACATAACATATCATTAATTTAATCTTCATGCAAATGCCAACATTGTCCTCATCTCAAAGGTTGATAAGAAACCAAATAACTCATCCATGGAGAAGATTTTTAGATCTTTAGCTTCTTCTATTGGAGAGATCTTTGTGTCGTACTATGAAGTGAGTAACCTCAAAACCTTTTTGATAAATACTTCATATTTGAATTCCTCTCCAATTCCTCTTATAGCACTCACAATCTCATCCACTCTTTGTAGATAATCCTCTATCTTTTCCTCTTCTTTGATTTTTAGGCTTTGAAATTGAGCCCTTAGATTTTGTGATTTGGATTCTTTCACTTTGGTATCCCCTTCATATTATTTTTGCAACTTATCCCATGTTTCCTTTCCTAAAGTGTAGTGCAAGACTTTGACAAACTTTGTATCAGACAAGCCACTTAAGATTGCATTCTTAGCTTTGGCATCATTCTCATATTCCCTCTTTGCATCAGGGTCGGTAGGAGGAACTTGAGGAGTAGTATAACCATTTTTCACTGACATCCAAACATCAAATCCTAGAGAGCATAAGTAAGTTTCCATTCTTCTTCTCCAGAAGGCATAGTTGGTCCCATAAAAAATAGGTGCTTTACAAGAGGATTCATTCCTAGCCATTGTGTTCACAAGACAAGATCTACTCAAACTAGAGGAATATTTACAATAAGGGAACCTTTCTTTGATACCAATTGATGGACACAAATGGAAACTCAGAGGAGGGGTGAATCAGTAATAATATAAAACTTCAATATAGTGTGTGTGCAAGTATAAAAACCTGATCGTATGATGAAAGAATAAGTATCTGGTAGAATACTGAGAGGGGGGGTGAATCAGTGTACTAAAAAACTGATACAAAGTTTCCAAACTCAAATTCAATCACACAAAGTAAACTTATCACAGTTAAGATCAATATTCATAAGAATACTTGACATCAACCAGTTTGACTATTAAGACAACTTTAACAGTAAACAACTTCAATCTTTATAAACATCAACAATGCTTAATCATATCTTCAACATAATTATCTCTCAATTCTTCTAGTTATCATGCCTTATCAGAAATTATTCTAATCAACATATAAGATCACAACCATAAAACATTCACCACTTGACACAAATGTTTATACGTGGAAAACCCAAATAGGTAAAAACCACAGTGAGATGGGACTCACAAAGATAGCTATCTGAACTCTTCTAAAGTTCACCCTGTTAGGAGCCAAGCCTGTTAAAGCTTTACAATAAGTCTTGTTAAGAACTAATTCCTATTTAGGAATCACCCGGTTGAGGGATTTACAAATATGCCTTGATGAAAAGAACAATACCCTATTAGGAGTAACCTCGCTGGAGGATTTGATAATCCAAGTTAATGGACCACCTTGTTAGAGGATTTAATGAGTAACCAAGATTGTTAGAGCTTACCCGGTTAAGGGATTTCACTTCTACTATAATTGTTAGAAAACAACAGGTTTTGTTGATCTATCTGAATAGCACTACATTTGCTTGATTAGATCCTTTTAAGCTTCCATCTGCCTTTACTCAAAGTACAGATCCATTCACTGGTTCGGCAACTGCACACTCAAAGGTTTTCGCCAATCTTACCAACTTTGCCAACATCTTTTACAAACAACTTCATCGACCTTAAATACAAAAATAAATAGGTCGGTAACACAACAAAAACCTAATTCTTATCATCAAGATTACAAACAAGTCGGTACAATCTTGACCATTAGAAACCATAACAATCTCTTCACATTCTTCAAGAAAATTCCAACCGCTCCATGATCACCACTTCATCAAACTATGTAACTCATCACACGCTATGCATTAGATGCAATCCACTTTTATCCTTTCCAATAAATCAAACAAACGTGCCAAATCAATCTATTCTTATCCTCATACAATGATCATACATGTCTCCATCATTTCTACTCACGAGATAATAAACTAACAAACTTGATCAGTTAGGGTTTATCAATAGGTAGGGTTTACCAGTTACATTACATAGAAAGGTTTAACCCTTTACACTGGTTTACTGGTTCAACTCACAAACTTATCATACCGATTTACAACATCTTCTAGAAAGTTTAACACATCTGTTACAAGACAAAAGCAATAAAAATAATAACATCAACAATATCATAAATACCATTATACTGGTACAATTGACATCAATGACAACATATCATAAATGCAATCCATATGCAAAATGGCAACAAACTAAAAATGCCAAAAATCTGCCCCTTTGGCATTGATGGCAATGCAAATATCAATGTCTCTGATTGTTGCTGTGATTGGTGAATAGGAATCCTGGTTTACATTACTAAGTATTCATCTTTCTCTATCTGTCTTCAGCCTACTGCTGGTTTCCCTAATCAAACACATAACTCTTCTCCTCAATCACATAATTCTTCTCCCCAATCACATAATTATTCTCCCCCTTTGACAACAATTCCAAAGTGAAAGTAAAACATGTAATTCTTCTCTCACTGTGCATCAAAAACATATTGAAACTTGATTCTCCCCCTGTGGAATATATCCACTTCTTCATCAATCCATGTAATATTCTGCAAGTAATTCAGGGATTGATGTAATCAACATCATGCTCAACTAACTTCATGAAGAGGGAAAACCCCCAATTGACTTCTAAGATACTCAAAAGTGGTCTTAGGTAGAGGTTTGGTAAAGATATCTGCAAGCTACTCCTTGGTAGAAACATGCTCCAAGATAACATCTTTACATTGAACTTTTTCCCTCAAGAAGTGATACTTCAACTCAATGTTCTTGGTCCTTGCGTGCAAAACAAGATTTTTAGAAATGTTTATTGCACTTGTAATATCACACATAATCTTTATAGGTTCTGAGATTTTCATCTTAAAACCTTCCAAAATATGCCTCATCCAAATAGCTTGTGTGCAATTCATGTAAGTTGCTACATACTTAGCTTCAATAGTAGATTGTGAAGTACAACTCTGCTTTTTACTACATGAAACTAGCCTTCCTCCTAGAAAGAATGCTCCACCGGTAGTGCTCTTCCGGTCATCAACATTTCCTACCCAATCAACATTTGTGTACACCTTCAAATCAAAATTTCCACCGTATGGATACTATAACCTATAGTCAACAGTACCTTTCAGATATCTAAAAATTCTCTTGGTTGCCATCAAATGTGCTTCCTTTGGATTCTTCTGAAATCTAGCAACAATACCAACTGCACGGGCAATATTCGGTCAACTATGAACAACATAGTGTAATTTGCCAATCATTGACCTATATTACTTTTCTTCTACAGACTTAGATGCATCATCCTTGGACAACTTACAACCTATAACCATTGGGGTTCAAACTGGTTTATAGTCACTCATACCAAAAGTTTTCAAAACCTCTTTCACATACTTGGATTGAGTAATGGAAATACCATTCTTCATTTGTTGTATCTGTAAGCCTATGAAATTTTTTATTTCTCCTACTAATGACATCTCAAACTCATTCTTCATTTCATCTGCAAAACTATTTCTCATGTCATCATTTCCTCCAAATATAATGTCATCAACAAATATTTCACTGACCAGTATTTCATCTCCTTCAGACTTGAGATAAATGTTTTTGTCATCATTGGTTCTAGCAAAGCCTATCTTCATCAGATGTATATGAAGCCATTCATACCATGCTCTGGGTGCCTTCTTTAATCCATACAAATCTTTATGCAATTTGCATACCATGTATTCCTTATTTGTCAATGCATAACCATCAGGATGCTCTATATAAACCTCTTTTTCCAATATCCCATTCAAAAATACAAACTTAATATCCATCTGGTATACCTTGAACTTCTTATGAGCTGCAAATGCAAGTAAAATTCTGACACCTTCCAGTCTTGCTACTGGTGCAAAAGTTTCTCCATAATCTTCTCCTTCTTCTTGTGCATAACCTTTGTAGACTAATCTTACCTTATTGTGAACTACAACACCATCTTCATTTCACTTATTTCTGAACACCCATTTAGTATCTATAACATTCTTGTTTACCGGTCAGGGTACCAGGGTCCAAGTGTTGTTCTTCTTAATTTGATCCAATTCCTCCTCCATAGCTTTAACCCAATGATCATCACCAAATGCCTCCTTAGAACTTCTAGGTTCAAAGGTGGAGATCATGCAAGAGTTCTCTCTTATTCTCCTTATAGTTAGTACTCCAGTATCCTTATCCCCAATAATCTATTCAGGACTGTGATTCAGTCTCACATACCTAGGTATAACATGATCATTCTCTTCAGGTTCAAATTCTTCATTGTCATCTTCTTCTGAATTTATTTGTTTCGGTTGAACAAGTACATTAGGATTTTCTTTACCAGTTTCTATTTTAACAGTTTTAGGTTCCAAAAGCAAAATGCAAGGATCTTCATCCTTTTTGTCCGAACTTGTTCCTTCTAAGACTTCAGGACATTCATCTACATGAACATCAGGACTCTCAACAATTCTCTGTGTTCGGTTGTTGAAGTATTTATAGGCCTTACTCTTGGTGGAATAGCCAAGAAATATGACTTCATCACTCTTCGCTTCAAACTTGCTTATGTAATCACCTCTCTTAATAAAACATTTACTACCAAAGATCTTAAAATAGCTAACATCAGGTGATCTCCCATACCAATATTCATAAGGGGTTTTGTCCTTACCTTTTTTCATCAGAACTCGGTTCATTGTGTAGACTGTTGTACTCACAACTTCTCTCCAAAATGTTTTCACCACACCTCCTTGTATCAACATTGTCTTAGCAGCTTCAACCACTAACCGATTGTTTCTCTCTACTATACCATTTTGCTGTGGTGTCCTTGGTGCAAAAAACTGCTGCTTGATACGATTCTCATCACAGTACTTAGTGAATTTCTCAGAAGTAAATTCACCGCCTTGATCTATTCTCAAATATTTTATATTTTTGTCACTCTCTTTCTTAGCTAAGGCTTTGAATGCCTTGAATTTAACAAAAGTTTCATACTTATCCCTAAAAGAATGTGACCCATGTCATTCTTGAACAATCATCAGTGAAGATCATGAAATATTTGTCACCTTGTATGCTTCTTGTTCTTATTGGTCCACATAGATCTGTATGAACCAAATCTAACAAGTGCTCCATTGAGAATGACTTTCTATTGAAAGTTGAAGAATTCATCTTTCCTAACTGACATTCTTTACAAAGAGCATTAACCAGTTTGTCTAGCTGAGGAAAACCTCTTACTATCTTAGACTTGCTTCCTTTAACAATACTGTCAAAATTTATATGACAAAATCTCCTATGCAAATGCCAGCTATCATTTATCTTTGCAATCAAACTGTTGCTAGCTTTAGGATTAAGATGAAATAGATTACCTCTGGTCTATTTACTAGTTGCAATCAATTCACCTTTATTGTCAAATATTTTGCACATACCATTTCTAAACTCTAGTGGGTATCCTTTGTCATTAAGTTGTGCCACACTCAGAAGATTGTGCTTTAGGCCTTCAACCCAATAGACATTGTCAACACTGCTCTTCCCATTAAGAGAAATAACTCCCTTACCTTTAACCATATAGGGTGAGTCATTTCTAAATCTGACAACACCACCATCAAATTCCTTCAAGGAGAGAAATTTTCTCTGATCACTGGTCATGTGATGTGAACAACCACTATCAATGATCCAATCATCAGAGTTATCCATCATGGATACTAGTGCCTTCTGATCTGATATTTCTTCCTTAATAGCTACAAACACAATATCTTCACTAGCATCATCATCAGATTCTTCATCAGTAATACCACTGTCAATAGCTACAAGACAATCTCTCTTGCCTTTACTCTTATACTTCTTAAATTTGTCTCTTTTGTACTCATTTTCACCATTAGGGCAATTAGCTGCTATATGACCAATTTTGTTGCATGCAAAACATTTTAAAGGTAGCTTACCTTTATATTTACCAGTGCCTCTAGGAAGTCATTTTGCCAACAATGCTTCAAGTTCCACTAAGCTGTCTTCATCATCAACATCTCTACTAGATCTATATTCATAGCTATGGCCAGTATCTTTACTTCCTCTCACAGATGGGTTAGAGACAGAAGCTCTGAATGCAGATTTTGATCTCTGTACACTACCATCATAGCCATTTAGTTCAAAAGCAGTAAGTTTTCCAATAATAAAGTCAAGAGATACCTTAGATTTGTTAATGGACTTCAGCTCCTGAATAGCTGCAACTCGGATAGCATAGACCGGTAGTAGGGTTATCAGTACCTTATTGATCACTGTGGTATCTTCCACTTTCCCTCCTACACTTTTTATCTCTCCAACTATCTCTTTTATCCTTTGACCATACTATTGGATATTCTCACCTTCAAACATTCTCATATCATCAAACTTTCCTCTTAGACTCTCTTCTTTACCAATCTTGACATGTTCATCACCGTTATAAATATCTTCAAGTTTTTTTTGATACTTCATATGCAGTTTCAAGACCATGAACATCTACATATTCAGCATCAGACAGGGAACTGATAATAACCTGTAATGCTTGATGGTTTTCTCATTGTTCTTTCTTTTGATCATCAATCAGGGTTCCAGTAGGTGTAATATACTTAGTTTCTATATGATCCCAATACTCACTACCAAGAGTCTTAATGTAAATCTTCATTCTGTCGCTCCATATTCTATAGTTATCTTTGTTGAACTTTGGACCTTCTTTCTTCATCACGATCTACAAGATCTTTTCCTCAAGCTGTTAAGCTTTTAGATTAAAGAGGACCTGAGATTCTCTGATACCAACTGATGGTATGATGAAAGAATAAGTATCTAGTAGAATATTGAGAGGGGGGGTGAATCAGTATATTGAAAAACTAATACAAAGTTCCCAAACTCAAATTCAATTACACAAAGTAAACTCACCACAGTTAAGGTCAATATTTATAAGAATACTTGACATCGACCGGTTTGACAATTAAGACAACTTCAACAATAAACAACTTCAATCTTTATAAACATCAACAATTCTTAATCATATATTCAACATATTCATCTCTCAATGCTTCTAGTTATCATGCCTTATTAGAAATTAATCTAATCAACATATAAGATCACAACCACAAAACATTCACCACTTGACACAAATGTTTATACATGGAAAACCCAAATAGGTAAAAAGCATGGTGAGATGGGACTCACAAAGATAGCTATCTGAACTCTTCTAAATTTTTTCCTGTTAGGAGCCAAGCCTATTAAAGCTTTACAATAAGTCACATTAAGAACTAATTCCTATTTAGGAATCACCCAGTTAAGGGATTTACAAATATGCCTTGATGAAAAGCACAATACCCTGTTAGGAGTAACCTCGCTGGAGGACTTAAGAATCCAAGTTAATGGACCACCTTATTAGATGATTTAATGAGTAACCAAGCTTGTTAGAGCTTACCCAGTTAAGTTATTTCACTTCTATTGTAATTGTTAGAAAACAATAGGTTTTGTTGATCTATCTGAATAACACTACATTTTCTTGATCAGATCCTTTTAATATTCCATCCGCCTTTACTCAAAGTACAAATCCATTCACTAGTTAGGAAACTATACACTCAAAGGTTTTCGCCAATCTTGCCAACTTTTCCAACACCTTTTACAAACAACTTCATCGACCTTAAATACAAAAACAATTAGGTCGGTAACACAACAAAAACCTAATTCTCATCATCCAGATTAAAAACAAGTCGGTACAATCTTGACTGTTAGAAATCATAACAATCTCTTCACATTCTTCAAGGAAATTCCAACTGCTCCATGATCACCGCTTCATCGGATTGTGTAACTCATCACACGCTATGCATTAGATGCAATCCACTTTGCTCTTTTCCAATAAATCAAACAAACGCGCCAAATCAATATGTTCTTATCCTCATACAATGATCACACGTGTCTCCATCATTTTCTCTCACTAGATAATAAACCAACAAACTTAATCGGTTAGGGTTTATCAACAGGTACGGTTTACCGATTACACTACATAAAAAGGTTTAACCATTTACACCAGTTTACCGGTTCAACTCACAAACTTATCATACTAGTTTACAACATCTTCCACAAAGTTTAACACACTGGTTACAAGACAAAACCAAAAACAACAATAACATCAGCAATATCATAAATACCATTATACCGGTACAATTTACATCAATGACAACATATCATTAATGAAATCCATATGTAAAATGCCAACAAAAACATAGAATCATACACACATAAGAACTTATCACATAACACCAGTAATTACGAGGAAAACTCAATGTGGGAAAAACATTGGTGAGAATAGTTGCTAGAGTCTACTGCTCCAATCTAGCCTCACAAGTAAATCACAGTTACAACATGATTTAGGGAACCAACCCAAGGAACACCAACCCCTACAATTTTGAGCACCAACTTAAGGAGCACCTACCCCTACTCTGAGTACCCACTCAAAGATACATAGTAATTCAATGACCAATTTATTATAATTATTGAAACCTTGTTACAAATGATTTTTATTACACCTATCTGTTATTCTGAGAGATATACCTTAATGATACTTCATCCCTGTCTATGTGTCTCTGCCTTCTTGTCCTCCCCAAATCAATCTTCTTTTCCTGCTCAATTTTTCTCCCTATTTCTGATTTTAGCTTTGCTTGCTTCCTCAGGTTTACCTTTGCAAGTAATCTCTTTTTCACTCTTGTCCCTGTTTTCTACTTTCAATTTCAACAACCACTCAACTCTGTCGACTACTAAGTTCATAAAGCATTCATCACCTCCAAACAGTCAGTTGGATCATAACTCATCACACATAGGACAACCATTATTCCTCATTGTTGTCATTCCCCACAATATGTACAATTTCCAAAGCATCTTGCAGATTGTTCACATAGTCGGTTTGCACTTGGCCAGTAAACAGGTCAATTTTCTAGATGTGCCAACCTAAGTTCATGAACCACTTTGAATCTAAGTCATTGATCTGCAATATTTAACCAGCTAGACTTGATCATAATTGCCATCATGGTCATTCCACGCACCACATCATCCTCGTGTCCTCAAATTATCCTCAATTTTCATCCAGGTCACTTGGTCAAACTAGGTCAACCATCCACATGGACTTTCGAGTTGCGCGGATCAACTGATCTTAATGTTGTTGCTAACCTTCATGTTATGTTGAAAGTATCGGGTTGATTATACGATCTCTTACCTTGTCTCTTCATTTGTATAATAATCTTTGTTGAACGAAAAATTATCACTTACTTTGCCTTCACAACCTATCCCGATGAACTCCTTCACCTATGATTTTTGTTATCTCCCTAAGATATCCCCAAATTTAATCTCCATGTTGACACACCTTATCGACATAAGTTACCCTGATCACAAATCATCATCAGAATAGTGAACACTATCGACAAAGGCCAAACATGATAAATCAACATAACAAGTTATACCAAAGACATGCTAATATCTTCTCAATATCGGCATAGGTATTCCAAACTCACAACTCCGCAAAGTAAACTCTATCAGCATAGGTTATACTAATAACCATATCAACTCTTGTTTTTCACTATTGACATAGCTTGGTCTATTGATATAGGGAAAATATGTTAAATTGACCAAATAAGTTATACCGATGAGACACAATCAAACTCCCTTTATCAACATAGCTATCCCAAAGTACATATCCATCATAATACATAACACTATGAGCTTACAACTTGGACACTATCCCTTCAAACAAACTTCTATGATGACCCAACATGAACCAACATCGGTGTAGCTATTTCAAAATTGAACTCCAACAACCTTCTCTATATCGGTATTTGTTATTCCAATTTACTCATTAAGGGAGCTTCTCAACATTTTCTTGTCTAAATAACTTACACTATCGACATAGTAAGAAAGTGCCATTTCGAGTTTAAAAGATACTCTGATACACCTACTCGATCTCCTTGTCAGCATAACTATTCTGATACTATGATATCGGACTATTTTACTCTATCGGTATTACCTAAACTTGTTATGTCGCCTTGATCCTGCCATCCCGAAAGGTGGCTCTACCTTTGTTTTCTGCATTGCTATACCGATATGACAACTTCACTGCATAACACTTAATCGGTATTGTTGTCAAGATATGATATTTTACTTGCACAACACTTGATCGGTATCACTATCCCAATATAATAACTTTACAATTTGCAACACTTGTTTCTCTACATGATCACTCTTCAACTTGGTTCTCTGCATGATCACTCTTCATCCTGCAACACTTGTTGACATGAATGATAATAATGCCAACAACAGTCTACTCTACAACACTTCTCTTCTCTTCTTCACTTCTAAAAGATCAAATCACTTGTTCACACTTACAACTCGATCATACACTCACTAAAGGATCACAGACTCTTGATCTTAATTGATTATTACATTTATTTATACAAGACATCAACCTATACTTCAAGGTTAGCTAAACCTGCAATACATATTATAAAATAATAACCTCACACACTACAAAAAAATATGCGGACCAAAACAATGTCGACTAAGACATATTCTGGACCCAAATCAACACCGCAAACATGCAACACCTCTAACAATTTCACCTCAATCATCTGCAACACGCTGCAATGACTAAGAATGTCGCATAACATGAAGAACATCATCAGAGCAAGAAAATATTCAATAACATGCACAAAAATCAATACAGACCACTAATACGTATAGAACACAATCTAGAAATATTCACAAGCAATTTGAATTGTACCACAACAACTACAACAACTTGAATTACTAGAATCATCACCATCTCACCACTAGAGCTCAAGAACAACATCATAGCTGACTATCAACATGAAAGATTCTCTTGTGGACATCCAAATCATGAACCAATTAAACTAAGGACACACATCAATGTTCAGAACACATCCCATACATCTATAACTAAAGATATAGCAATTCCAGAGTAATTTAGAGCACAAACCAGAATACCGAATAACACGAACAACTGAATATCAATCTCAATACTAGATCTCATAACTTGATCAGAACATCATGTGAACCATTGAAAATTATTTGGAATCAACTAGAGATACTTATCTCAAAATCCATTAAACTACATTAGCTCAACTGCAACACACTGACAAAACCAACTCATTTAATCTGACCGCAACACTAGAATACACAGAAAAATATGTTGACATCAATGATAAAACATGATTCCAGCAAACTCTTAGCAACATCCAACAATCTCCCCCTTTGGAAATGATGGCAACATATGCATGTGAAAAACAATCAATGCAAAGAAAGAAACTATCCCTTGACAATCTCCATCAAAATCACAAGGATCAACTCAAATAACTCAAATTACAAAACTCGGAATTCTCTAGGGTTTTTCACATGCTTCTCTCCTCCTTTGACAACAATACCAAAGACACATACAACACAAATCTAGATTCTCTCTCCCTATGATAAATACACAAATCTAAACATCAACATTGACTACTCCCTCTAAGTGGAAGCCTCACTCATCAATCTAGATCACAAGATACCCCTGTGAAGTTTACAGGACTGATGTAAATCCATGTATCTTAGTTATCAGGAGGGGAGATTACCCCTAACTTCTCTATAAGATACTCAAAAGTATCTTTAGGCAATGGCTTAGTAAATATATTTGCAACTCGTTCCTTTGAATATGCATACTCTAGTCTGACTTCTTTCTCATTCACCTTCTCTCTCAAGAAATGAAATGAAGATTGATATATGCTTTGTTTTGGAATGCAACACTGGATTCTTTAAAATATTAATAGCAATTGAATTGTCATGGTATATAGCAATAGGATCATCATAAATAACTCCTATACCCTTTAGCATTTTCTTCATTCAAATAACCTAAGTATAATTTCTAGTAGCATCAATGTATTCAACTTCTACAGTAGATAGAGCAATAGCATTTTGCTTCTTACTTGCCCAAGAGATTAGATTCTTACCCAAAAAGAATGCACCACCTGTAGAACTCTTCCAGTCATCAACATCACCTTCCCAATCAACATCTGTAAAAGCACTTAAAGTGAAATCATCATTCTTAGAATACCATAAACCAAAATCAACTATCCCTTTCAAATATCTAAATATCTTTTTTATAGCAATAACATTAGATTCCTTAGGATTAGCTTAAAATCTAGCAATGTGACACACAATATTCATTATATCAGGTCTAGTATGAGTCAAATATAACAAACCACCAATCATAGATCTATATCTAGTCTAATTATCTTTCGAGAATCTTCGTCCTCTATCAACTCACATCCGATCACCATAGATGTACCAACAGGCTTAGAGTCCTCAAAACCAAATTTCTTTAGTAGTTCCTTCACATACTTGACTGAGATATGAAAATACCTTTATCCAATTGAGTAATTTGCAAACCCAAAAATAATTTCATTTCACCAATCATAGACATCTCAAATTCATTCTGTATTTCTTCAACAAATTTCTTACATAGGCAATCATTTCCTCCAAAGATAATGTCATCAACAAAAACTTCAACAATCAAAATATTATTCTGATTAATCTTGAAATAAATATTACTATCAGCAGTACCTTTATCAAATCCAAGCATCATCAAATATCTGTCCAATCTAGCATATCGAGCTCTAGGGGCTTGCTTCAATCCATACAATACTTTCTTTAATTGGAAAACCATCTCTTTTTCTTTCGTCAGCAGAAAATCATTCGGTTGCTCAATGTAGACTTCTTCCAACTCACCATTAAGAAAGGTTGATTTGACATCCATCTGATAAATCTTGAAATTTTTGTGAGTAGCATAGGAAAGAAATAATTTAACAACTTCAATTCTAGCTATCAAAGCAAATGTATCCTCATAGGATCTATGAATAACCTTTATAAACAAGTCTAGCTTTGTTTTGAATAACTTCACCGTGTTCATTCAACTTATTCTGAGATACCCATCTAGTTCCAATTACATTTTTATCCTTAGATCTAGGAACAAGAATCCATGGATTTTTTTTTTGAGATCTTACTCAAGCTGTTAGGCTTCCTCTAAGGAACTAGGATATAATACCAAATGTTGGAAACATGCAGAAAATTGAGAGGGAGGGTGAATCAATTTGCAGAAAAAATTTCTACAACTTATACCAAAAATCAGATCTGATAATTAACAATTAAAACATGAAACAACACCACATCAATATCAAACATAACACCAATTAGGAGTAAATAAAATATTTGTTGGCAATAGCAATGAAGGAAGACTAAGAGGGGGGTGAATTAGTTTTCACCGGATCTACAAACTTTACCACAAAATAAGATCTGATAAACTACAACAATAACCAGAATAAGAAAATTGAAAGCAGAACACACAACACCAAGATTTTGACATCAAAAACCCTGTTAAGGGACAAACCACGGTGGGAACCTACCCACAATAGGATAATACTCTGTAGTAGTATGTAAAAATATTATAATGGGAAATGCACTTGCATTCAGACACACTGCCTAGAACTCACTACTTAGCAGATAATAACCTAGAAGGCTACAACCCTCAGGGAAGTCTCACTAACTTCCAACAAGATTCAAACTACAATCTAGAAGAAATGAACTTAAAGAATAGCATCTCCAAATGCCTAATGAAAGTTTCGATTAAGCACATTTTTTTTTCTATAATACCAATCTCTGTTCAATCACAATGCTTAAGGATGAATCACTTGTTTGCACATACACCTCTCTTTGATAATACAGACACAACCCTTGATACCTAAATTACACAACAATATCACTTATTTATACATGTCATCAACCTTGACAACAAGGTCAGTTAAACCCTCAATTCACAATTACAAAATTACATCACACGATACAAAGATCAACCACCAGACTAATATAATGATATACATGACATAACATAGGCCTAAATCAAATATCTAAATGCTCAACGCCATCGATAATCTTGCCAAGATCAACCGCAACACGTTACACCACCAGGAAAACCACATAACACAAAGAACATCATCGGTTCAACAAAATCACCAAGAACGTGCACAATGATCAATGCAAATCACCAAAAAAATAGGAAATGTTTAGGAAACACTAGCAAGCACGTTAGAACCATCAGTAACAACTTTACAAACACAACTTATCAAATCTTCATCGATCAACATCAGAACCTAAAGAATACACAAAAAGCTGCAACTGTCATGAAGAAAAGATAACTTGTGAAGAACCAAACTACAAACTATCTGAAGATACACAAGAACATATCAAACAATCTCCCAAAAACTTAGATCCTGAGCTGATCACACCAGAATATACCGGGGGAAATACTGAACTTTGTAAAGCACTGATCAAATAAACAAAGTACAAAACCGGATCATCTGATATGATCAATTAAGCTTTTTGGATCACTAAGACCAACACAAAAGAATGCAATGATACTAGAAATATTCCATAGACCAAATCATGATCCCAATAAACTAATCTGGAATCACCAAAACACGAATATGTACTTGACATCAATGACAACAACATATTCTAGCAACAACAATCTCCCCCTTTGGTATTGATGGCAACATATGAATGTGAAGAACAATCAATGCAATGAAAGAAAATATCTCCAACAAACTCCTCCTAAGATCAAGTAGATAAAACTGTTTTTCACATTCTTCTCTCCCCCTTTGACAATAATGCCAAAGACAAAATAATGCATCTCTCCCTAAAACACATCCTCTAAGAAGGACAATCTCCCCCTTAGGATAAAATTTATTGGAAAATTGGAGGAACTGATTATGTGTTGCATTGATATTTTGTCATTGGTGGCAACACCAACTATTTTGGTTGTTTACCAGTTTCTGGTAGGTTCTAGTAGAGTGATTGGATTATGATATTGATTTGGTATGCTCTGGTATTCTTTGGTTTGTGGAATTGGTTTGGATCTATAATTCATGCTATTCAAATGTGTATCATGATCAGTTGGTTTGGGATTTGATGACTCAGGAGCTATCATTTATTTTAGTAATCCTTTTAGTCACTCATAAGGGTTTTATCGACAGAGCTTTGTTGAAGATCTTTTGATGCACTTGATAAGTGGTGTTGGTACAACTTTTATATGGCTTTCAAGATGTTTTTGGTTATCTTGTTTATGTTCTTGTTGATCGGGGGTGTTGCATTTTGGATCGGATCTAATGCCATCTTATTCTACTAGGTTATGGACCAGTTTATGTAGCATGTTGGTGGATGATCCCGATGCATTTCCGGTTGGATCTATTGATTGGATTATATTTTTTCAGTCTTAGGATGACTTGGTTGATCATTGGATTGTGGTTTTATATTATGAATTTATTGTATTATCTTTTAGGTGGCCAACCTAATTGTTTAGGTCCCAAGTTCGTATAAATATGATATAAGATCTCTTTGTAGATCATAGTTTTTTGGGATATAGGATTATTTGTGTGTGAATAAGGTTGAAATCTTATGCAGAGGTTTTGGCTGATCATAGCTGATCGAATTGGGTTGGTGAAAGAGGTTTAAGACCTCTAGTACTAAGCTTAACCAGAACTATATTCAAGCATAGGAGATGATATTCTTGTAGTTTACTCTTCTTTCCAGATTTATTTTGTAGTCAGTGAGTCTCCTTTTGTGATGAGCAGTGCACTCTATGCTATTAGCCTTCTTGCATGTCTTTTTGTAATCACATACTTACTGTAGAAGTATTATTTGACTATGGGTAGGCTTCCCACTGTGGTTTTTCCTTTTACCAGGTTTTACACGTACAAATCTTGGTGTTATCTTTTGTGGATGGTTGGTAAATGTTCTGTGGTTTATATTTGTGCTTTACTGTTATATCTTCTATTCCAATAATAAGGTTTTAATGTTTAAAGTTCTATAATCTATTAACAACTAATTCACCACCCCCCCTCTCAATTTTTCACCAGTTATCTGAGTTGTCTAACAATTGGTATTAGACAATGGTCCTCTCTGCAAAAGCTTAACCACTTGAGGAAGATCCTATTGCATCTAATAGTTCAAGTTCATCAAGTTCATCTACAACTGTTTTCCAGAGAGAAATTTGTAGGCTTGATGGAACAAATTACAGAGTATGGAAGATTTGGATGGAGACTCATTTGAGATGTCTTGGTAAGGAGATTTGGGAGATCATTGAGAAAGGATATATACCTCATAATCTGACATCTATCAATCCTCCTCTGGCAGGCTTGGATAAGGAAATTGAAAATGATTGTAGAGATAGAGAAGCCCTTTTTATGTGCACTTTCTGATCAACAAGTTATGGGACTAACCGACAAATCAACTGCAAAGGCTATATGGGATAAATTAGAGACTCTGAATGAAGGTGACCCTACTATTAAAATTGCTAAACTTGATGGTTACTAGGTGAGATATGAGAACATGAATATGGAAGAAGATGAAAGGATTACTGCTTTTATAGAGAGTGTTAATGAAATTGTTCTAGGAATTCAATGTTATGGGGGATCTCTAAGAGAAGATCAAATAGTTTCTAAAGTATTGAGAGCTTTGCCACCTACTTATAAGATGAAGGCTAGTGCAATTAATGAGTTGAGAACAATGGAAAACACCTATGTTAATAGGGATACATTGGTTGAGAATTTATCTGCTTTTGAGCTTGAGGAATTTGGTCCTTCTGGAGTTGCAATCTAAACCTTCTTTTCATGCATCTACATCATCTACTGGCAAGGGTGATTGGAAAGCCTTATATGATAAGGAACTGGGGTAAATGAAGAAATAATATGAAGAGTTTAAGAAACTTGAAGCCTTATTTGCTAGAAGATTACCTAAAGGTTTTACAAAAAGTATGAAGGAAAATCACCTTTTAAATGTTTCACATGTAATAAGATAGGTCATTTTGCATCTAGATGTCTTGAAAGGAATTCAAGGTTTGAGGAAAGAGATAGAAGATCTTTTAGGCCTAACTATGATTATTAGAACAAGTATGTTACTATGCAGATGAGGAAGGTGTGACTGATTCTATTGATGAACCAACACAAGATTCAACTAGTGGATCCAGGAATGAAAAGAAATGGGTATTCTTGGCTATCAAGGAAGATGATCTAGTACCTAAAGCAAAGGACCTTGCTTCTAAATTTGAAGACATAGATGAATGGGTGATAGACAATGGATGTTCACATCATATGATTGGAGATAAAAGGAAGTTTCTATCTTTGCAAGAATTTGATGGTGGTCTTGTTAGATTTGGAGATGACAAAGCATACATGATCAAGGGAAGAGGAACAATATCATTGGATGGTAAGCATGATAATGATAATATTTATTATGTTGAAGGTTTGAGGCATAATATTTTGAGTGTAGGATAGTTGGTGGATAAGGGATTTTAGTTATAGTTCAAGGATAGAAAAAACAATATTATCAACAGATCTGGATTGGAGATTGAAACCGATACACAGACTAAAGGTAACATCTTTCATTTGAACTCCAATGAGAAGACATGTTTGATTGCACAAATTGATGAGAGTTGGATATGGCATAAGAGGTTGTGTCATGTGAATTTTGATTGCATTGTAAAGATCATTTCTACTAAGGCAGTTAGAGATATACCTAAGATTGTGAAGCCCTATAATCTGGTATGTAAGGAATATCAAATGGGAAAGAAAGTCAGAACTTCTTTTAAGAGTATACAAGACAAATCTATATATTTTCTTGATCTTATTCATACTGGTTTGTGTGGTCCTAATAGAATCAAAAGTTTTCAGGGTTATAGATATTTTATGCTAATCTTTGATGACTATTCTAGAATGATATGGGTTACTTTTCTAAGGGAGAAATCTGAAGCATTCAAAAAGTTTAAATATTTAAAGCTAAATTTGAGATAGAGACATGATAGAAGATTAAATTCTTAAGGTCTGATTAGGGTGGAGAATTCACATCTGGTGAATTTAATAGTTATTGTGAAAAGAATGGGATAAGGAGATAGTTATCTACACCCAAACACCTCAGTAGAATGGAGTTGTGGAAATGAATATCAAAACTATCTTGGATGCAACTAGAACTGTGATGATGGAAGCTAATATGCCTCATATCTATTGGAGAGAAGCTGTGAGCATGGCTATGTACACATTCAACATAGTTCATATCAAAGGAGACACCAGTAAGACACCTTATGAGTTATGGTTTGGTCATACACCTACAATTAAGTATTTCTGAATATTTGGTAGTAAATGCTATATCAAAAGAGATGATTCCATTGGAAAGTTTGATCCTAGATGTCATGAAGGGATCTTTCTTGATTATTCTAATGAAAGTAAATCATATAGATGTTATAACAAAAGATTGCAGAGAATTGTGGAGAGCACTAATGTCAAGGTGGATGAGCTAAACAAAAGTTGAATCAGAACTTATGAGAGAGAACCAATAGTGGAAATGATCATAATTGAACCGGTAGCACCTACACTAGAACATAATGTTGAACTGGTTACTCCGACAGTATTAAAAAATTCAACACTAATTAAAGATCGGAGCAGAGGAACAAAAAATCAAAATCCTCCTAAGTATGTTAGGTTAAATCATTCAGAAGATCAGATAATTGGAGACAAGAATAAAGGAGTAATGATAAGAAGAAGGTTGACAACTGATGAGGTATGTTTATTTTC
The DNA here is from genome assembly GCF_030272615.1 of Cryptomeria japonica. Lineage (NCBI taxonomy): Eukaryota > Viridiplantae > Streptophyta > Pinopsida > Cupressales > Cupressaceae > Cryptomeria > Cryptomeria japonica. The sequence continues at coordinate 215,630,225 of NC_081413.1, forward strand.
TCAAATTGAACCGACATCAGTAATTGAGTCATATAAAGATGAATGTTGGATAAAATCTATGAAAGAGGAATTAGATCAGATAGAAAGAGTAATACATGGAATTTAGTTCCCTAACCTAAAAATAAGAATTTTATTGGGAATAAATGGGTTTTTAGGAATAAAGTGAATGAAGATGCACAAGTTGTGAGGAATAAGGCTAGATTGGTTTGTAAAGGATATTCTTAGAATGAAGGAATTGATTATGATGAGACTTTTGCTTTGGTAGCTAGTATTGAATATGTGAGATTATTTCTTGCTTATGTTGCCCATAAGAACTACAAGATTTATCAGATGGATGTTAAGTGTGCATTTCTAAATGAAGATCATAAAGAGGAAGTTTACATTGAGCCACCTGATGGATTTTCACTTTTATATGATAAAAATATGGTTTGCAGGTTAAGGAAAGATTTATATGGATTGAAACAAGCCCCTAGAGCTTGGTATGCAATATTGGATAAATATCTTTTGAAGTTTGGTTTCACTAAAGGTAATGATAATAGTAATTTATATTATAAGATCACAGATGATGACATATTGATTGTTGAAGTATTTGTTGATGATATCATTTTTGGAGGTGAAGAGAAGTTATGTATGGAATTCTCTGTTAATATGAAGAATGAATTTGAGATGTCTATGATTGGGGAGATGAAATTTTTCTTAGGTTTGCAAATTACTCAGCCTGATAAAGGTATTTTCATTTGTCAAACTAAGTATGCTAGGGAGTTGTTGAAGAAATTTGGTATGGAAAATTCTAAACTGGTTGGTACTCTTATGGTTACAAGTGAGAAATTTGACTAAGATAGATGCATTAGCACTGGTAAATCCTACAAGGTACAAGTCTATAATTGGAGGTTTGTTATATCCGACTCAGAAAAGACCAGATATAATGAATGCAGTTTGTATTGTATCAAGATATTAGAGTTATCCTTGAGAGAATCATGAGAGTGTGGTGAAAAGGATTTTGAGGTATTTGCAAGGAACAACTGAATATGGTTTCTAGTATCCTAAAAATGATGATTTTATAGTATGTTCATATACAGATGCATATTGGGATAGAGATGTTGATGACCAGAAGAGCACATCGGGTGGAGCTTTCTTTCTTGGAAAGAAACTTGTTTCATGGATCAACAAGAAGCAGTCATGTACCTCTTTATCTACTGCTAAAGTTGAGTATGTTGTTGCTGCTACTAATTGTACACAACTTCTATGGGTTGTAGATAGGAATCTGGAAATCATCAAAGCAATATAAACATTAGCCTAGCTCAATCATGAAAACTAAATTGTAATGACAACAATCCTAAAAACATTCAATAGAGAAAGGGAAATAAAACATTCAATTCAAATGCAAACCAACGCAAACGTGAATGTCTCCTCCATGATTCTCCATTGTCCTTCTTTCTCCTTCAAATTGCTTTTGTTTGTGGATCTCACCTACAAGTGCATACACATGAGATGAAAGCAAGATTGACAAGATAGCATGACAGCATAAGGGTACTAGAAGTGTGATTGATTCGACCAAGGGCTTTGATTGAAGAAATTCATCCAATTTATAGATAAATTGGAGAAATGAGAAGATTAGCATGAAGAGATTTGAAAGGAAATTTCAAATCAAGAATGACAATTATGACAAATTGACACTTTCTATGCAAGATTGATTGATTGTCAATTATGACAAATTACTATGTCAAAATTGATTGATTGTCAATTATGACAAATTATGACAAATTTGCTATGTCATTCCCATGAAATTAGGAGAAATATAGGAGAAAATTGAAATTAGATGAATTAGAAATTAGGAAATTAGAAATGAGGAAATTAGGAATTAGGAAAATTAGAAAATGAGGAAATTAGGAATTAAGTGAATTAATTAACAATTTTTCATTTATTAATTAATTCACAAAGAGGGAGGAATTAGTTAGCCAATTAAATAAACATTTAATTGTGACAAGAAGACTTAGGAACTATTTAACCTAGAGGGGGAAATGACAAACAAGGTTAAATGACTAAATCATGAAACCCTAGAAGATAAATTAGAAATGCAAGGATGACAATTAGGTCTTGACATAAGATAATTGATGTCGATTCGATCATGATTCTGATTAACAAAGGACCAATGCTGATAAGTGATTTGATTGATAAATGTGCCAATTGACGAGGAACAATGACTAATTGATCCAAATTGACATGATTGAGAAGGACAATGATCAATGTCAAATCAATCGCAAAATGACAAGATTGAAAATAACAACGATTGATGACAAATCAATCACAAGATGACAAGATTGAAAATGACAACGATTGATAGCAGACTTTGAGCTATGGAGTCACACTATTATAGGTATGGGCATTTGAGCACATAGCCATATGTCGATCAATCACAGAGAGACAGGTAGTACCACACCAACCATATGTGTACTGCTATGGGGGAGCACTGAGACAGGGTCCTTTTGGATACATACTGTATTGGCGACATGAGCTAGATAGATTGAGACAGTTCACATGGAGGCCATATCTTGATTTCCCTAGATGGTCAGATGATAGTGATGAGCTACCATATTGCAAACAGGAGAGATACCTAATTGGGCGACCAGTGAATCACCAGAGAGTGATTGAGATGTACCTGCAGGAGAGAGTCAGACGACAGTTTGGAGAGAGGCAGGATGTACCTAGAGGGACTACACACTTTGCCCGATCTCATAGAGAGACGAGTCAGTGGGGGAGGATGATTCAGCCACACATAGCATATGCTGACTTCACATAGCTACAACAAAGATAGTGGGATTGTAGATCAGATGTGGTGGACGTCGGGACGACAGAGGAGTATGAGCGATGGTTTGCACGATGACAGCCAGTGCCATTGACAGATCCTGATATTCCAGTACTGAGGAGACAGGAGGACTTCCCACTCACTGGAGAGGATGAGGACAAAGATGATGAGGATGAGGACGGAGATGATGAGGATGAAGATTATGAGCCAGATTCAGCCGATCAGGAGTCATTGCAGGATATACCCATAGAGCCGGAGACAGCTATGATAGAGGAGATGGAGATGTGTAGGGCTACCATAGCAAGTCAAAACGATCACATTGCGACATTAGAGAGACAAAATGCCATCTTGAGGACAGAGCATGATCAATTCAGAGCAGAGATAGCCAGATTGACAGCGGCTCAAGATACAATAATAGCCAAGGCACAACGAGAAGGGCAGAGAGTCACTGAGTACATTGGGTTGATTAGGGATGCCAGTACACGTGAGATGGCATAGATGTTGGTAGAGACTAGAGAGGAGATATGCCATTGGAGGACACTATATGAGAGTGCAGTTCCACCAGAGCAGAGAGCAGCGTCATATCAGGCACGATCGAGGACAGAGAGCAGGGCACGCTCTTGGAGGTCAGTGAGTAGCATGGGGGTGAGTGGACCTATGAGACCACCACAGCTAGGACTAGGGACAGGAGGGACATCATCCTTGAGACATGGTAGAGATGAGGAGGATAGAGGGAGCACCCAGTGAAAGAGGCACATGCTCCTTATGACAGACATTTGACATTATGTAGTGTGACATTATGTAGTTAGCCTGCGGGCCATACTTAGGATAGATAGTCCAATTTTGTACTCTGATATTATTTTGATATATGATATGATATGCATCGATATGAGGGGATGTAGTGTGTGATGACTTATAGTTGTTTTCCATGTATGGATGACCTATGCACCATGTATGAATGTATTTTTATGTATTTTTGATGCATTTATAATATGAAAATGGATAAAATACTTGATATGATGCTTGATGTGATGTATGATATAATGCAAATGTACTAACCAATGAATGCAAGATGCAATATATGTGTTTGGGGAAATTGGAGCACTAGACCGAACTGACTATCCGAACTGATAGAAGAAATGTTAGTAAGAAGAAATGAGGCAAAGGACAGTTAGAGACGAAGAAAAACTTGCTTTCAGTAATGCACTTTGTAGGTGAGAACCTTTATTTAATGTAGCAAAACGGATGCATAGCATCATGGCATTGAAGGCCAGAGCTGAAACACAACCCTTTTTGCAAAAGATAGACACATCACACACAAGGAATGAGTGAAGCATCCTAGGGTGCATACATCAAGGGTCGAGGTATGTGCGGTGTTCACAAAGCGAACGTACTTATCACAGACACCCAATGATATAGTTGCCCCAGTTTGTGACAAACATTCCACAAACAACAATCACAACAAAAAAGAAAGGGACCATGAACCATCCCGGTCACTCTAAATCACTTAGTGACATCATCGAGCAACATAGGAACATGATCGAAGATAAATCAATAAATGATAAGACTCGCTAATTTCAACAAGTCAAACAAACATCTTGATCTTCATTGTCAAAAGTTGAAAGTGTTGATAGGATGATCATGTTGTCTGGATTCAGGACATGCGGTACCCCGTCTAAGACAGGACACAGTCTGGTTTCGAGTATACCACACCCTGTATAAGACCCATGATAGTAGTGACAAGGACAAATGATTTTGAGGTTGATTGATATGACAATTTTGATCAGTTTGAATGTCTGGTTTGATTGAAAAATTTCATCTGTGAATACGTGATTCCATTAAAGCACAATGTGTGATTGCGAGTCGTTTGAGGTATGCTCAGCAAGCTGTCTATGCACAAAGGGGATATTTTTTGTTTTTCTTTTTCTTTTCGAGTGTGTACAATTTTTGTGTTCATTTTTTTCAGGACTTTATTTGACTTTTTTAGGGATTTTCTTAGGACATTTTTCAATTTTTTTTAAAAAAATTTTCAGGACATTATTCCATTTTTAGGGATTTTTTTCAAGACATTTTTCAATTTTTTTGGATTATTTCAGGACATTTTTCAATTTTTTTTGGATTATTTCAAGACATTTTTCAATTTGAAAGTTCCAGTGATTGATCATGACAAGAGGAACACACCCAATGCACATCAGAAAGACATATATAGAGACCAGGACCAAAACATATGCACAAGAAACCGGAGTATGCAAGACAATGATGTTGAGCAATCACAGGCCTGGAACAGAACATTGGGTCAGGACAAGGATAGACATGATAAACCTGCAGAGAGAAAGCATAGCTAGAGGTCGTGATAGATGACAAAGCAATGATCTTTTTACACGTGGCACCTATTTGCTAGGTTTTCACCATGGTACTTGCCCGAAGCGCCTGTTTGCCAGGTTTTCACTAGAGGGCGAATCATTTTTCTTTACTTTTTTGTTCTTTTTCTTTGTTTTTCACTTTTTTCACTTATATATATATATATATATTTTATTTTTTTTTGAGCTTTTTGATTTTTTTTGTATTTTTTCAGGATCATACTTGAAAAAGTGTTGATAGAAAATTATACCCAGTACTTGCGAAGGTGTATGCTATTTATAGGATCTGACAAAGGTTCACCTTCTGGGGTGGCAAGCTGATATGCCCCCGAGCCGTAGGCTGCAGTCACTATGAAAGGCCCAACCCAATTAGGTTTGAACTTGCCTTTGATGATGTCAGTAGATTGTGCATTCTTGGGGTTTGCCTTTAAAACCAGATCTTCCACTTCGAAGTGTTGCCCTTTGACCTTCTTATTATAAGAGCGACGAAGACGATTTTGATATGCTTGCAAATGTGTTAGAGCTATCTGACGCTTCTCATCTAACATCTCAAGCTGATGCAACCGAGAGACTCTGTGCGTTTCATCATCAATTAGATGTTGCAAGGAAACACGCAAAGAAGGAATCTCCACTTCCAAGGGTAAAATGGCTTCCGCACCATACACCAAAGAATAAGGTGTTGCTCCAGTAGGTGTGCGGATAGAAGTGCGATAAGTCCATAGTGCTGGATTTAACTGTACATGCCAATCTCGACCAGCGTCATTGACAACCTTTTTTAGGATCTTGATAATGGTTTTATTTGATGCTTTGCCTTGACCATTACCCTGTGGATAGTATGGACTGGAGAAACGGTGTTGGATATGAAACTTTTCACAGAGTTCCTTGACATCTTTATTCTTGAAGGGACAACCATTATCTGTCAATATGGCAAGGGGAACCCCATATCGGCATATGATATAATTCAGTAGGAATTTTGAAATTTGCACACTAGTGATATAGGTCATGGGGATAGCCTCGATCCATTTTGTAAAGTACTCTGTGGCTGTAATGATGAACTTGTGTCCATTTGCAGATGTCAGGTGAATCTTGCCAATAAGATCCAATCCCCATTGAGAAAAGGGCCACGGAGATATGACAGAATGAAGCTCTTGGGCTGGTGTATGAATGTAATTTCCATGGATCTGGCATTTGTAGCACTTCTTAACAAAATCATGAACATCCTTTTCCAGAGTGGGCCAATAATACCCAGCACAAATCAACTTTTTGGCTAAGCTCAGACCATTAAAATGGCCCCCACATATACCATCATGAACCTCGTGTAAAGTCATTTGTGCTTCGTCAGAATCCAAACACCTAAGGAGGGTATGGTCAAAGGAATGACAGTAAAGGGTGTCAACAATGATGACATATTTGGCTATCTATCGGATGAAGGCTCAGCGTTGGTTAGCGGAAAGATTAGGTGGTAAGGTTTGGGATTTCAAATATTGATAGACATCATTGTACCATGGGGAGTTAGGGCCAACAAGAACACACATCACATCTAGTGTCAGAATTTCAAAAGAAGGGACAAGCAACTGTTCGACCAAAAATTCACATTTGTCCATATTATGGGGCGTATTTAACATGAAAGCAATCGTAGCCATCACATCTGCCGACTTGTTTTGAATTCTTGGAACTTGACTGAAATGGATAGCCATGAATTTTGTCTTGAAGAAATCTACCATATGCTTGTAGGGAATAAGCTTTTCATCTTTTGTTTCATAGTCATCATTCACTTGATGGATGACTAACTGAGAATCTCCACAGACTTGTAAATGTGTGATGTTCTAGTGGACTGCTACTCGGAGTCCTGTGACCAGAGCTTCATATTCTGCAATGTTATTGGTACAATGGAAAGTTATTCTGTAGGATTTGGGAATAGCATCACCTTGAGGGGTGACAAACAATATACCTGCTCCAGACCCAAATTTGGTATGGGATCCATCAAAGTATAACTTCCATTCATTAGAAGATGTAAGAGCAAAGACTGATTCATCTGGAAAATCGGTCAACATGGGATGATCATCATAAATAGGAGCCTCTGCAAGTTGATCTGCTATGACTTTTCCTTTTATTGCCTTTCACTCCATGTACTCAATATCAAACTCACTGAGGATCATCACCCACTTTGCTAGGCGACCTGTCAAAGATGCCCTACTAAGAAAGTATTTCAAGGGATCAATTTTTGCAACTAGCAATGTCTGATGACTTAACATATAGTGTCGAAGCTTCTGTGTTGCAAAGACTACTGCTAAACATGCCTGTTCAATAGTTTAATAATTCAACTCATAGCCCACCAATGTCCAGCTGATATAATAAATAGCTCACTCTTTGCCATTCTCATCTTGTTGGGCCAAGAGAACTCCTAGTGTCATTTCAGTTGCAGAAATATACAGTATAAATGGCTTTCCTTCTATAGGAGGCATTAGAATAGGTGGTGACAACAAATAGTCCTTAAGAGCTTGAAATGCTGATTGACATTGCTCAGTCCATTTAAAAGTGACTCCTTTATGCAATAAATGTTGGAATGGATGAAATTTGTCTACCAATTGAGCTATAAAGTGGTAGATTGATTGTAGCTTTCCTTGCAGACTTCTTAATTGCCAGAGATTGGAAGGAGGAGGCATATCCATTATTGCTTTAACCTTGGCAGGGTCGACTTCAATGCCTCTGTGAGAAACAATGTGCCCTAGTAATTTGTCGGCTGTGACACCAAAGACACACTTCTTTGGATTGAGTTTGAGCTTGTAGGTCTCCATTCGGTCAAAGATTGGGCCCAGGATGGCTAGATGACTATCTCTTGTGACAGATTTGCATAATAAGTCATCAACATAGTCTTCCATCAAAGTATGCATGAAATCATGGAAAATTGTGGTCATCACTCTTTGATATGTTGCGCCAACATTTTTAAGACCAAAGGGCATCACATTCCAACAATAGGTACCCCAAGCACAGGTGAATGCAGTCTTATGTTGATCTTCAAGAGCAATGCGAATTTGGTTATAGCCGGAGAAACCATCCATTAATGAGAGCATCTCATATCCAGTAGTCATGTTAACTATGATGTCTATATTTGGTAGTGGAAAATCATCTTTAGGGCATGCTTTATTGAGATCCCTAAAATCCATACAGATTCTGATGCCCCTAGTTATCTTGCTAACTGGTACCAAATTTGAAATCCAGTCTACATAATCAATGGGTCTAATAAAGCCCACATCTAGTAATTTTTTCAGTTCTACCTTGACCAAAAGAGCCACTAGGGGATGCATCTTTCTGAGTTTCTGTTTGACAGGCTTGGCATCTGCTTTTAATGGAAAGTGATGAAGGACTAATTCTAGATCAAGGCTAGGCATATCTGCATAGGACCACGCAAAACTGATCTTTTTCTCAAGAAAGAAATTGACAAAATCTATCTTTTCCTATTTTGATAAAGAAGCAGCGAAATGAATGACCTTAGGGTTGTCAGGTGTACCCAAATTGATTTCCTTGGTCATTTCCACAAGCAATGTTGATTTATCCTGACTTGATAGGGGTATGTCCACTCTTCCACCTTTGGGCGCCTCAGAGAGGTTTTCACCTGCAGGTACGTCTTTTATTTTTACTTTTGTATGATCAAAGAGTGCCTTACGGTTTTCACTCAAAGACCTATTCTTTTGATTTTTTACTTTTTCTTTTCTTTTTTCATTTTGATGACTAGAAGATGGAGTTGAATCCCCAAAATATGTTGTGGAATCAAGATCAATAGCAAATCTTGCCTTATGATCACCTTGTGGTATGCCTTCTCGTAGTCCAAGGAATTCTACAATTGCTTCATCATTTTGAAAACAATCCAATGTGAGTGGTTCTTGTTGGTCATGTTGGATAAGCTGGGGATAGACGAGGGGCATGTCATCATCAGGTTTAAGGAGAGAGAGGACTGAGATGGTAAAGATGTAAACATCCATGGTATCACTGTCTAAACTGCTTGTATCTGATTCGGAGCTTGGGTCCCAGAATGACTCTATCTAGGCATTAGGACATGTTTTG